>NW_020799111.1:4206211-4226269 GCF_003259725.1 Athene cunicularia | reverse complement strand
TTTTTTTTTTTTTTTTTTTTTTTTTTTGCAGCTGGAGCAAGTGTCTTCAAACAGCAACAGAGAAGAGAAACATCTGAAAATAATTCTGTGATCAAGCACACAAGCAAGCTTGCCCAAATATCAAGGCTGGAAGAGGAAGACTGACCTTTCCAAGAGACATAAAATCCTAGTTCTGTTCTCACTTATGCAACCAAATCCAATACTGATGAAGACACAAACTCCTCTTCTTCTCCCCACCTCCCCTGATCTTCTAAACTATAGATCCTCAGGGCAGGGACCACCTCAGCACACAGATGTATTCTTGTAGCTCATTCTGCAGTGCAAACCCCTAGTCAGCATCTCTCAGTCTTTAAAATACAGGCACTCATAACTCCTGGCAAGAAAAAAACAGAAATTCTATTGAAAAAACTATACAGAGTTTGGTAGGGATTATTAGTAAATTTTATTTTTTCTAAATACTAAAGACGTTTTACACTAGGGATATACCATGTTAATTGGTGCTCAGCTAAACCAGGTGATGCTGCAGTCTGTGGCTGACAGCGCCGTATCTTTAGAAGCTGTGCTTCAAAGCATTATAAAACCCTTTTGTATTCGTACACACCTGTATGCAGATACATACTGTACTTTCCTACAGTTAAAGATCCATTTAAATTTTGAGAAGATGCATCTGAACTGGTAATCACACATCTCAGCAGTAACCAATCAGACAAAGAACTTATTACCATGTTATCTGTTTGCTTACAGCAAAAATAACTGGAAGATTAACAGGTGGAGATAAAGCACAGCTTACTAGGGAGAAGGTAACAGCATTTTCAGATGCAGCCTCTGCCTTCTGCTAACCCTTTGGCCGCTGACCTGCTGTTGTGCCAGAGGTGCTGCCCGCTGCATTAGCACACTGGCCTTCTCCGGCTCTCCAGAGTCCAGTGGTGGAGTTGAGTAGATCTGCTTTTACAAACGGCAAGACCAGTTACACCTCATTGCAGCTTTAAGCAGACAGGACTTAAATACAGTCTGAATCATACAGAGAAAAGTCAGAATCTCAGAACTTGAATAAATAGTCCAGTGCCCAAGAGGGCTACTTATTTGCAGAGTAACACAGAAGTCATACTAGAAATGCCAACAACTCTGAACACACACTTTTAGGCATGATTCACAGATTTCTCCCAGCTTTGCTTCCTGGTATCTTACTAGCTCTTATTTTACTGCTTCATTTTTCCTGGTTATAAACAGTGGTAAATCATCATTAAAAGAAAAATTAAGTCTCAGATTTATTTTTAAAAGGTAAATTAAATACTAACATGACTGTTTGTCACATTAATTGTTAATGATACTAAAACTGTACCATTTTTCACAAGAACATTCTCCATTTTTTCATGTTGTGCCACAGATGCCTGGTAAACATATTTGGTAGGTCCTGAGGTTTAATTAAAACAATTTTTAATAAGGTAAATTTTTTTTCCAGATTTCTTGCTAGAGTGAGTATAATTTGCTGTAGCTCATTTAACCACAGTTCAGTGGAAAGAAGGAGCCAAGACCCTGCAATGAAAGGATGGTGTGGAGCTGCTCTGTTCTGCCCAGACTCAAGAGTGATGGTTATTCAATTACTCTTCAAAAGCATGAAGCTTCAGGGACAAGTAACTGGCATAAGCATTTGCTGAATTAGAAAGTACCAACATTTTTAACATTTTATTATTTTTCTAGGTGTGGCCATTTCACAAAAGTAAATCATTTAGGGGTTTAATACCAGAACAGTATGAGGTTTTAATGCACAGTCACCTTGTGTTCTACGCCCAGAGGAGCACACAGGCATGTAATTAGTGGTTTGCTTGCACCAGCCGCTTTTGCTTCTTGTGAGCTAGACTAAGCTTTCTAACTCACCAGCTTGCCCACTCAGTTGCCAAACATTCCTTATAGTTCTGTGCAACTTTGCCTCAGACATCACCTTCATCACAGGGTGGTGACTGATCATCAGCACCCAGAGTATCCTGCGAGATGACGCAGCTCCCGCAAACCTCCATGCACCATGGCTATAGTTAGATACATGCTAATTCTCATAGTCAAATTCTGTCACAAGGGTTATCAAACTGGAGAAAGCCTAAAAGGAAAAGCAAGGCAACAAACCGCCAAAACGAGATAACCAGTGAGCTAATGCTGAGATCAGGGCTGCTTGTTTCATAGCTTCCATACCAGGAAAGCAGAAAGGCAGGAAGATCTGCATATCCTTCACATTGTAAACTTTGAGTTCATTGCAAGTTGAGTTCTAAGAACAAGCAGGGGAGTCTCAGGCATAGTAAACAGAATTAGAAGCTGCACTTTTGGAGGAATCTTTACTGATCATTAGGTTCTCAGACGTCTTAAAATTAAAAAAAAAAAGCTCAGCTAGAGTAGATGAGCAACATGCTACTTTCTTGAAAGTAAACACCACCCTCCAACTTTCAGCAAAAATCACAATGAAAGAACATACTATTAATACAACTTCCTAACATAACACTAATACTATATCAAGTACAAGATAGGTTAAAACAGTATTAATTGCAAAGTGCAGATTACTTAATTTTGAGAAGTCATCCATTTGGGGCTGTTTCCCATGAATCTGAAGGCTGATAAATGTGAACATTTTAGAAAAAAAATTGCCTCCTGGTAACCAGTCAAAGGGTTTCCTAAGTTGTAATTTATTATTAAAGATTGTTAAATAGAAGTATACAGACAAGCACTTGGGGCCCAAATCTATTTTAAATACATATTTAAATCGAAGTTTTGCTTAAATGAATTGGTATATCATTGACTAAGGGAAGAATACACTTATTAGAATAGTGACATCTCTAAATATGACACCTCTTGTAGAAAACCTCTAACCTGCTAGTTTCCAATTAGTCAGGAGTAATTCCGCTTCCGAAAAACATATGTTTTGCAAGACCCTGACCACCTCCATTTCCTAGTCATCAAGTTCACATACCCAGCACAAGCTCCCTGGTTGCAAGGTGTGGTTTTCCATGATTTGACAGAAAGATTCTTTTTGTTGGAGGCCACAGATCACAAGGTAGTTCTGTTGTTTATGGGTTCTCTGGCACCATTACTGCAATCAGATTAACATCCTCCTGTATAGAACAATAGAGGATATTTCACTGTCTTCAGATGCTTAAACAGAATTACAATCCCTACACGCGGGTAGAGCTATGGTTCTGATTCAGTCAGGTGCTGCACTGTGCTCCTAAATCTGACATGGGGATTTCAGCAGCTTCAACTTCAGTTGGCACTAACAGACCTCCTGATTCAAAGTTTATGACACTTGTGTGACACAAGAAGAACAATGGTAGGAATGACAGACATATGTAATCATAGAGCTGTGAGCATTATTGGAAGCCAAAAATCTCTTAGTAACAGGCTAACACATCAGTAATTCCATGGCTATCTTCCTGACCATGTTCACTTGTCCAAGCTAGCACCTTGTGAAATAGATTCAAATCAACTGAACAGACATGTCTCTTACTAAAGGACACTGTTGATTCATCAGCCATGTAATGAATTACGTGACTGCAGGAGAATTCTCACATTATAAACAATGACAATGGATTTTTATTTATAACGCTAATAGGAGCATAAAAATCTATTGAGTCTTTCCCATATGAAATAACTTGCTTAGTCAACATCATAAAAGGAAAGAGACTTACTTTACCATGTCAATCACAAACCATAATTTATTACACGCTTGTTTGATTTTCCAAGTTAGTACAATTACATGCTGTTGCTTCTAAATACAATTTAAGTAAAAGCAGGTATCAAAAAATACCCGCACATTCTGATTCATTGGTATGCCATACAGCCAAAGACTTGTAGTCGCTGTTAATGATACATGAATTATGTATGCTACAGCTCAATATAACATTTGGTGTGATTTAAACAGCATGAACTTTTAGTGAAAGTCATTTTGATTCTGTGATGTATTACACTTCGAAAACCCTTAGCAGGAGGTGGGAACTGAATGATGTTCTCTGAAAGCTTTTATTTGTTAAGCATACACAATGCAGCTGCAACTAGATCCTAAATAATGGCAAGGAGTGAAATGAAAGATCTGATATAAAACTAGGTTGCTGCACAACTTGATTCTGAGTGTGTCGGTGAGGGAACAGGAAATCGCAGAGGGAAAGAAAACAGAGGAATCAACCATTCTCCTTTTCTTCAGCTGAACTTCAAGCTACCATAGTAATATTTCTGATTTTAAACCAAACATTTCACTCTGAAACACCAAACAGTTGGATCTCAGTCCTGTGATTGTGCTGCCATTTCAATGATGAAGCTATGAATCACTAGCAGATATAGCCATCCAGTTGCTTACAAACGGTGAAAAAGGAATTTGCCCAAGTATGTAACTGATTTTTTAAAAGTTAAATGCAAGAAGGGGAAGACAGATTAAAGCACAGGTGGATAATGTGATCCTTATTTTTATTTTCTCTTTAAGATGCCCAAATAGTTTGGAAAGAGAATACATCTGAACATGACGGCACCAATTTCTGGTGCCCAAGGAGAGCTTTAAAGCAATGACCCATTTCCTACTTCATAAGTATCTGCAGCAATACTTCAGAGAAAAGTATTATTAAGATTTGCAAAATTTGTCCATGGACAAAGATGCTTCTTTATTAGATCTGTTATTGCAAAATGTGAGTTTATTACTGTGGTATTATAAAGAAGCCTTTTCAGTACACAGCTAAAATCAGAGACCCATTTTATTAAATATTATATTTTTGTAAGTACAGGAATTTCTCTCCTTAGTATAATATTTTGGGTTGTTTTCAAGAGCGTTTAGCACTGACGTATCTCCTCTATCACTTATTAAAGAGAAATCTGCCATTGACATAGTAGTAGGTACAGGAATAGCCCAACAAACCATACTTCTGAAAACCTTGTCTTGAAACCAGCAGGCAGTGACTGAAAACAAATATTGTTTTATGGATGGACATAGAGGTGGTCTCCCTCAACATCATTTTAAGAACTTGCAATCTAGCAGAGAACATAACTGACATCTCTGACATGCCAGTCCAATGGTTTTGACAAATAAGCTACTCCACTCCACTGTGCAAAAGCTTGAATTTACTCATAAAACATATGGAGGTTTTTTGACTGAATTAATCCCTTCTCCTGAAGTTTGAGAGAGAAGCATAAATGTTTTGATATTCTTGCCAGATATTTATAAACTGCCACAAAGCATGATACCAAAGACCATCAGTTATCTTTTCACACCAGCCTCTATCAAGAGCAGACTCTTTTAATCCTGAAGACAAGCTAGCCAGGGAACTACTTAAGTTTGTGTGTGAAGGATAAAATTGCTTCAGCATAACCTACTGGGAGTTGGCCACTAAGTACAATCTGACATAAATAACACCTAAAATTATCTGTCTACTAGAAATATGGTTACGGTCCCAAAAGACAGAAGGGCACAGAACCTTTACTCAATAAAATGAAGTGAAAAAACAATTCAAGTCTAAGCTCCCCAGACCTAGAAATCTTTGAGATACTCTCTGGAAATGACAGTTCTCTAATGCTTTAGATACACACTTCAGAATATCTTCCAAGATTTTTGCCAGACACAGCATCCACTAAAGGATTAGAGTTCCTTCCTCTATACACAGAAAAATTCCCTAATTATAGGGAAGGCTTATGAAATCAAATCGATATGAGTACAAGTAGATGTCAAAAAGAATCGGAGTAGTTGCTTGTACTGCCCAAAGAATACAGAAATTCACTTAAGCGTGCTTATTCTTACAACACTCTTTGTTTGATACAAATGCTTGGGGAATATTTGCAAGGAGTGGTATTTTTAGCAAAGGCATGATGACACTTGGTCTAGAGGCAGATCATCAACAAAATTATTTCTTACAGTAGAGGTTCTGCTTTGCCACAGTATCATCACAAAACACAGTTTATTAGATACAAAGCTCATACTTCTCTTGTATGCTTACAGAATGGAAGAAAAACAACTCCTTTTGGGAGAATTGTCAAGATTTCAAAAACATTCTTGCTCTGTGTCCCCTGCCTCACTGTTTAGGGACTGTGAATTGAGGAAGTTCCTCCTGTATCTATGATGAGTCACATTTTAAACAGAACTCATTCAAAGAAAATAAAAATTGTCATTGCTGATATTTCTGTCCTTTTTAGAAGAACTACTGAATAGTAATTTTCAGTTGCAGTAGATCATTATAGACTAGCACACTCTACCTGCTACTCTGAAAGAACATGCTATTTAGACTCATGACTTGTTAAATTAATACATTTTTATTCTGTCCATGGAGGAATATGAAGTAATAAAAAATTCAGAGAACACAAAGATGGTAGTAATACAATTGATTAGCAATAGCATTACCAGAGTGATTCAAGAAGTGGATGCAATGTACACATTTATAACTTGCAGTCTTCTTGTATTACAACTGGATCTTGTTCACAATGGCCAAAATTTTTCAAAAATCCACCCAAGATTATATCGAAAAACCTGAACTTAGATATATATCTCTAGAGATATGTAATGACTTCAAGTTATTCGGGATAGCCCACTAAAATTAGCATGTGGAGTTGAGTCTCATTATCCAGAAGAACATTGGCCCTGTACTTAATTTTACAGATCTTGTTCACAATTTTTCTATCAAAACTAAAACAAGATAGAAAATTCAATTATCATAATTGTTCTTATGTTTTAGCTACTAAATTTATATAATCTTTGGTTTGAAAATGCAGAATTGTGTGTTTGAAAACTCAATGAAAAAATAACAGTGCATATAGATCAGCCTGGGACCTGAGAAGAGATACAGTAATACACACACATGGACCAAGATTAGACTGTTAGAGGGGAAAATGTAGAAATACAGTACATCTTACAGGCAAAATACGCTAGATAGTACATGGGCCAAGGAGACCTCACTTAAACTGACAGAGAAAAGGCTTCTAAACAAAACAGTGTCTATTTTTGTGTGTTATTTTACCTACTCTCTTTGCTGTGATCCCACAGTAAATTAAATATTTGATTTCTGAAAGGTGTCATAGTACAAAAAGCGTTCTTGCCGTGTTTGAAGTCTTTTGGGAAATCCAGTGGAGCAAAGACCAAAGATAGCTGGACAAGGCAAGAGAAGACAGCAGTGAGATACGGTGGTCCATCCAGTCTCTACAAGATGCAAATTTCAAACCTGTACTTGGCAAAGCAAAAGTCCAGCACTGTTACCCTAAAGGCAGGATGAAAACATTCTTCACCTTTAAGCTGCACTGCTTGATGTACAAATTCCTGTGAATATAGTTGCCAATGCCAGAGCCATGCTTCAAACTAGTTGGCTGAGAGTTATCACCACAGACTTAATCCAGATAGTGATGTGCACTGCAATGCCAGCATTATGATTTATTCAGTTTAATAATTATTATAGTTATATTATAAAATATTATAGTTATTTCCACTCGGTATGACAGATTGACTGAATTAGAAGTTACTTTTATTGAAGTGTTGATGCTGCTATTTCCCTCCAGACTAGGAGGGTGTTTGTCAAGGTATCCAACACACAGAGAAACTCACAAGAGAGATGAATAATATTGAGTATGGCAGCATTCCCCACTGGGCCACATAAAAGGATGGATTTCTTCTTTGTTTTGCTAAGTCATTGTGTTCTAAATCCAACATGCTCAGTAATATGACTTGAGATGCAGAAGAGGAAGGTGCCAAAATCATTAAAAATACATACATTTTATCTGCAGCAGCATAGAAATATAACTGCTGTCATGTTATGTTGTTAACATGACAGCAGTCACAACTAGACAAATAAAGATAAAATTATCTTATTGAATTTTTCTTCTAATATGAACTTTTTTGCAAAACCACTTCAGAAAAAGAAAAGAAAAAATAGAATGACATTTCGACTTTTTAAAAACTAAGAATTGGAGTTTTGACATTTTTCCTCGTGTATTCTCTCCTCCTTTGTCTCAGTGCAATAAGAATTCTGCAGAAACTGTGTTTCTTTCGCGTGGTCCTTCCCATTCTCCTCCTTCTGCCTCACCTTTTCTATTTTCAAAGCTTTGCCAACTTCAATAAGCTAGTGGCAGAAGGTGGCATTTCATTTTTCTTTTGTCCCTAACTTTTCCAAAGCTGGAGAAGTTTTGCAAAGTACATAGAAAAGGGAAAAAAGCTTGAAGCTTGTCTAAATCCTTTTTTTTTTTTTTTTTTTGTGCTTTGAAATTCTGTTTGTTTCTTACTTATCTAAAATTGAAGTTGAAAAAAACCTGTTAACTCAGAAATGCATGTGTTGAGCTTTGGGTAGAGAAGAAACATGATGAAACCAGCAGCAGCACCCTTACTAGAGTACAAAACCAGGAAGAAACATCATCCAGAGAAGATAATGAAAAGGTATTTATGTTTCCTCTCATCCTGTAACCAGAGGTGCAAATGACTATCACCAGTGTTGTTTCAGAAGGATTTTTGATGCATTGACAACAGCCTGGAAGAGTTACTAAATGTGAGAAAAGTATCTGAAATTAGGCAAGATACAGGTTTTTGGAAGACAGCCAAAGCTATCCCTTCTACTGTTTCCTCTACAGTCAGTAGGGAAAGACAAGGTTTTTTCCTAAGGGTGATTTCAACTCATCCAAACATCTGTTTATCTCTTTTAAGAGAGAATAAATCATCTTTTAAACATGTCCCTCTTCTTGCTGGGAACCAAGGCTAAAAACCTGAGTGAGATGGGGTACATCCTATCCTGAGTGACAAAATGAAGAGAACGCAATATGGCAGCTGTCTTCCTGCCACTGACAGCTTAAGTATTGCCTCCTGGAAAAAAAGAGCAAAGTGAATTGAGTTCGCCTACAGCTCTGTTCTGCATTTCACTACTGGCTGTTAATGGAAGGACAGTGGTTTCAAATAGTAGTTCCACACATGGAGATAATCTCAGTGGAAAGGATGAGGGATATTTTTCTTTCTAGGCTTCAGAAAAAATGACCTCAAAAAAAAAACCACGTAGGGGATGTATTGGAAATATAAAGACTGCTGAAATAGACTGCAGGGAGAAAAAGTTTGCTCTTCCTGTTCCCCCTCTTAACACACTTTCCGTGTTCTCCTTCCCTACTTTGTCTTTATAGCAGGACAGAAACTGAGATAAACCCTGTAAACCTTTACATACATCTGCTCTTTTTTTAAAAGAGAAGATTTATCAGAACCAAATCAATGATTTTCAATAGTGTGGCAAAAATCTTACTCTTTCTGTTTTCTTCTCATCCAAAGCTTGGGTGCAACATGCACCTCACACTTTGGGGGAGCCACAAGCTGGCAGCAGCGGCAGTTCACCAGCCTCGGAGCAACAAGAAAACACACACCAGACAGGCATTAATTTCTGAGCATTTGTACAGTCCAGGTGACTGGAACCACCCTTAAAATGTTGACCCAAAGGTGCCAAACTGAACGGCTGGTCACAGAAAAAAAAAAAAAAAAAAAAAAAAAAAAAAAAGACTGAAAGATGGAGGAGCAAAGTTAAAAAGCAGATGAAAACCACTTGCATACTGCTCCTGGGGATTAATTATATGGAGAAAAAAGGCTGCAAAGTGCCAGGAAAGTAAGGTGGGGGGAGGAAAGCAACTCTTCATCCAATCCTAATATGTTACGCCTTCTGCAAAGACATCTCAAAACTTCTTACACAAAGTTCTCTCATGAAAACAAAAGGACAAGCCCCAAAACCCCACACGCTGTAATACTGCAGTTAATCTGATTAAATCAGATCTGCACCAAATAATGATAAGTGTATCAGTAAATGAACTAGGGGAGGGCAGGGGAACACAACCAGGTGTCTCACTTGACACAGACTGGCCTCACCGGAGCTCAGCGCCGCTGCAGCTGAGGCACAGCCGCTGGGGCAGCGCAGCCACAGCTCACCGGGGCCCCACCGCAGAGCTGCCCGCTGCAGAATTAGCCTCGATGGCAAAGATACACACAGCGGGTCACACAGTTTTATGTTACCGAGTGCTATAGAGCTCATAGTGACCTCATGCTGAACCTTCCCTTGTGGCTTCAAGAGGATATCACTTCCTACAGCATTTTAAGCTCTCCTCTAATAACCCATCTGGAAAATCCCAACCTTTTCCCACCCCCTTTCTTGGTATTTACATGGAAGGGCAGACAATATTATGGGAAAACTAAACACAAACCAGAGCATGATGCTGTGGGAAAGCTTTGGGATTCTTCGATATAATGTCAAAGAACTTGATATGCTGCAGATGCTCTAGGAAACTAAGTGGTTTTATATATATATATATATATATATATACACACACACACTGAAACGGTACAGAGAACTCCCATCAGATGCCTACAGCTAGATGCAGAACTGTACAGTCACAGTAAGGAAATGTTTCTCTTCCCCCAAAGACTCACATCTGAATAATATCAGCTCTGTTCTGTAACCGGATTGGCTCCCACCCACCACCTTTGCCTCTTTGGTGAGGACAAGGTTTCAGTATAAAATGTGTTTCGAAAAATTTTACCAGTCTCTCTCAGAGTAGAAGATTTTGCATCAGTTGCATGAACAGCACTAACCAGCGCCCCATAAAGGTGGGAAGAATTTGTATACTGTTCTAGAGACAAAGATATTTGCTTCCCACTGACCTCTTAAGAAAAACCAAATCAAAACAAGATCACCCCCCCAGCTGCCCTCAGCCCATTGCATGAAGTGAGTGACACAGCTTCGGTCCCTGTGAGAAGCCTGGCAGCACTGCATGCCCCCCACCTCCTGGCCCAGGCACCCCACAGACCCCAGGGACTCCCCCTACCCTGCTGCGGACTGTAGCTGGCCAAAGTAACAGATATCTGTTTCCACAAATACAAGTGTGCAACTTTGGCCCCTGTTTTTTTAGCAGGTGGCCAATTTATAGTCCTCCCAAATAAATAAGCAGATATCCTTGTTCCAAAATATCAGAGAATTGACAGGCTGCACAAAGAGTGTCTCATTTATTTTTTTCTTTACTATACACACTCTTCTGTCCACAATTGCTGCACAGCTGAGAAAAGCACATGTAAGGAAGGAAAAGGCAGGCATTACAGTATGCTGTAGCAATTAAAAGCTACCAGTAGAGCTGACCTCTTTCCTACCGTGACACACATGCAGAGCATGGGCAATTTTTTTTGGAAAGCAAGAAAGCAGCCTCTGTTGGTAACAACTACCCATTTTTAATGTCAGAAATTCTGAAAACTCCAGTTGCTAAATAAAGGCTTCTTTATTTACCCTTTACTGATATCTAAAGATGCCAGACTTAGGGCTTGCTAGTTAGGAGGAAAAGTGAGCAATTCTATAAATCTAAGAAAAGTTTTGTTTTGTTTTCATCTAAACAAGCATAAAAAAATCTAAGTCTCAGATGAGGTATCTCAATTAATCTTGAACTAAATGCTCAAGAAATATGGAACAAACAGCCTTTAGCAAAAGCTAGTTATAACAAGCTAGAGAAGCAGCAAGCCTCTTCACACTGCCCTCCTGCCACCAATGCACCTTAATCCTTATCTGCAGCCACCCCTGCTATTTTCAGCACAGCTTGCCATTTGCAGCAAACTGCACAGTAGTTTCATGATGAGCACAAAGGGCTAGAGGGGCGAGACCAGCAAACCTGCTCTTTTGTCCAAGTAATATAGTTGGGGGAGACAACATTTTTAAACAGAGAGGCAGCACCTTTCTGTGCTGCTCAACAATATCCCTGAAACCACTACAAGGGATGAACGCAGCAACTGCCTGCAAAAATAGCTGTTCTGAACAAAGTTTGTTCCTTTGTTCGTAAGGGCTGCACTGGCTTCCTTCTTATAGGGAATACCTTACTTATAGACTTATTTTTATTATTTGTTTAAGGTATGAACATAATACTAAAAAGGCTATGCAAATTCAGTTTACCAGAAGAAGAGCACATTGATAACAACTACCTTCCTCATGAAATTAGGTATTTTGTATGGATCTGCAGCATATTTCAGCAGTAGTTGATGCTGGATTAGTTTTGCACTGCAGTAATTCTGGATGACAGCAAGTATATACACAATGTAGACAACACTCAACTTGGATTCAGAAAACCAGATTTGTATTCCCATCCCTACCCAAGACCCAGTACCTGGCTTTACATTTTAGGCTTTAATATTGCAACCTCTAAAAATACAAACAGAATGCATTGCTTTGCAGAAACCTAGCATCAAGTTCTTATGATAAGGACAATTGCTCTGAGTTCAAGTTATTTATTTTAATAAGGAAATTTGGGAAAGAGACATGGTTGCTACCAGTGGGAGAGGGAAGGTTGTTAGGATCTATGGAAGAGGTCCATATCACGTGGCAGGAGATTTGGCTGTGGGACATGAGGGGTTAAAAGGACTTTCTCATGGTTAAGGCATGTTCTCTTGTCCCAGAGAACACCAATTATTATCACCACTCTGTATGAGTTCCTACAGACAAAACACATAGTTTTAACCGATTTTCCCACAGGGGCCACTAATCACACTGTTCATTTTTGGGTATTCTGAGACTCTAAGTGCTCACAGCTGCAGCTGGGGTCACAGGACTGCAGGCTGTTGACATCTGAACTGTTACACGATCTAGACTGTTGTGAGAAGCCAGGGCAGTGTCACATCAAATTAGGCAAACAGAAATGAGTTGCTTTTTTTTTTTTTTTTTTTTTTTTTTTTTTTTTTTTTCTTAATCTGAGTCTCATCTCAGATTCTCATCTGGAGAATAAGAATACCCACCATCCTGTCACCCAGTGGACAAGTTGAGTATCAATTAGCATTTGTGAAACACTCATCTCAAAATGATGAGTAGCACAGAAAAGCCCATAAGGAAATCAGTACTTCTCTAATCAGAACAAGGTGTGAATAGCATGCAATAAAGCAAAGTACCAGACATCTCACAGAGAGGTTTAAATGAAGCAAGCCAGGCAGTCCTCTGGATAGGAGTAATGTTTATGGGCAGAAGAAGAAACAAGATGAAGGTAGAAAGCACACATCAACTCTTGCAAGTATCGTTCTTTGCACCCTTGGTAATGTTCATTTGTGGATGCGATATTTCCTACAAAACCTACAAAGCAGATGGCTGAACTGACAGCAGTTGTGTCTCATCCCAGACAGGACCTGACTAAATGTCAACAGCACTAGTGTGTTTCTGTCAGAGCCTTGCTACCAAATATCAAAGGCTACGTAAAGCAATAAATTCCAGCTGCTTAAAAGCAGATGGCGAAATTCTTAGTTTAAAAGTACCAAAAGGATATGGGCAGTGAGAGAAGGGACCACAGCTCCTGAAGTAACATTGGCAGCCCTCAGAGACACCTGCTCTGTGTCAGGAGTGGCTGCGCAGTCAGAGGAAATGGAGGAACGAAAAACTAGGAGGCCACACAAGGCTGATGGCATGGATGCAGGGCCTGCCTGAGACAGAAAAGCAATTACAGCACCAGCTTTTCACTTATGTCTGCCTCCCCGTTCAAATTCAAAGCCAGAATCATATATGCAAATTTGAAGTTCAAGCCTGATGAAAGATATTTCCTTAGAGAATTTATTTTTCAGTCCAGGAGCACACCCAGATGCAACTTGATCCACTAAAGATCTACTTGTGCTGTGCTGGCAATAACTGCATTTTGATAAGATTTATATGCTTCTAGCATAGTTTCATTGGAGAGCATCAGTCAAAACACTCCAGGAATAACAGTGCGAAGGCCAGGCTCACAGAACCCGCTAGTTTTTCCAAGGCCAGAACACAATTCCAAGCCCACAACTATGAAGAGACATGGTTCAGCCAGAGAATATAGTGGCAATAGAAACTTACTTTTGCAGATGCATGCACTGCTGAAAGAGATGCTTAGAGCCTGCAGGTATTTTTTTTTTGTATTTATGATAACCTTAGGAAAGAAGCAGAAGTGTAGGAATGGAGCAGCAGAGACAATCCCAGTTACTTCACTGCACAAGAATTCTCATGTTACTGTCACTGGTTTCAATTCAGACTCAAAAACTGCATTTCTTGTTTTCTTAAAACCAGAATTGTTAGCTAAAGCCAGGTCACACGGTAATCATGTTAAACAAGTCTTGATTTGTTGTACCTTTGGGCTTAGCCTTTTCAGCAACCTAAGCCTTAAAATTCACTCTCCTCAAGTCCATGTGTCTTGTGTTAGCTTGAGTCTATGTAAGAAGCCATATGGATTCCACTAATTAAAAGCATATGCTACGTGGGCATGCACAACGCTAATTATGACACAGAACACATTTCAAAGCATGAAGCTTTAGAACCACCATCATGGGGTCTGCCTTAAGAATGCATTACCCTAAAAAATAAAATAGGCTTTTAATATTTCTGATATGGAACATGATTAATGTGTGTGCATCCTAGGCAAACACATACTGCAATTTAAAAGAGCATTCGCACACAGAGTTAAGCTCAGTTTTGATTGTCAACGATACCTCAATGAAGTTACCCTCAGAACACCAAACAAACACAAGAGGTTTAAAAAATACTCTGCTTTAGACAACAGTTCAGGTTTGTGAAATCTGTATGCTATTAGGCTGTCAATGACCAAAAGAACAGAGATAGTTTTATTTGATAATTAAGATGCCTTAAAAGCCCAAATTCATTACTTTCAGTATATGCCAACACTGTGTAACAAAGAAACTCAATTAGCCCCTACCATCACCGGGAGGCCTGAACAGAGTACGTAGGCATGAGAATGGAACCCCCAAAGTACAGTATTTCATATACTTCTCAGGCTCTCAGTACAGTATCTGGTCATTTCAGAGTCATGCTCTCACAGCATAAATAGAAAATGGCTTTTCATATTTTACATGTGAAGGAGGAAGACAGTTACATCTACAGAGGGATGAAGTACTTAATCTTTTAGAATCAGCTGTTCAGAGGTCTGTCCAACTTTTAGGGTATGTCCTTTCCCTACATTAAAAGTACACCATTGCTCTGCACAAAACTAGTAGTCTCCAAGTCTAAGGAGTCACTAACTTCTCATACAACTATTACAAACACTCTGGCTCTTCAGAAGATGAATGACTGCACGGCCATTGGGTTCTTATACAAGCTAGTATTATCTTCGGGGATGCTGATTTATGAGGAACAAAATAATTACATTTTGATTTAAACCTTGGAGTACTTCAGGTATTGCAATTCAAGCAAAGCATTTTGGGATGTCACAGAGCTTGCACCATAGTATAGATTTGTGTGTGTTTGAGAATCAATTATCATTAATATAACAACAAGTGCCAAGTGCTGTTCAAACGTATTTAACTCTAAAGTTCTGTTGGGGATGTTATAAAGCAACTCATCTTCAGAAAAACAAATCCTGTAACTCCTGCAATTACTTTCCAGTATTTCCAATGCAGTGGTTTTTAGTTGTTGTGGCCTTTTGTGTTTGTTTATTTATTTTTTAAAGGGTATAAACACACCACACTGAAAGAAAACAGCAGTAATGAAAGGATGATGATATAAAACATTAGAAAATCAAATCTAATAACCTGGCTTTTCTTTTCAAAGGAACTTCAGTAATGGCATGATGAAATTTCAGTGAAGTTCTGTAAAAGATTATATCTCTTGACCTTTAAGATTTAAAAAATCTCTGACCTTTGGCTCTGTGCTGTTCCCACAGATACTCAAGCAAAGAAGCATTACTTACACTTCTGGAAGTGCATATATATCTGTTGGTTATACACCATACCAAGGCTTGCAGGACCTGGATTCACCTCTCGACTTTGCTACAACATCTGGATGACAGGTTTTTAAACTCCATTTCAGACTACAGACTTAAGAGTAAGGAAAAGAAAGAAATATGCTTCTGGCTTAAATGATCTAATTTGAACTATAGTGAGCTCAGCAAAAATGTAGTAAGAGGTCTAGTGGTTTCCTTATGCAGTCTGTCTCTACAGCTTCATATCATTTGCATACCTCACAAGTAATAAGCTCTGTTTTCTGAAAGTAAACTCCACTTAACAATTGAAAGTCAACTCAGATTCATTTTGGTGCCTGAATAAATAATTCTGATCAAGTCACATAGAGATCAAAGCCAGATCAGTTTCCTTAATGCTGGACTGCCGCAGCACAAGAACAGTTTATATCAAAATGGTAGTTTTCCTGATACAATTCAATTATTTTGTGTTGCTTTGATAATTCAAATTAGTCCAAATTAAAGCAGGTGTGGCCAAAATTAAAAGAACCACTTTGAAGACCCTAATCCCAACCTGACTCTGTTAGTCAAACCCTCGTTTATTTACTCTATGTCACAAGTACATGGTTCACAAATTCAGCTATGAGACGCAAAAGCCAGTTTGCTTGCTAGCAGTTAGGTGGAATGTGCAGAGCCAACAAACACTACAGATGCAGTCATCACTAAAGTGCTATTTCTTACCACACAACTGGGACCAAACTCTTCCTCCATTCATGACAATATAAATCCGAGGAGTGCTGTTTCTGTGACTTGTTTGTATTGCATTGCTCAGAGAGCAGGGCAGAGTACCTGGAGCAATTCTATTCTCTGAATTTCTCTTGTCTAGAGCTAGCACATGTTTATACATCTGGAGAATAACAGCATCTGAGGAGGGGTCCAGGTCCTGCTACTAGCTATTTAAACCAATTCCATCATCATTTTAGGAGATCAGAGTGGCATCAGGAAGACAGAGTTGATCAATAAACTTGATCCACCTCCTTCTTTAATTTTAAATAAAAATATTTCCTGACACACCCTGCATCTTTGTCTTAATTAAAAATGTGTATTCCTCTGTTGGTTCTAACCTTTATTTCTTTTCATGTCAGCCCTGCAGGAGAGAGAAAGTAAATGAACATCTGTGAATGTGTCTCCATGCTGCTGCTGTAATTGATGCCAATCCTTCCCTTCTTACCACACAACTAAGTGCCCAGCTGGCTCTCATTCTTGGAGAGTTTCACAAGCTGTTTGGCAGAGGGGTCGTAACATGCAGTCCCTGTCCTGAAGGAAATTAAGGATTCCAAATTGAGAGAAGTCCTGCTTATCTCAAGGTGCTGTTCTGGCAGCACAGAAACATGCCCTAGGTGATATCTACTGCTTCAAATTGCCTCTAAAAGTTATAGGCATCTAAAAATAGCTAACTACCTAATCCCTGTGATGTTAACAATCCCCATCAGAAAACAGTTTCTGAGCTATAGCTGTGCTCTAATGGTTTTTTTCCTGCCTCCCACTTCTAGCATGCCTGATATATGAATCAGAAATCTCTCCCCTTCCATCTTATCATGAGTACAAGCACTGAAATTAATGCTTGACCGTCCTATGCATTTACAGGTAATACTGGGCTACAAGCTAGGTTACCTGAAATCTAATTGCCTTTATCACTACTGCCAAATAAGAAAGCAGTTGGTCTCCGAGCTTCTTAAATACCATTTGTCCTCCATGTAAAATCACAACTGTCCTAGAGGAGGACATCCATGTAGATGCATCCAAGAACACCTTTAACACTCAGTAACAAGGCACGGTTCTATACCATACATAGTTCAACCTAGAGCTCCACAAAGGCAGCTAAGCATGTCATAGGACTCCTTTACTCTTTCAGTGTCTTGGTGCAGAAGAAGGGATACTTATATGAAACAGTTTAGACATTCAAAATGGTTTCATCTTCAGGTCAGTGTTTCCCAGCAAGGACCTGCTGTAGGACATGGGATTACAGAATGTGGGAGAATACATCTGCGGCACCTCAACAGAAGCTATTCTATCATATAAAGCTCAGCTAGTGGTTTGACTGGAGTAACCTTCGGATCTGTCTCTGCCTAGAATCACTTGCCATGCAGCAAGCATCCATTACAAGTGCTGGGAGTATCTTCTGTTGGGTCACACCTGAAGCTGTAAGATGAAATACTCTATTCCGCTTGTATTGTAGCTTCTCTTTGCTGCACTATACCTCATTGCAAATCCCCAAAAATCTATTCCAGTGTGATATACTTAGGGCCCTTTATGGCACTACAACATTAGCTGCAAATGAAAGCCATTCTTTTCTCCTCCTCCCCATCCCCAGCCACTCTGATCCCAAGAGGGCTAGTCTTCATGCCGCTTGTCTCTAAGCTGCAACAAAAAATAATTCTCTGTATGAACTGTAACTCCTTGAAGCCTGGAGTGAATCCTAAGGGCAAAAAGTCTGTCACCAATAAATGACACATCAGGATACCTGTTCCAAAAGGATTAAACACTATTTTACAATTTTAATCACACCTATGTATAAAAGTTACTTTTTAATTTCCTTTTTCTGCATAACTGATCTTCGCATTTTTATATTCATTGCTAAGGAAGCTTCCAGTGTTTCATTTGCAAAGGTGACATCCACTGCATATCAAACTGAGTGCTGGCTGCTTTTTAGAATACATGTGATTATACTCATATTCCAGGATTTTCTTATTCTTTTATTGGCCCCCTCTAACACAATTCTTTCCAT
The DNA here is from genome assembly GCF_003259725.1 of Athene cunicularia. Lineage (NCBI taxonomy): Eukaryota > Metazoa > Chordata > Aves > Strigiformes > Strigidae > Athene > Athene cunicularia. Next base: position 4,207,857 of record NW_020799111.1, on the reverse strand, counting down.
AGCTGTCCTTTCACTATCCATACCAACTAAGCATGGTTCCTGAATTATTGATGAAACACTTTCCATTACAAATGCTTATGAAACAGTTGTCTAGAAATTATAAGAATACTGTAAACAAGTATTTTTATACCCAATAGCCAATGTCTTGAAAGTTATTACATTAGTCAATTAACACTTGAGACAGACTAACAAAAAAATCCATTATATTCAATCTATCACAACATGCAACACACCTTTGTAACACATAAATTTGTACTTTTTTTTTTTTTATATGATACCTAGACTTTGTTAAGAAGCTTTCAGTTAGGTTTATAAGGCAGCTTCAGCATTCTGCCTCTCCCCACCACTAGAAAAATATGTTCAAAACAAAGAGATGAGCTTAATATTTCTAGAAAAATAGGGATCATATTCAGTTTCTGCAAAATCTGCGCTCAAATGGTGAGAATAAGACACCACAAGCAACATTATCCATCACCAATGTAGATTAATGTTTTATATTACACTTTCTTTGCTCTTCTAGGCATTGAGAAAAATGTGTATATTTCTCTGCTCTGTAACATTGCTGATAGACTAATTGAGCAAGTTTAATCTAAAACCAAAAGGCACCTATGATAAATTTGAAAGCAGTAGTCCACTGTTACAGTGTCTACTTTTCTTTAAGAATAAAAATATACAGGCATAATTGATCACTGATGAGCAGATATCTCATAATCATTAATGAGTCCTTAAAAGTGGGATTCAAAACAATATCTGTAGTCAAAATTGTCCAATACATTGAGAGTTTCTTTTCAGATTTCTTTTCATATCTGAAATTCAGTTAAACAGATACCTATGTCTGAAAGGTGAAATCTCCCAGAAAAACAGAACATGATTTCCCCCGCCCCCATAACCCCTCACAACAATTAAGTAAACAGATAACTGCCAAAGGCATATACAAAGGGGGACAACTGAGTACAAAGATAAGAGGCAATAGAACCAGATCATTTTTAATAGTATTGGGAGGAAAATGTTGCTTCTCAAAAGAGTATCATCACACATGAACATAGCCTTTGCATTAACGGCCTCCCCAGAGTAACCTAGAGGCTAAGAACAGGAATTAAGCAAAAGTTCATGTTAGAACTATTTTGTTCTCAATAGCTTCCTTAAAATAAAAGTCTCCAATTTAAATGAAACAAGCAACGATAGCATAACAGCCAGAAGTACTTCCAACAGAAGAATAAAATGCTATTACCACTTTAGGATGAAAAGCAGGTAAAGCTGAGACATGTCTATTTTGTCCATGTCTACTTTGATGAAGTAGACATGGACAAAAACCAGCCCCCTGTGGTAAGAGCCCTGCCATAGAGCTGTGTGCCTCAGCCTCCTTTGGAAGGGTAAAGTTGTGGCAATGCACACTGGGAAACGATTCCCCTCAAGAAACAACCCATGTTTATCTGTTTCTTGGCAATCTAGTGAAGTCAGAATATCTAGGTCATGATTTCTGATTGGAGAGGAGACTAGTTTAGCCAAGTCACTGATCAAATCTGTTACAGTGGTTCCAGTATTTCCCAAAAATCACTTGCATGTCCATCACCTGCAAGAGCAATGAAGCATGGAACAGACAGGCAAGTGATGTGTGTGAGTGTGTGTGTGTGAGCTGTCACTAC
>NW_020799111.1:4133481-4206161 GCF_003259725.1 Athene cunicularia | reverse complement strand
GGGGGGGGGGGGGGGGGGGAGGTGTTGTTACTTGATTTTGAGAGGTTTGGCAAAATCATCAGCATCTTGCAGAATTAAATTTGTGTAACTTCCAACTTTATTCAGATAAAAGCAGCACCTTAAGTTACACTAAGCCTCAAACTTTTAAAGGGTTGTTTCCAATCTTTGCATTACTTCAGTAGTCATTTACACTTCAAAACTCGAAAGTGTTTTGAGAATACTAATCTCTCTGGTTCTGCTGCTATTGGCTTTAATAAGACATTCTTTTTTCTATGTATCATAACTCCTGTATTATTGTTGTATAAACTCAGCCTTATCACAGGCTTCCACTGGTGGATGAACAAAAGCAGTGATTCCCAGAAAGTCGTTTTACAATAACGCACGCTTCTCTTGACTGAAACAACTGCAGAATACAAACAGCAGTGCATTAGGTAAGCGGGTATCACTCACTACAATGTTGACACTATTACACTGCACAAAAAGACATGCCTGAAAATAAAGTGTCCAAACTCCATTTTAAAACACATAAACACACTACTGAGGAACAAAATGCAGTGTGCAGCTCCTTGGGTATGTGTGCTGGTTTAGGGTTTCTTATCCCTTCAAACTATTTGAAATTATGTGTCAGAAGAGCAAACAAAATGAAGCATAATTTTTCTTTAATTTGATCAATTCTCACAGCATTTGAAGGAAATCTAAACTCAGCAGATGCAATAGCCCTTATCTACGGTTTATGGTTTCTCATCTGAATCCAATACTATCAACTATGTCTTTTTCCCACATGCTTAGGTACCTTTCACTGCATGTAGAGAATTAAAGGTGAATGATAAGAGAGAAAAAACCCTGTCTTTTAACTAACACTAATCTTGAGATACAGAGATTGATCCTTATTCTAAAATACTTCTACACTTGTTTGTTAGGTAATTTTATACTTGGTCAGAATGAGCATAAAACATGCCTACTGCTTCATCCTCGATTTACTCTCCATTAGTGCCCAGCTGGGCTTGCTCTCCCAGGGAACACTAACTGACAAAGCAGCCAGTGCCTGGGCTGCAGGAGACTCACCCTGGATTAGCTTCTCTCAGTGCTGACAATGACATTCAGGTTACTAACCTGTACTAACTATTAATATTTGATGCTTAACTACTCCAGTACAGATTATTCTCAAAAACTTATTTTTAACCTGACCTCAGTGTTTTTCTTAAGAAATAAACATGATCATTACTTTCTCTTCCTCTACTTACTATGGATGTTGCCAGAACAAAAGCAAAGCATACTTTACAGTTTTGATATGCCACATCTTAGGTATATGCCGCATTAAGGCTTAGATTCTTCTGTCTTTGTGTTAGATTGAGGTCCAATCCTGTCACTAGGCAGATTGAGGATGTAACCCTGAGCACCACAAGAACCACAGCAATCATAATTTCCGTGAGAGAACAGCCACCCATCCAAATAACAGCAGTTGCAGGGTTTGGGTTTCTATCTGCAAATGTTTTCCTTACTGGTACCAGAGTAAGACTCGAGTCTACATATACTGCTACTCCGCTATACTCATTAAGAAATGAAATGGCCCATGCAGAAGCAAAAAGTTATTTTTGATGCTATGGCCTATAGCATTCCTGATACACATGTGGCAACCCTAGGCTAAGCGAGACTGAGGCAGGTTTTGTTTCAAGCATTCTGCCTCATTTAATTGCAGCTGTTAAATACATAGGCTGCTCTGATTAACTTTTCATAAGCAGACCTAGACACAGATTTGATTATGTGGCTCTCAGGATTGAGCTGTGAATAGAGGAGATACCTGAACAATGGTGGGATAAAAGGAAACACATTGTAGCAACTATCTTGGCCCATTTGTTTCTGCAGACAGGATAGAAGAATGCTCCATTAGAGTCCTCCTGCAGTAACTGTAGCATTTGTTAACATCTCCAGCAAACTTTACATTAAAAAAAAAAAAAAAAAAAAAAAAAAAAAAAAAAAAAAAAAGAGGAGATAGCCAATCAATCTAAAGGGAATCCGGTCTCCAGAGAGTGTAAGCAGTGTTGTTAACAAAGGGTCTTCAATTTGACTGGAAAAATAAATATGTTGGTATAGAATTTACACAGCCTCATTAGAGATAAGTGACAAAGAGGCTTTCATAGTTACAAAACCTTTAGACTGATTACAGCGCAAGCAGACCTGAGCTGAACAAGGGCATATTAGGTAACACTTCCATTAAAAGCTGAAGCCACATTTTCAGATAGTTGCTTGGTTCTTCCTTAAACTTTACAGAAAATGGGTAAGTGAAAGTGCATTTTCTTTTAAAACACCAAAAGTGAATTGACTTCACAATTCCGAAAGCTAATCGATACTTCCATCAATTTTTATCTGACACAGTTTTAAAAGTGCAAGGAGAAAAACAGTGATTTTCTACTAAGTCTCTAGAGCAGCTTAAAAAAAAAATACCCATTGAATTCTTTCATAAAGGTCCCAGCACCAATTCTAAGTCCCTGTCAGCAGGCAAACCTGGCAGCACTCAGGGCAACTGCTTTACGTTTCTGATACAGGTCTTCTTGGGTGTAAGGACAGACTGATGCACCACGAGCTTCAGAGATGCAGATCTGCAATTGTACATTCAAAATAACACTTGTATACACATCATTTGTATGCATAAGGGCAGATTTGCCATACACAGCTAAGTCTAAACATTTTGCTTTTAGTCTGAATGCCTTCCAGAAATAAGGATGAGTAATGCCTAAGATGAGATGCTGGTATTTCAACTAAATATTGATTACCTATCACAGTGTTATTTCCAACTAATGAGAAGGTCAATTCCCTTGCAGGAAAGAGGATTTGGAAGCCTGTTTTGTGTCCAAATGATGCATGATGACAGAACAACACAGTTGTGGTATCAGTAAGCACAGAAGTGCAAATGTCAAAGTTAAAAATTAGTATATTTGGTCTGGATTTTAAATATAGGAATATTAGAAAATCTAAAATCTGAAATGTAGTCTAAAATCTCAAGTCTTACAAAAGGACCACTGCCTCTAATACCTGCCTTATAGCATTCAAAATGAATGCTTACTTCTCAACATCCTGCTTACATGAACCTCTCATTTTTTTGAGCACACTCACTCTCAGTGAGCTGCCCCATATCTCCTAGGCATTAAGTATTAACTCTCAGACAAACCAATAAAGCAGAAGACTCATGTACCCAGCAAAATCTTCACACCAGGATCTTTCTGTCTAACATAGTGTTGGGAGAGGACATAGCCCCTGAACTCCCCACCCCAATTTTTCTTTTAGGAACACAGGCTAACATCACTTTTTACCAGCTTAAAAGGTATACCAGACCTGAAGGACCAGGAGAGGTCTGTCTCTAGCATACTTACAACACAAGATAATCTAGTAGTGGTGCACATCTAACACAAGTTTAGGCAGCTAGAGAGGCTGGTCAGACAATTTTTTCCTAGTACTCACAGAAAGGAAGTACAGAGACTTGGTCTATAAGTGCTCCATGATGCCCACTCTGTAGTGCTCAGAGATGAAAATAAGAATTCAGGATAACATTTATCCATGGCAAAGGATAAATAGAAGATCAGTGTTAGCTGATACTGGGGCATTTCCAGAAGATACAGTGCTGGTGGAAGTGTAGTCTTGATGATGTAAACAATAAGTCCACCATTTTGGGTTTCCCTCCCAGACTGAAAAACCACAGGAACAGGGCTGAATGACAGGTCTTGGAAGGCTAAGCCAATGGAGGAAAATTCTCAGCTAAACAGTGCTGGAAATAGAGCAAATCCCCAAAGCCCCTAGATCTCCTCCCCCTTGCAAGAAATACCTCTGAAGTATTTCAAATGGAGCTCTTAAACTCTTTTTCAAGAAGAGGATGTATTTTGCCTGTTCCAAAGTGGAATGTCCTGAACAGCCAATAGCTCAGACACAGCTTCCACACAAATTTCCAGGAAAATGTACTGAATAAAGCGATTTTAATCATAGGAACTAGGCAACATTTTTACTTTTCCCTCCTCCCACCCAGCTAACACAGTAACTCACAGTTTTTATCTGGGCACCATATCCATACAGTATCTGTACTCCAGAATATTATCCTTCAGCTGGGGGATAAACAGAACCACACAAAAAGTTTGATTTTTTGTTCCTCCACCAACCTGACAGTCAGCCCAAAATCTCACACAGCCAAGCGTGGGACCACTTTAAGCAAAATTTCATATTCACTCTTGCACAGATGACAGAGTATTTGTAACAGCACATCAGTTTCTACACTTACAGTATTACAGTGATTTCTGTCCATTTCATATTGGTTTGTGACACAGGAATTCAGACATTTCACTGGGATGGTGTGTACTAACTTAGGGAACAAATGAATAGAAATACTAAGTCCTCTAAACAACATCAGCCGTTAATGGGAAACTATGATGTGCTGAAATAAAACAGAACACTAGGGATGACTTGCAACTTGTTTTTACGATAACAGCAAAACTGTATACATTTCTGAAGTATTTGTTGGCAGCTGAAGGCACTAAATTTGTGCTCCAAATGCCAGACATAAATGCCATGATGACTGAGGTTGGTAGTGACAGAATGGAAGTGTCCTGCTTGCATACAGAAAAGCTATGTTAGATTTAGCTACTACAGCACTATTACTAGAAAGACGCTGCCTAACTGTTCTTTAGAGTGACTACATTCTGTATCTGTACAAATCCAGGCTGGGCGATGAATGGACAGAGAGCCACCCTGAAGAGGAGGACTTGGGGGTAGTAGTGGATGAAAAACTGACTGTGAGCCAGCAATGTGTGCTCACAGCCCAGAAAGCCAACTGTACCCTGGGCTGCATCCAGAGCAGTGTGGGCAGCAGGGCAAGGGAGGGGATTCTCCCCCTCTACTCCTCTCTCGGGAGACCCCCCTGCAGTGCTGTGTCCAGCTCTGGGGCACCAACATCAGAAGGACATGGACGAGCTCAAGCTGGTCCAGAGGAGGCCATCAAGATGATCAGGGGCTGGAGCACCCCCCTGTGAGGACAGGCTGAGAGTTGAGGGTGTTCAGCTGGAGAAGGCTCAGGGGAGACCTTAGAGAGGCCTTCCAGTACCTAAAGGGGCTATAGGAAAGATGAGGAGGGACTCTTGATCAGGGGGTGTAGGGATAGGATGAGGGGTAACAGTTTTAAACTGGAAGAGGGCAGATTTAGATTAGCTGTAAGGCAGAAATTCTTCCCTGTGAGGGTGGTGGTGCCCTGGCACAGGTTTCCCAGAGGAGCTGTGGCTGCCCCCTCCCTGGCAGTGTTCAAGGCCAGGTTGGACGGGGCTTTGGGCAGCCTGGGCTAGTGGAAGGTGTCCCTGCCCATGGCAGGGGGTTGGGACTGGATGATCTTTAAGGTCCCTTCCAACCCAAACCGTTCCATGATTCTACAATCTCAGTAACTTTGGAAAGACAATGCAAGTTGATTAAGGAAAAATATTAATGCATAAGTATGTATCCAGCCTAATAATTTACTGCCAACACTCCATACAGCCTTCCCATCTGTAGAAGCTACTGACTGTATAAAGTAACCTGCACAAGGACTTTACATTTATATTTATATCTATATCTATCTATCATCTATGAATACGTGTCTCTAATCTACACTATTTTTAATTGAGAATGTGCTAGCATACATTGGAAAACAGACCTGAAAATTACCTATTTTTGGTTTTAATAGTCTAGAAGGAGATTTCTAAAGGTATATATACAACTTGGATGTTGCTTATCTCACAGGAATTAACCTATTCATCCCAGAGTAGACAACCTTCTAGAAACAGACATGGTGTTGTGCTTTACTACATAACTTCAAAGTCAGCAGTTTGAATGAGAGGTATTGTCAAAAAAACAACCAATTCATCCATGATCAGTTTATTGAACTTTGTTTCTTGTCATTGATACATTCCTACATATTCACTGACTTGAGACAGCAGTATTTTGATACAGCAATGTCAGAGACTGGACAGCCTTGTCTAATCCATCTGCCCCAGTTAAATCCCTCTCCAGGGAACTTCCAATCACCTTAGATAACTGCCAGTCACCTTAGATAATGGTAAATTATGCTTAGCTTAAAACCAGTTTTAACAATTTGATTCAGATTCCACAGTATCTCATTCTACCCAATCAAAACTACTTCTTTCCTAATGACTAATAAAAAAAAAATTGTTCTCAAAGAAAGATAATGCTTAGTAATCTTTTGTTGTCGCTCATTTTTATGAAGGTAGCTTGGAGTAACTGGAATTTTTGCCACTGATTCAAATGGATACACAATCCATCATTTGAATCTTGAATTTAAGATCTAGTGTTTTTTCTGGAATTCTTATACTGAAACATAAACCTGATTACATAAACCCAACATAATTAGGAAGAAACTGAGTGATGTTAGAAAAGTAACTGAGCTGAGGGTCAACTTCATGGCTTTCAGAGAACAAACTTCCAAAGAAAAATATATGAAAATATTAAAACTAAAATGACAGTACTTGTCAATCAGTATTGATCTAGCTATTTCTGGACATTAATATCAAGGAGATGGCAATAGTCAGTGACTGCAGTACCACACTATTTCTTAGTTCTATTCCTCATTACTCAATGACCTTGAAAGATCTGCCTTATGTTTCCCTGTTGCCCATGCACAAAAAGGAGTGATAATATTAACCTTTTTTTATAAACCAGTTTGAGATAAAACACCATAAAATATCTAGATATGTTAATTCTACATAAAGTGAAAGAATGGCAGAAAAATAATACAGTGAAGTATACATTGCCAAAAATGCAAGTAAAACAGACCCTAGACATATCAGTTATGACAAAGACTGACCAGCAACTACTGACTCTAACCTTACAAAAATAGAAGAGGCCCACAATAGAGACTGAAGAGCTGCAGGTAAGGAAACTGTCATGCTTAGGGGACACACAGACTTCCACATACTATAACTAAGGAGCTGGTCAGAAAACGTGTCAAAACTGAGTGCTTCATATAAAGAGATAAGTATTGTAGAATCCTTTAGGTTGGAAACGACCTTTAAGATCATAGAGTCCAATCATTAACCTAACACTGCCAAGTCCACCACTCAACCATGTCCCTAAGCACCACATCTACACATCTTTTAAATACCTCCAGGGATGGTGACTCCACCACTTCCCTGGGCAGCCTGTTCTAATGCTTGACAACCCTTTTGGTGAAGAAATTTCTCCTAATACCCAATCTAAACCTCCACTGGTGCAACTTGAGGCCAACTCCTCTCATCCTATCGCTTGTTACTTGGGAGAAGAGACTGACACCTCTCTCGCTACAACTGCCTTTCAGGTTGCCCTTCTCTGGACACGCTCCAGCACCTCAGTGTCTTTCCTGTAGTGAGGGGCTCAAAACTGAACACAGTATTCAAGGTGCAGCCTCACCAGTGCCGAGTACAGGGGTCAGATCCCTTCCCTGTCCCTGCTGGCCACGCTATTTCCGATACAAGCCAGGATGCCATTGGCCCCTTGGCCACCTGGGCACACTGCCAGCTCTTATTCAGGTGGCTGTTGACCAACACCCCCGGGTTCTTTTCCACCAGGCACCTTTCCAGCCACTCATCCTCAGGTCTGTAGCGTTGCAGGGGGTTGTTGTCACCCAAGCGCAGGACCCAGCACTGAGCCTTGTTGGACCTCATTACAGGTGGCCTTGGTTCATCGATCCAGTCTGTCCAGATCCCTCTGTAGAGCCTCCCTACTCTCCAGCAGATCAACACTCTCATCCAACTGGGTGTCATCTGCAAACTTACTGAGTGAGGGTGCACTCGATCCCCTTGTCCAGATCATTGATAAAGATACTGAGCAGAACTGGCCGCAGTACTGAGCCCTGGGAACACCACTTTTGACTGGCCACCAGATGGATTTAACTCCATTCCGCACAACTCTCTAGGACCATCCATCCATCCATCCATCCATCCATCCATCCATCCATCCATCCATCCATCCAGTTTTTCACCCATCTAAGTCATGAGCAGCCAGTTTCTCCAGAAGAATGCTGTGGGAATGGTGTAAATGGCTTTACTAAAGTCTACATAGACAAAACCCACAGCCTTTCCCTCATCCACTAAGCAGGTCACCTGAGCCTGGTCACCAGGTTGTCCTGTACATGCTGTGTGATTTTGCTCATTCATATAGTCTTCCATATAAGATCTAGTTAACTTGATGATCTGTAAGCTGAATACAGCTTTGAAAAAGCACAAAGCAATACAGTTGCTGCTAGCAGGCAGGTCAATTAATGTTACACTCTGAATCTGAATCCCGAACAGCTTTTATCTTTCAAGACTCACTTCTGGCCACAGTCTGTAAAATTAGATGTGAACAGCACAATATCCCTGCTGTGGACAGCACTGGAGGAGACCAGATATGCAAGACATGTTCCAGATCCTCTATTTCATCACCACTTATGAACAGAACAAAGGAATATGAATAATTTTAATTTATAAGGCTGCTATCACCAGCAGAATTTTGAAAGAGTATCTTTAAAATTCTCAGTGGATATGTCTACTTACACATAGATGCATATGCGTATATCACTTCTGCACTCTAGAGATACCCAAGCTGACTTTTAGGCAATTACCAAGGATTTCAGCTAATTGCAGAACAGTTTCACAATATGAATTGCCATCTCTACATTTCTTCTTGGCTAAACATTTTTCATATCATACTCCTTCAGTATAGGGACAGCGATAATGAAGTCATCCTAACTGCCAGTGTAGATCTAGTTACACATGTGTATCTAACTACATGTACACATGGGAGTTTGTATTACTTTATCCATTTCAGTTTTCTCAACCAACACACTTACAACAGGCATAAAAACTGCAGGAGGGGGTTTAGATGCTGAGAAGTTGAAGCAAAGCCAGGAATCAAAGCTTTTCAAGAGACTGCAGCTCTGAAAACACTGCAATATCGCAGGGGCCAAACAGGAGCTAGATTGTAAATCTAAACCCTTGCTAGCACTTACAAACTGCACTTTTACAACTGAAGTATCTTGATGGACATTTACATAAATGCTAGTTTACTCTCAGGCTAATTGGCAGACAATTAACAGAAAGAAAGGTTTTTGTCTGGCCAAACCCCAAGGAACTGTATTTTCCTAATATGCAAAGAGAACAAAGTTATTCCAATAGGAGACAGTTTTACTACTTGAAAAATTTCAGGAGTCTATTTTATCAATCAGCTGAAAAGTTGACAGTTACCAGAGAATAAATAAGTACATTAATCAGCTGGATTTGGGGGTGTTCCTTACCATTTCATCCTAAAAAGTCCAAACTGAACAAAAAAATTCTTAAAAAATAAAATCCATTAAACCAGTGAGATTTTTGTGCAAACTGGGATCACCATACCAACAGCGTAAGTTAAATCCATATAAGCAATTGTGGGTAATTGAATACAGAGAACAGAGCTAAGCACAACCAGAGAGATGATGACAGGAATCCTACCCAAGTCTGATGGATTTTCAAAAGCAATATGGGACAGAGGTATAAAGCGGGTGTCCATGTTCACTCAGCTTTCATCGCCTGGACCTCAGTGTTGCAGAACTGTCAAGGATACTATCTGACAGCTTGCCTCCCATCACAATCCTCCCTCCAGCTTAATGTCACAGTGAAATAATTCTGTGCACACTATTTTAATCAGATTACTATCTTTTTTACATAGTGCTTCCTCTGCATATTTTTATGCTAAAGTAGTATATTTCGTTGTATTCTGCATTACTATTTAATTGATTTAATTTCCTGTTCTGTTGCTCTAATAGGTAACATCTTGATATTTTTTTTAAAGTCTTCAGACTACCGAAGCATCTTCAGGACACTGGACTAATTTATTCTGCTCAGGAAGCAGAGGTTAAGAGACTTCCCATTGATCAGAGAGTTCTTTATATTAACCACTAAAAAATCATCTGTTTCAGCACAGCACTGTTCGTGGCAATACAATGAATAAAAATCTTTCCAAAGACTAGGTAGGCAGACACACTTGGAAAAATAGCCAAGGCTGATTAGAGATCCCAAAGAAAAGAAACCTTATTAATAGCTGCTACACAACAGTGGCACCTCTACTTAAGAAGAGCTATGTGGGAAACTGCTGCCTTTCTACTAACTCTTCGTGACAATCCAATGTATTGAATGATTTTGAATCCCGTTGAAAATAACTTACAGAGTCCAGAATTGGGTAAATGGTTCAACATAGAACATGTTTACATTTTAGGATAATAAAATATGACTTATCATTTTAGGATAATGTTGATTTGTTTTGTTTTGTTTTGTTTTGTTTTTAAACTCAGAACTCAAGTCTTAATTTTAGAAGATCTAAGGATATATGAAATCATTAGTAAAGAATGTTGACACTGTGAAATAAATCCTTTGGTAACTCTTTGAAAGAAACTTTCACCAATGTCTTTTTGTGTATGTTTTTTTTTTTAAAAAACAGGTTGCTTAAAAAAAAAAAATCACCACCACATGTCTTGACAAATGATAAATGAACAGCTATGATGGGAGGAAAGACTGACAGATGAAACAATCTGCTCTTTAGAGAAATTACTTCACTGGGTAATTGTTTTGATTAGCCCCATCAAATAGGTCCCTCTGAATTCTTGACATACTACAAACATCCCTGAAAATGAATCTAAACTGAATTTCTTAAAACAGAAAGTGAGTCATGACAGCACTGCAACTGTGTGTAACTGACAGACATACAGACATCATCTCCAGCAGGAATTCCAGAGCACAGGGCTTTTGGGCATGCAAAGAAAACAGAAAATGTACACCTGTTTTCACTACATTTTAAAGTTGTCTTTATATAGAAAAATCCTCAAATAAAGTCTGCTATGAAATTAGAAGGGAGTAATTTTCTATTTTCTGATGGAAAATTCTCTACTTTTGAAGGCGTTCTGGAGAATAACTGCGACTTGCTAGGAGAGACCTTCATGTGAAATGATATGCTAGTTCCTATGGATGTAAAAATTGACACAACTGTGCTCTCTTCATACAGTTGTATCCAGGGAAAAATGGTGTTCTTTCCCTGGATACAGTTTACAAAAAAAGCTTTCCATGAAGCTGAGTATTTGAAGTTATTTCACTTAAGCCTTTCTAGAGGTGCACACAAGATTTATTTATTTAATTCTCTACCCACAAAATGTCAGACATTTTTACTAGTCAAAATTTGATCTAAACAACTTCAAAACCTGAGAGGTGTTGTATCATTTTAATTTAGCTTCTAAGCTAATACTGAGGACAGAAGAAAAAATATCCCAGAAGGTATTAATCTTTGAAATGCCAGAGATGTAAAATTAATTTATTCTAGTTTCCCAAAATATAATTTAAACTACAATATCGTACTTCTAAATTCCAGTCAAATTTTAAAACAATTATTTTTAAGCGTTCTTTGATATGCAAATGGACCTACAGAGACTTAGCCAAGCTGCACACCTTTGCTACAGAAGAACTAACAGGTTTTTGGGTTATCTTCCACCCCTGCTTTCCTGCTCTTTCAGTCTAGGTAGAGTTATGGATTTGCACTTCCCCTCTACAGTCCAGGAGACAGGCTGGAAGGAACAGAAGTCATTTACCTGAGCTGAACTCCAATTTAAGCATTCATGTGGCCTTCACTGTTGCCATAACAGAGTTGTTTCATACTAGCAGCACTAAGAGTAACCCAAGAATTTTAAGAAAATCCAAGGATAACTTTTAAGCACATACTTTGCATGTCATTGAGGACTATTAAGCAACCATCCTCTGTACAAAGTGCGCCTGAAACGCTGTTACTGGGGTGCTGTAGCCCCTATGCACTGTTTGCAAACTTGCCATTCATATCCAGTGTCAACACAATGGAAAAGCAGACACTACATTTCTACTGGTCTTATCGTAACATATAACGCACCAACTTAGTCATCTTAAATTCTTTTATTCTTTAGCTCATCAATTGTAATTTCATTAATTATAGGGTTAAAAAATACATACTGAAGTCATTGCAGTTATTGATTTTTATTTTTTTCTTAAAGCTACCTAATAACAGGATTGTTAGTAAATTCTCCCACTTCCATTTTACTACTTATCAGAATACATATCCAGATGCTGTGTGTTACTCACACAGAGCAAAGCAATCACAAACCTAGGGCTAACAGCAGCTTGAATCAGTTCCATTGGCCCATAATATATTCCATTATCAAATTAATTTCATGACATTTAACTACAGAAGCCACAAATTTTCACTGCCTTCAGGCAACTATCTGATCCCTGTGCCAGTTCTAAAATGCAAGAAAATATCAGAACTCCTCACTTACTGCAGCTCTAGTATTCACCTTCTATCCCATTTTCTACTGGAGAACTGGATTGCACAGAGGGATCAAGGCAGAGCACATCAGGCCCGCTGTATTCAAGTGTAAGATTGAGCCATTTTTACCACAGTTTACAAACCAGACTCACTGATCATAGCAAACAAAGCTGTGGCAGATCCTGCCTGAACAGAATGAAGCACAAGATGCCATATTCGTACCATATACAAAAATATTTATGCCATACACAAATCCTATCTCATATGAGTTTTGGAGAAACCTACAGCTGGACTAAATGATTGTAGCCATTTGTTGCTGGAAGAGAAATGAGAGTAGGTCGAGAGAAAACATGGACCAGCATTAATATTGTCCTGCATACTGTGATGTTATCCATGCAAAACACCAAGACGAAAAAATAAATCTTGTCTCGTTTGGTAAATGTTTCTCTTATAGCAGGCAAAACCAAGTCTTGTCTACTCTGAAATGAGGGGCTTAGGTTTGACAGGAGTCCAGTTGTTCCTGCAGCAGGACAAGCAGTTGGGAGGCGCAGAGCAGGAGTGTGAAGAGGCCTGGGCTCACAGCTTCTCCTCATGAAGGGGGATGGAGGTACAACGGGGAGGGTAGAGGTTGCAATCATGGCTTCTGTCAGCAGCACTCCTTGTCCTGCACAACCCAACACCTTCCTTGGCAATCCCAAGCAGCCACCTCTACAGCCTTTCAGCCTCTGGCATAATATATGCCAATAACAACTATCTTTGCCTTTTCTAGTAAAAACTCTAGGCTTTTACTTTGCCTAGGGTCACTCTTAATGCCTTAAGAGCAGGGAAGATATTGCTGCCTTATTTATTTGGAAAGTTATGGGAAGTGTCCTTTGCACACGAGTCTCATTCTCCACCTTCCCTTCACTCCATTTTACTTGGTTTCTCTCTGCTGGTTTGTTTTTTGTTGCATTGTAGTGATGCTATGGTGACATAATTCCACATGTACAAAGAACTAGCATAAAATGAGCTTGTATTAGTGAAGCATCTCCCTTACAGGTATTTGTACTGATGAGTCAACATTATTGCAACTAGTCTAGACTTCAGGAAGACTTAAGACGTGAAAATCATGTTCATATCCACAGGCATCCATCAGGATTTGGGCATTCATCATGCTGCACTTGATACAATCAAATATATCCACAAATACAGTCACAACTACCAATTCAGAAGAATTGTACTAAGCAGCAGCCAGCACTTGGCTCCACCTACACAGAATATGCTAGTTAATATTTTTCAATATAATAGCGAATATTAAAATGCAAATGTAATATTTAACTGACTCAGTATGCAGAGGGTTAGAATTTTCAAAGCACCTGGTACTGTTAGTGCACATACAATATCAAGCGCATTTTCAAAACAATTAATGAATATTTAATTGGCATGAATAATTTTCATTAAGCACAGAAAATGGAGAAATAGAGATAAATGTTGTTTACCAAAACTGCTTTCCATTACATCATTTGTGTTGCTTGCCAGTGAAGAAAAACTATTGATCCCTGTTACCAATTCTTTGTCATTCTTAAACAATTGCAGAGAAAGTTTTGCCCTTGTCTTTTAGCGTGAATCAAAGCATTTAATGCTCATTTTGAAGGGCACATTTTGAGTCATCTTATATTTGAGATAAAAAAATAGGATCCTTGAGTATTTTACTCAATTTCCACCACTTCTGATCAATAGAAGTGATCTGCAGTAAGGAAGAACTCCCAAAATGCTCGGTGCTAGCCTCTCTCTGTCCTATTCAGAGTCATAACAAAATTGGCTCTCTGCTGCCGACCAGGTCAGAGTGAACCTCTCCATCACAGCACCGAATAATCCCATTCCAAAGAATTACAGTGCATATTAGGAAACTGCAGTCTAAACCTACAGACAGGGTTTTGGACAAAAGTCTGAAAGCAATGGACACAACTAACTTAGAAGTTTTAGTTATTTCAGCATAAAATTGCTATTCCTTGTAACTAGGCTAAAGGAAAAGAGGAATATACAGGGGAGGTGTCTCTGCTACCAAGAGCTTCTGAAACCTAAATAAAGTCATATGAAAATGATACTTCCTTGTGTAAGTAGTCTACAGATTTTTGCCTGGATTTCTAATAGTAACTTTATGTGAAGAATGGCTAGTAACTTTAGTAGCCACTATTCCCCATTACCTGACAAAAATGCAAACTACACCTTCACAGGCATGATGAGGGGACACAGGGCACACAAAACTGATGAATATATATTTTAACAGCTTTTTAAGGCAGATCAGAAAGGCAGCTTGCCAAAAACTGAGCATACCACACAGTGCTAGTATCTATTTAGTAAATTTAAAACACCATCTGTCTTCAAATAAACAGGATTTAAGTAAAGTTGTGCAGCATAGGATGTCTGTTCCAGGAAAAAACATTTAAAGCCAGCAGCTAACATACCACATGAGATCAAAGACTAGTTATACTTCTACATTATAGAGCACAACTTTAGAACCAAAGGCAGCTTACGAAAGGCAGGGATTGGGGAGGGGTCAATCTAGCAATACAGTGGGAGATCAAGTCAAATTTCTGTTTGGTTTTTCTTCTTCCCGCTAGCAACTAAAGTAACAGTCTGTGGCTTTAATTCAGTGATACTTGACATTCTCAAGTCTGAATATCCAGCTATAGTAACTAAAGCTTTATCAATTTACACCAGGCAAAAATGCATCTTTCTCTAATGAACCAAGGAAGGTGTAGCTACCACCTTTTCAATTGCCAGAATAAACCCTTTGGGACTCCTTATTACTAGCAATGATTGCTTTTAATACATAACTAACCACCTCCATTCCAACTCAACCTTTTCCAAGACTGCGTTTCAGTATCCTGTACTCAGGAAGAGGCCTGGGCAGTCAGACCAGGGCATTGTGGCTGGAAAATTAAACTGCAAAGTCACAAGGACATAAACAGTTGAAGTGGGTGACTCAGAACTGTTCTACTCTGTTCCCTCCTACAAGAAGTCCTCAATAAGCTTACAACTTGCTATCCTTCTTAAATCATTCCCATCAGGCTTATTTGATCAACTTTTTGTACAGGAGGAACACATTTGTAAATGCACCCCACCATTCCCTGCAAATGAAGAATACACGCTTGTATATAATTAAGATCTAATCAGCTAAAGATATAAACCAGGAATTAATTTCACTGGCATATGCATTTCAACAGCAACAAGAGGCTCTGAGTAACACTTGGGATCCTCTGTATTTGTCTGTATGCAAACATGGTCACAAAAGCTTGCCACCTAGAAAATCAGAACAGATGGGAAACACATCCAGATTAAGTGATTTCAAGGAATACTGGCGCTGAGCTAAGAACTAAGCACAGATCTTGCAAGTCCCAAGCGCACGTCTTTTCTACAAGATCATTTATTCTCTGTCAACGGAAACCTTTGTATGAGCCAAAACCAAAAACAGAAGACAAATTAGTTTTCAGCCTGTAACTCAGGTCCTGGATGACAAATACAAGGTGTGATTTTATTTCTTAAAATAAAATATTGATTACACTTAAGGATTTCCATCCTTCCTCTTTTCAGTTTATTTAAAAGCTAAACCAAACTCTTAAAGGAATTATTAGAACAATTACTCGATTATAGAAATAGCTGATTAAATAACTGTCACTGCAATAAGTGTTGTTGAATCACACCTGTACAATTTCTCTCTGGAGTACTTTACCCTGAGTAGATATTTTACCAACAATTCCTGCAGTTTTGGAGAGTTTAGCATCTCAGTTTAAATTCAAGCTTTCACAGTATCCTTTTTATAAAATCCACTTCTCTTCTGTATTTGGATCCAGATTAACTTTACAGGTAACCTTATTCAGAAAACTCAGGCTACCTAGATATGCCATCTGCTTTTGTGGTAAAAACATCAAGTCACGACAAGTCAACCCATAGATGATCTGTCCTAGTCACCTCCCGCATAAGGCAAGATGAGTAGAGAGCTGACAGGCAGAAACGGGGCACGTGCCCAGAGTTTACAGATGGAAATATCTCAGCTACTCCAGTTGACAATGTGGTTGATCAGCAGATTTGATCTTGAGACTACTTAACAGGTATTTTTCATTTCTAGTATCTTGTTCGTTTACTTCAGAGTCTGTCAATCTGATTCTGCCACACTCACTTATTCTGTAAAACACTCCCTTTGATTTCAGTGAAAATATTTGCAGAATAAAGTATTATTCAGTGAGAAGGTGGTCAAACCATGTCTGAACATATAAAGGTTCTTCTATCTCTCAATATATTTTCAATTTCCTCATGAGGAATATAAGTTCTGGGAGTTATGTTTACCATCGGCAAGTTAACCACCAGATAACAAATCATTCTCTGCTATTCATTAGTAGACATGTCTACTTCCAGCAGCAGAAATACAATGACACAGAATCCTAGGCCATTAGAGAATAAGGCCAGCTCTTTAAAACATTTCGAATTCAACTAATGCTTCCACTGAAGTCTTTCCTAAAGGCATCTTTTCCATTAAACACATTTCAATTATAGAAAGAAAAGAAACTAATCTGGGGAAAAAAAAATAAAATCTCTGGATTAATGTTAAAACCTTTCTTTCCTGCTATTATTCTGCCTTTTTTTCCATACTTTTGCAGGCAGTCATGCAATTTTTTGCCCATGTAGTCTTATTACAGAGCTTCTTGTGGTTCTTACCAGTGCACACACAACATGCACCCAGGGCAGCAACAGCATGCTTAGGTGAAAAAAAAGGTCTCCTTCATCCAGATACTGATGGATGTTTGCAGAGACTTTATTTATGTCATCAATATTTTGTGCACTTAATCACCGTTTTGATTCTGTATGCAAAGGTGTCATAGGGAAAGCAGCAGGATACATGCAGTTTGAGAGATAAATTACACACATGCACTAGCCTAAGTGCTCCCCTCCCTTAAGACATTCACTTGCAACTTGGACTGATAAGAATGAGTTGAACAATTGGTGTGGCTTGATGGCAGAACTCGAATGATTTTACACTGTGTGTCTATGGCCCCATAAAGTCTTCCTGAAGTTTTTACAATGTTTATTTGAATATTTAGCATTCAGCAATGGAACACTATTTTACAACTTTCCTACTTGACTTAGTGCTTGCTGGTTTATTTTGGGTACTATATTGCTGGTAGTTTTTATTTGCATAACGTTGCTTCACTAAAGAAATAAAGACGTATTTCAACTGAAACAGCCTGGAGTTGGAATAATTTTTCTCTTTCCTCTACCTTGTTCCCACTTAAAAAAAATAAACTTGAGTTGCTTGAAAACAGAAGCAAATAAAAAGACAGACCACTGGTAAAAAACAACCTTGAAAGAAGGTAAGCATACTTAAGACTTACCTTTCATATTGAAGGTTAAACTAATTATCATGTTTAAATCTAATGTAATAAATTATTAGATATCTAAAATGTTTCTTAAATTTTGGTGACAATCATATACAACTAGGATGCTACTAATTATTTGTGCTACACTATTCTTATCTTTTGCATCTTTACACATATTTATTAGCCTCAAGAATAAGGCAGCCACCAGTTTTCCATCTTCCTGAAGAGACAGGACATGTACAAAATTGATTTAGTAAGTTCCAGTATTATGACTTGGACTGAAATGAGCCCTCTATTAATAACACAAATTAAATCCTTCATAAGTTTAAGTACTCTAAGGGTTTGTAGGGGTTTCTTATGCTTCTCCACATTTACCTATTTCCCTGCACACAGCTTGATCTAATATTTTAAATAGCAGGGAAAACAAGCTGAAACTCACACTGGCACTTCCTGCATAACCCCAACATGGAAGCTTTTAGAACTCCAGATAAAAAGAAATCCCCAAATCTACAGGCTGTCATCCACAAGCAGTTCTGGCACCAACTGCATGCAACGGCAAACATGCTCTGGCAAGAGAGGGCTGAACTATTATCTTTCTAGCATTGTTGCAAACAAGAGTAACATTAAATGATCCTACATCATCACTACGTGGCACCCATGGCTTTGTCACATCAGCAGGTACAGGTTAAGAAAAAAGGAAATCACTTCTCTCTTCCTCTCCTTCTCCTCTGCTCTCAGTACAACAATTATCTCAGAGGACTCATAGTCTCTTTATATTCAGGTAAATAACTGACATAAAGATGTCAATAATTTACTTTAATAGTTGTCTTGTAGAGGATTTTACTGAGTCTAAGAATGTTCATTCAAACACAGGCTGGAAAGAGCCACTTTCCTTGATTAAGTTGCTCCATAGCTAAACTACCTTTACATTATTTATCTATCTATCTATCTATCTATCTATCTATCTATCTATCTATCTATCTATCTATCTATTTATTTGTTATTTATATACACCATTACAAACTTTGGACACAAATTCTGTGCCTGTCTCTTCAGCTGGATGAGCTTGCCCTCATTTCGTCTGTGTCACGGTCTGCCTTTCAAAGGCCGGTCTCATTTTCTGAGAAAATTTCTTTTGGTTCTGTGGAGGGCCTGGCAGAAGAGAAACACCATCCTCTCTATACTACTTTTGCTTACCAATAATCTGATACATCTGATTGTTCCCAACATCAAATATACAGTGCAGAGAGAAGTATGAGGCAGAAATATGGGAAATGTAAACCTACTATGCAATAATACTATCAAGAATATATTTAAATACACAAGCAACTGTGTCTTGTTGCTGTAACATGTGCCCAATTTTTCTCTTGTTATTACACCATTTACCTCAGACAAGACAGCCACTTTCTGAGAGAAGTGATGAGGTGTTCCCAGAGCACAGCTCTTCAGTCGCCTTTCCCTTCTTTCAATGTCAACAGTTACAAAAACCCTGAGGAAGCTGAATCTGTACAGAAGATAGAAAGGGAGAGTTCAGTTTAGCTGCACTCCTCTTTTGTACTTTGGAAATTATTAATCGATTTGCTGTAACTGTTTACAGAACTGCCTCACTGTAAGCAATTATTAAAGTATTGTAAGCAAGTGCTAAATTCAAACTGAAGTACAAATCCAAATATTAATCCTGTAGTAAGGACAGAAACAATGCTATGGAATTCAATGGCTTTCATTTTAACCCATGATTTCTAAAGCATGAAAGACACCACCAGACCCAAGTAGTAGCTGAAGATAGTCCAAAGTTTCTTGGAGGCAAACTACAAACAAAACAGAGGTTATTATACTAGTCACTGCTCCATGTATTAGGCCATCATGTACATAAGACTACTGACAAAGAAACCTTCCTCCTCCTGCTCATAAAGAACAACATAACTCTAAGAAAAAGAGGGTTGACAGTCTTGTTAATATTAATTACACATTAAAAATATATCTCTGCAACTGTTTTTCCTTATGTAATACATTATCAACATTCCTGGCACTGTTCATTGCCTTCATCTGGTGACACAATGGAAAAATAATTTAATTAGACTGACTGAGGCATTAAAAAAAAAAAAAAAAAAAAAGGTATCAGTCTGACAAGCAGAAGTTAAACATCAGTGCTCTGCTTTGCTGATCAAAGTATTTGAGAGATGCCACATGAGTTCTTGATTTTTGACCATGAGTGTTATTGCTCTGCAGAACTCGGTGTACAATTCATTATTTAGTATAAATTTATCTTTGGGCATGTACTTAAGGATACAGTATTTGAGACTTGATAATCACCAAATTATATAAAACTAAATAAAAAGGTGGCCCAATGCATTTTTAATATTTTTATGTAATAACAAAGCACCCATGGAATTAAGCAAAGATATCTATATGGAAAAGTCTAGAAAAAATATCTTGAGCTTTTAAGAACTAGGTCACTCAATAACTGACCATCATTAATGATTACTACAGTAGTACTTAGAGACAAAGAGAAGCTGTAGTCCTTTTGCACTACAGGAATGCATTTGTACTTCCGAGCTCACAACAGTGATAATAAGCAACAACTTCACCAGCTGACAAACAGAAGGTGGTAGAGACACCTCAGAAAGGTAGCAGTGAAATATGGCACACTATGACTCCTACAGGTGCACTCCCAGCTGCTTGGGCTTTTACCCAAAGACCTTCACTTTGATCATTTGGTAGAGGAGTATGATGGTATACATGAGGTAGGCGGGAGGCACCAAACCAACCCCAAGCAATCTGAGATGTTACAGCATTCCCATTCTGGAGCCCCACTCTGCCATTTCACTGTCTTCCAGTATCCAGAAGACTGAAACTTCAGTAGATAGTCTCTGTGCTCACACAATATTTATACCCTCACTTACTTCAACCGCACAGAATTTTATAGACATCTGCCCTCCCCTCCTCTTTTGTTCCTTCCATAAAGCAAACAGACCTTGGCATTTCCCCTCTCCCCTACACAAGCTGTTTAATGTTTCTGAGCTTCCCTATTTGCACCTTTCCCAGCTCTACACATCCTTGAGATGAATTCTGGGCACTCTTCTGTTCCCATTCCAGGGGCAGCATATTGCATTCTCTAGTCTTTTCACAAGTAATTCCTAACCTTCTATTAGTCTTTTGCATGCTAGCTAACCATTAAGCTGTATTTTAGGAATTACCCAAAAATATTCAAAAATCTTTCATAAGTAATAATAGCAAATTTAAAACCTATCAACACACACAGATAGTTAGGACTGTTTTTCCATCAGCACTTTTCTTTGTGTCTATCAACACTGAGTTTCATCTGGTATTGTATTGTTCATTCATGATATTTTCTGCAACTCTTTACAATCACAGCATCAGTGTCATTTCAACACTCGGGAATAGCTCAAACTGTTTCATCTCAAATTCAGTACTTTTTCCAGGTTAGTTATGAATATAGTGAATACTGCAAGTCTTAGTTACACTACTAGTAATGAAATCTGGTCAATAACACCTGTAACTGTCTGGGTTTTTTTTAACCTGTTTATTTACAATGGATATCTAGATGGCATTCATCTACAAATGCTTATTCTGTAACACCTTGGATACTTTAGGATCCTTAAGTGAAAGATTTTTTTCAAGCTTTTGGAAATACAAACACCACATCAAGCAGATCATTGTTATCAACTTGGTCGTTCAGAGAGCTCTAACAGAACAACAATACTTCATCTTCCTCTACAAAGACATACTGAGTTTTTCCTATTGAAATCATATTCATTCATAACTGAGAAATGTTATCATTTTCCCAGTTCATAAAAATAGGTCTTGGTTTAATATAAACTGCCAAAAGCAGCACCTCTGAAGAAGGGTGCAATCTCTTCTATCACTGGAATACCATGATAAAAGCACAGAACGACTCTCATTTGAATAATCTAATAAATAGAGCTTGTTCCTTGAAATAAAATGAAACTTCTCAGAAAACAGAAAGTGTAATGAAGAAGGTTCTTGACGTAGTAGATCTGGATTTTGTAATGCACTGAGTCAAGCACTCTGTTCTGCAGTGCTACAGTAAAGCGATGAAGCCTTCTCCAAGGTGTGGGTTATATACCCAGCTGTTACAATATCCCACGGAGCCTGCTTTGGGCTGTTTGGCAAACTTACTCTCCACAACCCTTGCACTTGCTCTGATTCACACAGCTCCATCTCTGTCAAACCAAATGCACCTAAATCACATTCTCATTACACAGGAAAATTTTACTCAATTCCCAGTCACTCATCATAACATGATACACTCCGGATCAAGCTGCCAGATAAATCTGGACAACTGTCACATGACCTTCTCCCTGTTAGTCATCAATTTTTCTAGCATTTATCACAGAAACATTGTAGTCTTCCCTCTTAAAAAAAGCTACTGCACAGCTTCTCTGGTTACCATTTATGCATATTACCACTGCGTATTACACTATAACCTTCAGGGACTGTATAGCTTAGAACCTGCATTAATACGGCATACTAGTTCACTTTAATCAATGCTTATTGCCTAAAGGAACAGAAGTGTGGTTTCTTATTATGGCAGACATGCTTTTAAGGGGCTTGCAATACTTTTCTTTAAAAAATAGTTCCAGCCATTTGATCTGAATAATTGTTCAAGAGCAGGTCCTAAAATAGGATCTGAGTACATGTAATTGTGTTCAGGACACTGGTAGGAGGAATGACAAAAGTATGAAGAAATTAAGACACAGCTCAGATCAATCATTAGTTAATTTAGAGCTTGGTGTTCTCCGCATACCACGAACCCAGGAACAAGCGACTTCATTAAGCTAAAATGGATCTTTAGTAAAGCAACTATTTACAGAGCAGCTGCAGCCTGGTGTTCCCAACATGTGCACGTGGGTTGATTTTCAGATAGCCCTTCATTCTTCAACTTCTGTTCCTTCTCAAACTTATTAAATCCAAAAATGGGAAAGTGCTAGAAGAGGATTCTCCAGGGCACCTCTTCCAACTTCTACCATGAAAAATATATCTAAAACTTTTTTTTTTTTTTCATCAATGCTTTACTTCATAATAGTTCTGTCCTTAAAGAAAGGGTATTCAATATCCTCACTCCTCCAGTCACTAGAAACCCTATTTCCAGCTTTAATATTTCTTGTGCTATTTGTAGCTGGTTGTTTTTAACCACAGCTGAAATACAGAGTATCAGAACAAGGGTAATTTGTAACTGATTTTTTTTTTCCTGTTGAATAAAAGTTTAATTTGATGCTTCTGGAAAAGCCTTAAAACCACAAGAACCTTTAGCTTCTGCTTTTGCTCTCCCTGCAAAAGAGTGACCACTATCAGATTCATTAAAAACCGCTTGATGATTGCCCCCTGGCTCATGTGTTTTCAACACACTGTATACACAGCAAGCTAATGTTAATACTGCCATTCCTCCCATTGTGCAAACAGCTCTATCTGCTGGGAATGTGCTAATCAGGCTCTGTAGGTCCAACTCACACACCATAAACACATGTCACAACAGCAGGCTGAATTTACCAATTTGCTTTCAATTCCTGCTGTTCTCTTCCTCCTCTGACTTCCAACTCCTGTTTCCATTTGAAACAAAACAAACAGGTTTTCCAGCAGGAACAGCTACATCTTATTAAAACAATCCAAAACACAACAACAACAACAACAACAACAACAACCACCAACTCAAAAAACTGAGCTGGTTCTTTGCAAAGCATTCACTTTTTCTGTCTTTGCAAAACTTGTATGAAACAAATGTTCTTATGTCAACTTCACACATAAGTTCATATGCTTCAGAAACTAATCCCAGTCCAAAAGCACTATTATCACCTTCCTCCTGCCTCCCATTGAGGAAAATGTCAGTAGTTTATTGAAACACGCCAACTTTTGCAATGCTCTAGAGATTCCAGACCTCAGTGAGGCCTCTAGGCCGTTTGTTTTTTGGGGTTTTTTTCCTAGCTCTGGTGATTTTTAGTTAGCAGTGGCACACACAGTTTATTCAGCATCCTCTGACTGCCCTGCCTTCCTGTCCATCTGCTAAGCACAAATTCAACCTTTGAATTCACTGCAAACCCCTCTGCTAATTACAATCATTCGTTTTTTGTCAATATTCACACTGGTTGCAGCACATCTACTCTCTTGATCATCACTGCAGGAAAAAAAAAAAAATTTAAAAAAATCAGAGGTTTACCTCAAATCCAAGCTAAATCTTTAAAGTACAGGATCCTATTCCATCTGCCTCCTATAAGAGAGGAAAAAAGCTATAGGCTCCAAGTTGTGTCATTAGTAACTTCCTCAGCCATATGAAACCTTACTGCCTCAAGCTCATTACAACATACGAATGTTCAAGGAAATACTAGCATAATGGTATGAAATGGTATTCAGTCAGGCGTGCCTAAGGTTAACCACCACAAGTAATTCTCTTTTAAAAATCAATTGCATTAATGGCTGCACAGGGCAGTTGGTTTTAATATGACAAACTAGCCATATAACTTCACTGGTGCTCCATATTTATGGAATAATATTAAGTGCCTGGATCAAACAAAATTTTTGGAAAATTCAGCTACAAAATGAGCAAACCTAAGGATGTGGGTCACCCGGACTGTCCAGGGATTCTGCTGCAGCCATGTTTTCAGGGACGGCCACAGGCAGCCTTCCCTGCCACACTCCTCCCACAAGAGCCATGTGCCCATGTTCCTCCTCCAGCTGCTTCCCAGATGGGCGCCATGAAGGAGGTGCCCCACTCCGCTGGGATGAAGCCTCCCACTAGCCTGGGCTTTCCAGAATCTGTCAGAAGCTTGACTGAGGGTGCCATCCAGCCAGAAAAATTTCAGCCCTTGATGATTCATGACGGACAAACCTTTAAGTATTGGACAATTTTAAATAAAATTTACTTCTAGGCCTGTATTCAGTTCAAGTAGACTGTAGAGTGTCTTACAGAGAGAGGAGAGAGGTGCTCCCCACCTGAAAAGCTCCTAATTTGGGCACAGCCCACAGCACTTGGAGAGCAGGAGGCTGCCGGGGCTGGTGTATGGGCCACCAGAACCACCCCGTGCTGTTCACAGCCACTTCCAGCTGGCTCAGTAACAGCACAAAGCCTCAGCCAAGGAGAACAGGGTCAGGGGCCCATGGGTGGGAATGGGGGTATGTTTCCATACACTACAGAAAGTATAGCTGGAGTACAAAGGCTGAGAGAAAGCACCACACGTCACAGTCATGGGAGTCTCCTAAAAAAGTCTACTGTCAATTTAATAGTGATTTCTGCTAGGGACAAACTAAATCCCAGAGAAAGAGCTTTTGCAGTGTCCTGCTCCTCTCATAAAATAATAAAAGTAACCATCATAATTCAGAAAAATACCTTGCAAGCAAATTAAACAGCCTAGCCTTCCTCCACTGTGTTTAAGTCATTTTACTCTTGTCTTAATTTAGGCAAATGGTACCCCATTTCACAATAGCCCTTCTCTGGCATTATTTATCATTAACAAACATATGCATGGCTTACAGAGGATTCCTCTATTCTAGGCCACAGACCACAAAATCCCCTGAAAAACAGGAGCTGTTTATATGAAAGAGAACATCACATCTTTTCCATCCTCTTTATAATATCAAGAAGAGTTTGGGTATCTTCTGCTTTCTGTACTGCACTTACCTGAACGCTTTCCTCAGAGACGCAAGTGGGAAATCCCCCAACCAGTCTAGTTCCTTGAAACAATAAATGGGTTTGCAAAACAGACCTTCAAATATTCTATATTCCTACCAGAGAACATTGGCAATCTATAACCATCCATCTTTAAAGAAACCTGCACAAGTACAAAGCTTGATCAAATATCTACAGTTTACAAGCATACTCCTATTTCTGCATTTGCAGCTCATTAGTCCTCCTACAGTTTGCCAAAAAAAGCATTGAGTCTGATAGAGGAGGATTGACAGACATCTACAACCGCAACATTCACTTCCAGCATTTCAAAGTCAACTGTAGTTTAGTAAGCACTTCAAAAGACATAACTTTGTTGCACAAATAAATGAGACATTTTCACTCTAAAAGTTGAAGAAAACAATGTCAACACAGAAGCCTGAATATCTGACTTTTCAAAGACCCTGTATATTTGTTAGCTAAACTAAACCAAGGGTGAATTACTCAGTTTGCAGAGAAATATACTGACAGAGGGTACAAGATGTTAGCAACACATTCCAATTATTAAAGAAAAGTTGAAACATGTTTAAGTTTTCTCTGGCCAGAAGACTCAAACCTCAATGAGCATTTTGTTAAGAATTCTGTTGATTTTTCTGCCACTGTATACCAGCCTTAAACCAAAAAGCAGATAAATACAGACCTTTCTAATAACCATACTCATAACTGTCAGCATTTAAAACTTCATACATCCCTCCTCTATCAATTTCAAATGTACACAAGTAAGTGTTACATATAGAAAATGTAATAGATACAATATTTTTTTTTTGCAATAAATAGCATGACTTAGGGATTCAAGGTAAAATTTTAGTGTTCTTTAAAAGCACCAAACTTTTCCCCACCTGGAAAAACCCCACACCTTGATAAATAGCACTGTCCTGTAGCTTTGCTGATACGTATCTCCTTAAGCTGAGGTCTGAGGCAACTAGGTAGTATGGAAGGTACAACCCTTCCCATGCCTTTTTAATTTCCAGCTGAATTTGATAGTATGAAATCCAAATACAGTTCTTCTCTGCTAGAAAATATAACTGGGCTGCCAGCTTTACTTCACAGACTAGAAGAGCCTTCTAATAGGAATTTATTCAGGTCATTCCATCCCAGAGCTATCTGCCCTACTTAAGCAGAAAATTAATTTAATAAGAATCAAAATAAGCCTTGATTTTACTACACTTACTTCTCCATACATTACAAATCCAGAAGTGTTTAAAGCACAGACATCCACAGATAACGTGATGCTAGAGAGCCCTCAGGACTGGAAATCACTCTGCCTATGTTCAGCTGCATGCCCTGCTGCTGAGCTGCTACATGCCTGTAGGACAGTCACTTAACCTCCTTGCCCTTTATTTTCACCCACTTTGAAATTCCTACCTCCAAAGAACTCACTCTCTTTCATGAGTGTACAAATGCTTGACAGGAAGAGAACCTGGTCCTGGCTGTAACTGATAGAAACTGAAAACAGAACTTGTCTGGAGTCACTGGAATATATAGCACTGTAAAATTAATGCTTTAATACCAACTGAAGTAATCCAGTGAAGAGGTAAACCATATTATGGGAATTACATAATCAAACAACAGCGAATGAATTGTAACTATTTGAAATCCAAGTTTATTTACTACACGTTGCAGTTTTTAACATGAATAAGCTTCAGTTGCAAACCTCAAATATATCTTTGAGATACATTTGGAAAGATTCATACTGCATTTATTCTTTACCTGTCAGTTCTTGAAAACAGAAGATAATGGTGCATGCCAATCATTTATTTAAATAAAGGTTTAGTCAATTTAGACAAAGATCTGACAAGCAAGCCATCTGCTCTCCAGGCTGATCTGAAAGAGAACAATTCTGTGAACTGGGCTATGATTTTACAATTGCTGTCTTTTTGGGGCTCACCTGCTTTGACTGCCTCTCCCTTCTGGACACTTCATAACCACCAAGTGGGTTATGAACAACTTGGACAGTAAAAGCCATCTTCGTTTAACAGAACCAGATCCTGAAAGATGAATGATGGCTTTCTTACCACAGTAGGCCTATTTTAACAGCCACCAGACTGGCCTCTCACACAGCCTTGATCCAACAGCAGAACTGTCACTCAGCTTCCTTAAATTCAGAAAGCTGAGCAAGTATCACAGAGTAGTATATTAATGGCAAAACAAAAACTCTGATAGCACAGCTGTGCCAAGCTAAGAGTCCAGAAACTTTAAACTCTAGCTTCCCTAAATACAATGCTCAAGATGCTGTACTATAATTAATTGCCTCATCTGCTTACAAACGTCACACAACTATTTTTGCAACTACTCTCTTAAATCCAAGAAAAATAGATGTTCTGTACATACAGATACTCTGCTTAGTATCTTTGAATCCACAAGCATAATGGACATGCCATCTGTATCAGTGAAGCTTCAAGTACTAGATCTGCATATTCAGCTGAACAATTTCTCTGTTTTAAAGTTCTTACCAGATGCTGCATATATACTTGCAAGTAGATAAGCCCAAATTAACAGTAAGGGTGCTTGGTAAAAGCACCAATTATCTCCCCCATGGAATCTGCTCTAGAACTCAGACCTGCCTTGCCTGCTGCAGGGAAGCTGAACCAAAAGCAAGATGGGATCTCTTGAGAACAGACCCCAATAACTGTGCATATGCAATGAGGCCACAGCATCACAAACAGCCTACATAGAGAAAAATCAGGTTTGACCAAGGGACAGTTTTGTTTTCTTTTACTCTGATCCCCAGAGGAGATACCCTCGATGCATAATGAGAATAACAAGTAGTTCAGAGGACAGAGTAAGAATTGAGCTGTTTCTGGCATGTCCTTCCTTTAACTTCTCTCTGGGGGCCACAGTTAGAGAGCTCAAACCTCAGGGCAATGTAAATCCCAGGGGCTGCATATCTCTAGCTACACATCTGTGGCATAGCTGTAGCAGGTCACCTGTTCCCCTGATGCAGACAATTGCTGATAATTTTTTTCTATAGAGTAACATCTGTGCTCCTAATAGTGATTCACACCCAGTTCTGCTCTTGATAATCCCACCATGCTTTCCGGTCCTCTTCTTTCATCCAAGGCCCATTATGCTGTACCCATATTGCATTTGTGTCTTGTGTGTGCTCTCCTTTGAGGAGGCGTTATGGGCAGAAATGTACCTTAGCAAAGCAAAACCTTGAAACATAGACCTTATAGAGAATATCAGAGTTCAGAGCAACACTAAAGCACAACACACCTATAATATGCCCAGTTCAATCTCACCAATCACTCTGTAGTCTTGCAAAACATCTGAGCTACAACCTACTTCAAGCTAGGGCGAGAAGCCTAAAATCCTTACTGGATTACTGGATATTCCATCAAGCAAGAGAATAGGAACTGAATGGGAATCTTTCCCTGATAATACTATTCATTTGTTCCAAAGGATTAACTTCATTTCCGTAGCTCCCCAGTTCAACCGCTGAATCAAGGACATTTATCTAGCATTCTATATTACTAAACAAATGCAAGCTGAAAAGCAGTGAACACCTTAAATTTTGCTCACCTGAATTGCTGCTTTAGCAAAGAAAATTATAGAAACAGGTCAGCATAACTCCCACAAAATTACCATAGATAAACTTGAATTCATGGCCCTGCTGTGAGCTACACATGTGCTACAGACAGACTTTTTTAAAAGCAAGATAGAAGGTCGTGGCTCTGTCGCAGACAAGCGTCCTATCACCTACAGCAGTTCTCTAGACTTTGGCCCTTTGCTACAGTGTTAAAATATATTGAAAATAGGATAATGCAAAAAAACTTACTTTTAACACTCCTCCTGTGTGTTAAAGATGTTCTCTTCTCTGAGCTTAATTTGTGCATGCTTCACATATCGTAGACCTTTCTTCATAATGACAAACTGGAAAAGCAAATTTTTCTATACTGAGTAAAGTAGCTTGGACAAATAAAAGGTACCATTTTGTACTACTACATGTGCACATACATACACACATAGGCCTAGTGGACATAGCCATACACACTCAGGGCTAAGCTTCCCAGGAAAACTAGATGCGCAGTTCAGGGGAGAGATATACAACCTTTAGGAATGGAGAAATTATCTGCAAAATCATCTCTTGATGCTCTTACACCTTGAATACTCCTTGGAGAGAACAAGTCAGGAATTCAAATTCCATATGCTAGTTTCAGTAAACGTACAGCTAAATCAACAGTTACTTTTGCTCTATATCCCATCTCTCTGTGTCACTCTGTCTTGACAGAGCCTTTGGGAAATGAAGAATCACCTTTTAAAGAGAGCTCAAGGCCAGACTTTCAAGCATAGGGACTAGACCATGCTAAACCTACCATAGCTATGAAATGAGATTTATATAAACTTTTCTTCCTAACCCAGTATTCTTATGTTACTTCCACCACTATGTTAGTATGCATGTTTTATATTTGTATAAAATACACTATGTAATTATATATACACACAAGTTTAGAGCAATGACTCCTACAAAAAAACACTCATGCCAAGCATACAGATACATCTCCTTCCTTTAGCATGGGCACAATCACATAAATATACAAATATAAAATTACAAATGGCATTAGTTGCATTAACATAGCTGTACTGCCATACCTGCAATTTTTACCTGTAACCACATCAGAATTTGAGTTT
Organism: Athene cunicularia; assembly: GCF_003259725.1. NCBI lineage: Eukaryota > Metazoa > Chordata > Aves > Strigiformes > Strigidae > Athene > Athene cunicularia. The sequence continues at coordinate 4,176,176 of NW_020799111.1, read as the reverse complement.
GATCATTAATAGTCAAACAATCAAAAAACCTATACTACTAAAAAACCCCAAACCTGAACAAATTGTGCTAAAAGTGCTGAATGGAAGCATAATCAGTGGAGTAACTAATGCTTTAATTTAGCACCTTCTATAGCATTGTGAAAGAAGGTCTATGAAGTATGACAACACAGACTAAGCCAGCATTTACAGTAATATTGTTTCTGCTGAAAACGGAATTTAAGTTTCAAACAGACTACAGGAATACAAGCAAGAATTACAGAAACATACTGTTGAAGGAAAAAAAAAAATCAACCCAAAATATCATCAGGCAAACATGAAACCCGTAGAAGACAAAACTCTAAGTTACAGTTACATTTACAGCAAAAGGTAAAGCAAAACTAGGGAGTGATCAGCATTCGACTTTCAAATTACATTTGAAACATAATAGAAAGAGTCTCCAGGATATCCCAGTTGGATACACGAAAGCCTCAAACTCACAGCAGGGGAAAGATCTAAGTATCGAGGTATTTAGACGATAGCTGAAGAGATTCAGAACCTTAGCAACTAGGTGTGCAACACCACACATTGCATTCTTGGTGCAGCCACAGCCCTGCAATACAGTAACAGGCCATAAACTTCCCAGTGCATTCCCTCAGGACTGACAGGTCTGTTCTATCTACATCTCCCTTAACCTGCCTGTAGCTTTACTTGTTTTTAACCATGACAGCAATTTCTCTAATTGACAGGGTTACCGATGTGTAATGTTTTAGTTCTGGTTTGTGTAGTACCAGCACAGCGTAGAGAGAAAGGCCTGGTGTGGAGACAGAGGTTGTGGTGTAGAGAAGTACAGCCTGGGATGAGAAGTGGGGCACACGCTTGGTACCGGAGACCCCACGGCTAGAAACAACTCAACAGTGATCAGTTTCAAAATAAATACAGACCTGTAGCTGGAAAAAAAAAAATCATTTTAGGGGTAACAAAGTGAAGAAAAAAATAGCACTTAACATATGCAAAAGGTACAACATATAATAAATTTGGATTTAACCCAGAGCTGTGGACCAGTGAAGGAAGATGAAGGTTTAAAAAAATGTTAGCAAACATGTAAAAACAATCCCAAGTGGATCTTAGAGGGAGGAAGGGAAGGAAAACAAAGCAACACAACAACATGAGCATCCTACTCCTTCTGGCAAAGAACTCCACCACTCCACCACCAGTACAAATGCACCAACATTAGGACCCAGAGGAGCTGTGGAAGGGGAAGCATATCACCAAGAAAAGGGGCAGAGACAGAAAAGTTCACGTATAAAGGTTTTAATTGTTTGGTGTTTTTTTTTTGTTTTTTTTTTAACAGTTAGATCTGCACTGACATCAATTTGACTCTCAATATTTCAATTATGTTAAACATTTCTTGCTTTTACTTATAAGCTGGTGCTTCCTCTGTGCCCATAAATAAGATTTTGAGCATTATATAGAAAATGCAACATTAGATAGGAACAGCTGAAGTTTTAGGAACCAACAAAGTAAAAAAATAAACCAAAACCCTTTTGCAACTGTTGTGACACTTTCACTATTAAGCCAGAGTTGGTCATAGTATTTTCTTTTCAGAGTGTGCAATTGAAAGTGACTGTGATACCATCCCTCTCCTCATGTTTTCCAACCATCCCTAAACAAATGTTGACTAAACCTTTTCTAAATTCCTTTCAATTTGCTAGGAGATTGGAGAAATTTTCTTAGAAAGGAAGATGAATATGTACAGCTTTTCAAACAGCGAGATGGGAAAATATCAACGAAGCATATAAACAACAATAAAGAAACAGGCTGGCCCAAAGGTACAACTAGAAGGGAGAAATGAGGAAGGATAGCAAGCAAAGCTTACTGACAAATGAAAAGCATTTGGCACTCTCTCAGGGAAACTGCTGTGATCTCTGTTCCTCAAGAGTTTTGAAACTAGTCTCAATAAAATGTGAGAGAACCATCTTGCATTGGCAAGGAAACAAATTATATGGTCTATCCTCTTCTGTCCTTGATTTCTGTTTCTCTGAAGCATTGCATCAAGACATGGAACTAATACCATGTGTGTTCACTTGAGGCTGGAAATTTTCTGCTTTGCTGCTGCACTACTTATAGCTTTCAACATAAATTCTAACTTCCCTGTACTCACGGGCAGGAGAACTGGGACCTGCTCCACATTAGCATTAGAAAATGCTGAAATATTCTGTCTCCTACTGAAAGTGCTGTACTGTCATCACTTGACTGGTCACAGCTTAACAAGCCAGGAGCTGTAAATTTATAACTCAAGAAGTTTAGGTTTCAAAACATTTGTTATATTTTATCTGTGTCAAATCCAAGCTTGTTGCTAGAGAATCAAAGTGCCAGAAGGACTCTTGTGCTCAGTAAAGACAACAGCAGATGTTTTATTGACCGGAAGTCCTAGGGAAGATTTTGCTGTTTAGTTTCTACAAGTGGTATGTGCAAATAAACTTCTCTTTTTTAAGTAGTAAAAAGCCTCACCAATATGATCAAGTGGTTTGTGACACATAAGCATGTCCAGCACCTTTTGCCAGGGATGAGATATGAAGCAATATCTTGGTTTAGAGTGCAAGCTTTATTCCTGTCTACCCAGCACAATGTGGGAATGGGCACAGTGCAATGGGCATACTCATACCAGCACAAACCTAGAGTTACGTAGCAGTTAACTGTCAAACACAGTAGTACAACCTCCACAGCTAGCAGCTCATGTTACTTATGCCAGTCCTGTATACATTTAGGACAAGTCCATACCAAGGCTTTACAGTCGCATGTCCATTACTACTGTTAATTGTGCTACTAGATTTAGTATATTGCTAGCAAACCTACTCAAATTACTCATCATCTCTTTGATGCACTGGCATATTTTAGCATCCTTTCTTGTGTTTATTCTCAACCTTGCTGCCTGAGCTTGCATGATAACAGATTTTCAGGAAAGTGTAATAATCAAAGCCAGCTGAAATTAACCCTATTGTTTACAAGAGGACTATAGCAGGTCCTCAGACAAGAAACTGTAATTTAAGATTTCTCTGTAGAAATCTTATCTCAGGAACCATACATTGGCATGGAAGGCATTTCATTAAAGTAACCAAAAATGAAGGTCCAAATTAAAATTCAATCATGAGCTACATTCTTTGCTTACATGATCATTAACTAAGTTATCATCTGCTATTTCACACAGCTAATTCTGAACTCCCAGCTAAATGTCCTCTTTGGTGGAGGAGGATAAAGGAACAGTGGCATGGCAAAGAATTTCAGAATTGGAAACAATTCAATTGAGAGCCTCTCAACTGTAGTTTTTCCTTTAATAGTTACAGAATCAGATTTTCTTTGAGAACTAAAATAGATACTTCTTGATGAAATTTGAGGTTAGTGGCTGAGATACATTAGGTGCCAAATTTAATAATGCAAAGCAATTAAAGAATTTTCCTAATTTGTGTTTAATAAAATCCCAATTCTTTCTAGTGAGCCTAATTTAAATCTTCATACTTGATGTGCTTAAAAAAATAAATCAAGAAATTGCAAAAAAAATTTTTTATCAACCCAGAAGGTTATCACTAATGAATCTATTGAAAAAGCAGTTTAACACCATTTACTGCCACCATGACAAATATGACAGATTTACAAATTAACACATTGGGTACTTAATGTTAACATCCATGTTCTGTCAGGTCCTCCTGTGACTAATCGAAATGTAGCTATGATTGCTGTGACTAATAAATAGTCCTGGTTAATAAAATTGCTTTATCTTGTAATTATGGCAGTGTGAACAGTATATTAGCTATAGCTCTTTCAGAGGCTCATCTATCAATCAGTGATGAGCAACACTTCTAGGGGTTTGCAAGTGGAAGAAAAAAGACTCAGTGCCTGCTCAATGGACTAAAATGGTCCATTGCCTCCTCTGTCTCAGAAAGATGTGTTGAGCCTAGACCCAAACTCAAACTTGCAAAGATGATCAGCAAAGCTCAGGAACACTCACTTCAATTAATAGAATGAATTACTATGCTAATAAATCAGGTTCAAATTTTGAAGTGTGTTCAGACCTGTCTTCCAGTTGTTCGTGGTGGGAGCTAGCATACTTCATTTGTAGGGATGAACACTGCAATCTTCCAAAATACTTGGAAGGAAAGAAAGAAAAAGAAGAGTTACTGGGATACATAACTAATATTCCAATTTGAGACTTTTAGCATTGGGAATGCAACTGCTAGGCCATGTATTATCCTGATTGCAGAGATAGTGCACCCCGTGGTGTAACCGATCCAGACACAGGCTTGACACCTGAACAGCAATTTACTCATAAGTGCATACTTCCACATGTGAAAGGGTCAGTCTTGGACCTGGTCTATTAGCCAAATAAATTAAGAACTACAGCATTCAGGCTTTGGAAGACTTATTTGAACGAAGGATGAATGGTACCAACAATCACTTCCTCCAGTTGCCATCCAAAATAAATGTATTAGTGACATTGTGCTGGAATTTCTTAGTTTGAACCAATACTGGAAAAACTTCACAACTTCTTAATAAGTTAATTTTGGGGTGGGGAGAGACTTTTACATGCAACTGTTCTGAAACCCCAAATTTATTTACATTGTTTACGACCAATTCTAATATTCCTGAAATTCAGTGAAACTTTTATGTTCATAGAATGGTAGTTACAGTCAAATGAACTGGCTCTTTTCAGTGTGGGATATTACAACTAAACAGCAGACTTTCTCCTTTTTTTACTGTGGCAAGCATGTTTCTTAAATCACACTTCTTAACAGTGCAATGCAATAGCCAGCAGACTTCAGGCACTGTTTACTTCCACTAACTTTAAATGTTGGAAAAGAGGAAAGAAGGTTTCTCTCCCCCCTTTCCTGGCCCTACATAGATGACTGGGTGTTGATCAGACCAGTGTCAGCATTTTACTGAATTGTGTTTTAAAACTGCTGCTGTTCCAGTGCTAGTATTAAGTATTCCTCCACAGGATTGAACAGAGTTTCTAATAATAAAGATGATTAAAAGGGAGTCTACTTCCGCAGAAAGCACTGACTGCAGGAACTGTCAACCTTTTAAGTTCTAAAAATCAGGATAGAATTACTATGCAAACCAATACACAGCACAAGCTCCTAAGCGTGAGGGCAATACAGAAAGCAAAACTACTTCATTACCTGCTTGTCAAAGCTAGAAGCCAAGACAAAGAGACTGGAGATTTGAAGACACAGGCACAGGGACACTGACCTCAGCAAGAGCCTGAATGGCAGGAAAACATCAAGACTGCAGGGAACTAAGGCTGGACATGCAAACTGCTTCACTTTTATTATCATCCAAGGAGGAAAAGCAGAATGAAAGCAGCTAAAAAATTGCAGTGCACTCCAGCAGCGTAGTGAAGGTCAAACTCAGCAGGAGACAATGCATTCTAATGAATATTTCCCTCAATTCCTGGAAGATTAGATTCAGCACATCTTTAAATCCCACCCAATATACTAAACTGCTCCAAAATAAAAAGAATCAGACATGCAAACTGTAGAAATATCTTATTTTGCCCTGGCAGATCTTCTCAGGTGCAAGTCTCCAAAAAAGTCTTAGGACAGGTATCTATAATCAGAAAAAATAGTTATCCTACAGAACAGGAACTACTACTACAAGGGAACAGAGTTAACTGTCAATACTATGCCCATAAGAAACAAAGAATTCTTCAAATTTGTGTTGACATGCAAGTAGAAAGTGTTCTGCTAATGATCAGATCTGCTCATTTAAAAGCTGACGTAGCTAGGGGGGTGGAATAGATCCCTGTGTCAGTGGGTTAGAAGGCCCACTGAATCTAAAATGGACTAAGGATAACAGGCAGTTATTCAGTACACATACGTAGGTTTAGACCAGTACAAAATCCTACTATATAGACCAATTCATTGGAAAAGACAAAAGAGGGGACGTCAAGCTCAACTGCAATCATGTCTACCTTATAACTAACATTTTTCCTTGACACACACTACACACCATTAATGGAAAGTTAATGAACCTACAATGATATACAACTATCTGATGCTCTTCTGAAGATACAAAAAAAACCCAAACCAACCCACAACAGGTCAAAGGAGGATATGTTAAATGGAATTAAAACCAAAACAACCTTAAAAACACACCTTTGAGCGATAAAAGGCTAGCAAATGCTTCACTACAGAGTCTGTACAGCCACAGCTGGTCAACTGATTACATCCCTTTTCTAAGGCATGAAAATTAATCCCAATGTACTAATTTTTTTACCGCTGTTTTTTTTTTCTCGCTCCTCCATTTGATGTGGGGCAGGGTGATGTGGTGGGGAGTAGGGTGGAGGGCGAGAAATGGCATAGATGAGGTTGAAACAGTAGTAGCTGAACTTCACTTTCAACAAGACAGAGCACCCCAGAAAGCCGTTTCTTCCTGTTCCAGCTATGCTTCTTGCAATTTGCATCCTAATGTAAACCTTAACAGTGATCTCAGTGTTAATGAATGGCAGCTTCCCAAATGCACGACACATATGACCATTATGCTATGTTTACAGTAGCCTACAGTCACAGGGTTTGAACTGGGACATGTATCCACCAGAGTACTGCACATAACACCTCATACTGCAAACTTACGGCTGCTGGACCTAACACATTGCTGAATGAGGAGGTAAACGATAGAGGCTCAATTCACTAGTACATTGTCCCATTTTCAAATGTTTGCAAGTAATATGCACAGACAGAACATTTTTCAGTCCTTTCTTCTATATAGACCTAGTTGTCAGCTTAGGGCACTACAAAAGATAGAAGACTGAAACTCATGTTTGTGAAGTTACATTACTAAGCCAATTAACATTCAAACAGTTTTTTTATGGTGCTAGAACAGGCAGTAATCTTGTGCAAGAAAATCTCCTGTTTTTTCAGCTGCTAATTTTTCGCCATTTAAAGTACTCAGGCATATTTTACCTTCAGGTATCACAGTTACAACACAGCATTACTAAGGAAGAAAGTTTAAAGAACTTGAGAAACAAGCATTTCTACTTCTTATATGAAACAGGAAAATTTTCCAGATTATATTCCAATAAATAGAAGGCAGAAGGAGGGGCCCTAAGAGACGAGGGAGCTGGAAACAGATCCCTGCTCAGGGAGGCAGGAAAATCCTCTCCCCACCTCCCTCACCCTCCATGGTGCCCCTTCACAATAGATTCGGGGCCCTGTAACTTTTGAACAAAGAAAAGAAGGAGGAAGAAAATGAGACAAATAAAGAAGACCAAGGTCCACCAAGGCCAGGTCACTTCAGACCAGGTATTAAAACCAGCTCTGAAAAGAACCCCAGAAGAGTCACTGTAGTGGGTGACTCCACTCTAAGGGGTGTCGAAGGCCCCACATACAGACCAGACCCGCTTCATAGGGAAGTCTGCTGCCTCCCTGGGGCCCGCATCAAGGACCTCACAGCAACACTCCTTACCCTAGTGAGACCGAAGGATTACTACCCTCTCCTGGTTTTTCAGGTAGGTAGCGATGACATCACCAGGAGAAGGCCTAAGCAATGAAGAGAGATTTTAGGTCCTTGGGAAAACTGCTTAAGGGGTCGGGGGTACAAACTGTGTTCTCCTCCATCCCTTTGGTTGGGGGGATGGATGAGGAAGCTTACAGGAGAATTCAGCAGATGAATGGGTGGCTCCAAGACTGGTGTTACCATCAGGGCTTTGGATTCTTCAATCATGGGTTGGTATACAGGGCACCTGATCTTTTGACATTAGACGGGATGCACCTGTCCCAGAGAGGGAAGGGGATTTTGGGGCAGGAGTTAGCTGGGCTCACTGACAGAGCTTTAAACGAGATTTGACGGGGGGAGGGGGCAAAACATCAGCCCATCTGAAGTGCATGTATACCAGTGCACACAGCATGGGTAACAAACAGGAGGAGCTTGTAGCTGTGATGAAACAGGAAAATTACCATGTTGTTGCTATTACAGAAACATGGTGGGATGTCTCCCATGACTGGAGTGTGCCAATTGATGGATACAAGCTCTTTAGGAGGGACAGACAGGGAAGGAGAGGCGGTGAGGTGGCTCTGTATGTTAAGGACAGTTGTGATTGCTTCGAGCACAGGTGTAGTGAAGACAGGGTGGAGTGTCTTTGCATTAGAATCAGGGGGAAGGCCAACAGGGCAGATGTTGTAGTAGGAGTCTACTATAGGCCACCCAACCAGGACAGAGAGATGGACGAGATATTTTATAGGCACTTAGGTGAAATCTCACAATTGCTTGCCCTTGTTCTTGTGGGTGACTTTAACTTCCCAGACATCTGCTGGAAATAAAAGACGGCAGAACGAGACCAGTCCTGGAGATTCCTAGAATGTGTGGGAGACAACTTCCTGACGCAACTGGTGAGTAAACCGACCCAAGAAGGTGCCCTGCTGGATCTCCTCTTTGTGAACAGAGAAGGGCTGGTGGACGACGGGGAGGTTGGAGGCCGACTAGCGCACAGCGACCATGAAATAATAGAGTTCTCTATTCTTAGAGAGGTCAGGAGAGAGCTAAGCAGGACTGACATCTTGGACTTCAGAAGGGCTGACTTTGTCTTGTTGAGGCACCTGCTTGAAAGGATCCCCTGGGAGACTCTCCTGAAGGGTATAGGGGCCCGGGAAGGCTGGGCGCTCTTTAAGAAGGAAGTGCTAATGGCTCAGGAGCAGGCGGCCCCCAGGTGCTCTAAGAGAAGTCGACACCACAGAAGACCACCCTGGCTGAACAGGGAGCTTTGGCTGCAACTCAGGGAGAAAAGGAGAGTTTACAGCCTTTGGAAGAAGGGGCTAGCCACACACAGTGATTACAGAGAGGCTGTGAGGCTATGCAGGGTGGAAATCAGAAGGGCTAAAGCCCAACTGGAAATTAATTTGGCTTCTGCAATCAAGGATAACAAGAAAAGTTTCTATAAGTATGTCAGTAGCAAAAGAAAGTCCAGGGATAGTCTCCATTGCCTGCTAGATGCAGGAGGAAATTTGGTAACAAGTGATGAGGAGAAGGCTGAGGTGCTTAATGCCTTCTTTGCCTCAGTCTTTAATAGCAAGGTGAGTTGTATTGATGAAATCCAACCTCCACAGCCAGAATAGAGAGACTGGGAGAACGACCCCCCTGCAATCCAGGAGACAGTCAGTGACCTGCTGCATCACAAGTCTATGGGACCTGATGGGATACACCCGAGGGTGCTGAAGGAGCTGGCTGGGTGCTCGCCAGACCACTTTCTATCATTTACCAGCAGTCCTGGCTGACCGGGGAGGTCCCGACTGATCGGAAATTGGCCAATGTGATGCCCATTTATAAGAAGGGTCGGAAGGGTGATCCGGGAAATTACAGGCCTGTCAGCTTGACTTCAGTGCCCGGGAAGGAGTAGCTCATCCTAAACACCATCATGCAACACATGAGGGACAACCAGATGCTCAGGCCCAGTCAGCATGGGTTTATGAAAGGCAGGTCCTGCTTGACAAACCTGATCTCCTTCTATGACAGAGTGACCTGCTTATTGGATAAGGGAAAGGCTGTGGATGTAATTTACCTTGACTTCAGCAAGGCTTTTGACACCATTTCCCACAGCATTCTTCTGGCAAAAATGACTGCTCGAGGTTTGGACAATCGCACACTTCACTGGGTAAAAAACTGTCTGGACGACCGGGCCCAGAGAGTTGTGGTAAATGGAGTGAAATCCAGCTGGTGGCTTGTCACGAGTGGTGTCCCTCAGGGCTCGGTGTTGGGGCCACTCCTGTTTAACATCTTTATTGATGATCTGGACGAGGGGATCGAGTGCACCCTCAGTCAGTTTGCAGATGACACCCAGTTGGGCGGGAGTGTTGATGTGCTCGAGGGTAGGGAGGCTCTGCAGAGAGACCTGGGCAGGCTGGAGCCATGGGCTGAGCCCAACTGCGTGAGCTTCAATAGGGCCAAATGCCGGGGGTGCCCTTGGGCCACAACAACCCCCAGCAGCGCTACAGGCTTGGGGAGGAGTGGCTGGAGAGCTGCCAGTCAGAGAGGGACCTGGGGGTGTTGATTGACAGCCGGCTGAACAGGAGCCAGCAATGTGCTCAGGTGGCCCAGAAGGCCAATGGCATCCTGGCTTGTGTCAGGATTAGTGTGGCCAGCAGGAACAGGGAAGGGATCTTGCCCCTGTACTTGGCGCTGGCGAGGCCACACCTTGGTGACTGTGTTCAGTTTTGGGCCCCTCACTACAAAAAGGACATTGAATGACTCGAGCGTGTCCAGAGAAGGGCAACGGAGCTGGTGCAGGGTCTGGAACACATGTCCTATGAGGAGTGGCTGAGGGAACTGGAGGGGTTTAGTCTGGAAAAGAGGAGGCTGAGGGGAGACCTCATCGCCCTCTACAGCTACCTGAAAGGAGGGTGCAGAGAGCTGGGGATGAGTCTGTTTAGCCTAGTAGAAAGCGACAGGACAAGAGGGAATGGCCTCAAGGTGTGCCAGGGCAAGTTCAGACTAGATATTAGGAAGCATTTCTTTCCAGAACGGGTTGTTAGGTGTTGGAATGGGCTGCCCAGGGAGGTGGTGGAGTCCCCATCCCTGGAGGGGTTCAAGAGTAGGGTCGATTTGGAGGTTAAGGATATGCTGTAGGTGGGAACTGTGCTAGGAGAATGGTTGGACTAGATGATCTTCAGGGTCCTTTCCAACCTAGATGATTCTGTGATTCTGTGAAAATTGATGCCTTCCAAGGATATGTCTGCAGAAGAGGACATAAGAATGATTAATGGATGAGAACACACTGTGAACACAACAGCTGACAATGTCTTTTCACTAGAAAAACCCCCACAAATGTAAGTTGTATACCCTACACACAGTATTCCCAGCTGTTAATCTAGCTATAAAATATGCTTCAGGTCTCCAAGTCACAGATCGTGAAGATGAACAGATAGAAGGGAGGGAAATGTAAGGTAAGTGTATAGAGGACCACACTATATAAATTGTTTTATTTCTCTTTGACCATGTCTAAACAACTTGAACCTAGAGTGGCTTGCATAGAAGAAAATTCACACAAAAATTCATAGGCAGACAGCGATCTACTATTACCCATATGCTAAGCATATTCTGCCATTTCAGCAAATGAGATATATTTGGTTATTTTAATCTTCTCTTAAGTTAACATTTTCAGCTTTCTTCAGGGTGGGACCATATTCAGAACAGCTACGAATCAAATAGTTCTTTTTATATTCAACTGTTTTAATTTTTTTTTTTTTTTTTTTTTCTTCACTACAGCACAGGTCTTCAGCTGTTAGTTCTTGGTTTAAAAGTAGGCAGCCATGTCAGATAATTAGCAGAAGGTCTACCCGAGGGCTTTCCTGGGTAATTTGCAGCTTGACTGACCTATAAAAAAATTATAGGGATATAAGTCTGTGGTACCTAAAAGTAATGGGTGTTTGTTCAGTTCACCACTACTTAATTACTTTTCCTTTAGTTCAAAGTAAAAAGGAAATCATTTATTCTTCAAAACATTTCATGAGCTAATTTAAAATAATCGACTTCAAAAGAAAATATGAAGAAGAAAAATGTGAAATTCTTAGTAGGTTAAAATGCAATAGCAGCAAAAAACCCCACCCCTTTTCTGTTTTATAGACACAGAATAGTGTCCCCTTTAAGTAGGGGTACAGGAGTATACCGAGTATACACATCACAGTTCAGGAAGCATACTACAAGAAAATAAATGGCATTTACAGCTTAAAAGATTGATAGGTTTGTATATAACATGGAGCTGTTTGGGACAGCCATCCTTACTGTATTCCATTATATAGTTACCAACAGTCATAAAATGCAGCCTGAAACTGATTCAGGAAATCACATACTTCTACAAACATGTATTTATAGAAGAGTTTCTTAGTGTAACAGGGAGCATAAGCACAAATCCAGTGATACTAGTAGTCAAATGTTCCTGCATAAAGCTATTGGTATCCCCATTTTATTTTGCATGGTTCTGAAATGATCAAGTGTATGAAATTTATTGTTCACATAATTTATTTTAAATGTGCAAATTTCACGCACATCTGTAAGTTACTTCTGAAACCAGTGCTCAAGTCTCTTTCATATAGTTTCGCTCTGTTCAGAACGAGAAGAAAGCAAAAGCTGTTTCCATGCATGCTCATGCTCCCACCCAAACCCACATCTACCTTTCCTACTCTCATGGGAAACCTCACGAGAAAAGCAGGACAAAGACCTACAATTATTTTAAATCTAGAATAATCTTTTCCCATTTCAACCATGTAAGCAAAAATATATATACTGACATCTGTCCTGTGTGCATTAAAAATTAATATTTTTGTCTTCTGGTTTCTGAACCTTAAGAGACCATATGGGGGAGAGGCCTTATAGCGAGCCATTGAGCACTACCCAGTTTGTCGGGCTCTTTTCCTCTTTTATTGTTGGTTAGGAGATACTGTTTTCAGACCACAGAATAAAACTGAAGCTGCACTGGAACAGGCGCATGCATATATATACACACACACACAATACATGAGCACATCAGTCCAGTGAGGAGTGCTCAAAATGTAAACCTCAAAATGTGAATTTGCACAATATGAAATTGGAAGACAGGATTAAAGCTTTAGCCCATATAGTGATAAATGTATTGCAAAGAAATATTTCATATAAAGGCCTTTGAGATAATTTCAGAGTATTGTAAATGCTGCACCTAACCCTGTAATGAATGTTCATAGCAACTCTGAGTGGCTCTGACTGACCAGAGCAAGAGGCAGAGTAATACAACCAAAAGCTAGTATTAGGTAAATCCAGAAGAAGTAGATGCCCACCAGGGGTACAGATCTAGTCTTTAATTTGCAAGTTATACTAACTTTGCAATCGGTCTAGTTTTGAAACATAATTTACGTGCCCAAAAGCAAAGCATTTGTGGTGCATACAAGGGAAACAAAAATACTAGTTGTTATTCAAGCTGAATGATTGATCAGAGATACCATCTGGACAGAGAGATGCCTCTGTCCACATTCAATTTTCTAGCAAATTCATTTTGACCATTTGGTCAACATACTTCTCTTGTTTTCTGCAATTTGAATGACCTAGTTTACCCCAGGAACATTTTCTCAAAGTGAATTTCCAAGTGAAACTGATCTGTGCAGAGAATATTTGTGTGGTTTTTCAGTGGAGGCAGAAAAAAACACCATATAACCACTTCTGGGTTCCCCATAACAGTGCTGAATTCAGACTTTGCCAGCAGCATACAGAAATTACCAAATACATTTGAAGAGAAGGTGAAGGAACTAAATAGCTCATTGATATTCCTCAGGCAAAAAGAGGATTAATTCGTGTAATAAACTTGCTGAGCTACCTACTTACACCTGACGCATAAGTGCTTCCCTCTTCACCAAATACTATGCAGCCAAAAAGTGCCTGTTTCTACCCCTTACTCAACTTTTATTAGCTTCTGGTGGTGATTTATTTTAAAGTTGATTTTACTGACCCTTAAAGATGGAAGTCAGCTAAGATAAACATCTCTCAGATTTCATACTATAATGAAATTGAATGGAAAACAATTTTACTGAGAATGATATTCTCTTATTTACATCTGTTAAACCTACATCTCTTCTGTAGAAGTTTTTTGCCCTATCAATGCAAATTCTGCAGTTATGGAGAATTAACAGGCTGGGGAAGGGCATTTAGAAAGAGAACAATAGCCAACTTCAGATCATGGATAAGATCTTTACAGCTGTTATTTAGTTTTGGTTTTCTGTTTAAAGAAACTTACGCAAAGACTGTGCTCCCTCTCCCTCTTGATCCTACCCAGTTTTTCAAGACTTACTTGAATAGCGTCATAGGAATCAAAGTTAATTCGGGTCTTGCAAGTTTTATCAAGACTGACAGGTAGAGAAAGAAAGCATCTAAGTGTTGAGACTGAAGAAACCTTCCCCACCACAGACTTTCATGAAATACCTGGAAAGAAACCTTTAACTTTGGAAGAAGTATTATGAAAAGCATCAGAACCAGTAGGTGTCAATCCCTACAATGCATCTTTAAGAAAAACGGGCTTCAGGTATTTCTGCAAACACAAGAACAGTTTTTCCTCCCTTATAGTTCCTCCGAACCACACATCAAAAGGAGCTGTAGTGCTTGCACATCTCCGAAATTTGCATTGAAATGGTATCTACAAGATGCTGTATTGATGATTTCACAAACAGAAATCTTGAACACAGAAACAGTATGCAAGCACAGCAGTGTCACAAGCACCCTGCAGATATTCCTAAACCTTCTGCTCAAAACAACCATAATTAGTAGAAATTTGTGAAAACAAGAGTACAAAACATGCAAAGGTTGAAGACAGTAACCCCCTCTACACTGGTGAAGACCAAAGGCGTCAGCATATGTGGAAAATAAAACTGTTCAAATATCAGGTAGAGGGACCAATATATAAAAAAACCCCAAACCCAAAAAACAACAATAGCCACAGAAAGCCCCAAACAACAACAAAACCAAAACAAAACAGCAAAAAACCCACAGCAAACTGGGTCAAATCTATATGCTTATTTCAGGTTTCATCTCAATACAAGCCCGAGGAACAGCAGCAGACTATGATGGTAGATCATATCAGCTTTGGAACATGTACTGCAACCTACCTCCTGCCCCATACACCAAGAAAAACAAGGCTGTCAGTTACATGGTTAATGCTGGGAAGCTCAGTCTGACCCTAGCCCTGATGTCCTACCACTCCATAAGCCATCGAGGCAATCACAACCTTTGGGAAGTTAAACTCCTACTATGCAATATTGACACACTGAAAACCTGACAAGTTCCTGCTCATGGAAGCAAATGGATCTTCCTCACCTACTCAGCAAACATGTTAGTGTGATCAGAAAGGCAGTATGTAAAGCGGTTACAGGTAGCATTAATTCCTGAAACGCTTTGAGGCATTTTTAAGTATTATCAAGTTCCTGGATGTAAAACTATGGGTACATTTAGTCTGGTATTTGAGCAATCAAGAATTCCATTCATTACTGCTCTGATTCAATGACCTTACACACATAATCAATGGCTAAACTGATAAATGCAAAGACTTCTTAAAAATCTATTTCTTGAGTGCTGGAACTAAATGTTTTATTCTCGACAGCTGTAATTTATAATTTTGTGACAAGAACATTTGTTCCAGCTGTTCAGACCTATTTCACACAGCAGAGAGAGAGCAGGCTGTATTTCCAAAGCCAGACACTACATTTGGATTGGGAAGTGCTTGATTTATTTAGCATATCAGGTTATTAGCTAACTCAAAACAATCAGAAGACATTCTTAATGTTCATAATTAGAATACTCATCATGGGAGCTACAAGGCTGGAGTTCTTTAAAGCTTCAGGAATAATAAAGTGCTGGAAAAAAGTAAAACAAACTAGTAGCTTTTAATGTCAGGGCATAATTTTTTCATGTGGATAAGTAATTTCCTCCATTTAATTGGGATGATTCATGCCATGTATGCTCTAAGCCAGTGTTTTAACATTCAGTTCACATGTTACTGAATCTGATCTTTCTAGGTCTAATAATCAACATTTCCAGGGTTTCTTATTTTCATTTCCACTTACAGCTAGCAAAACCTGACTAAATCTTTTCCTTAGAAACCTCGGTCCAAGAAACTGACAACTTTTTCTGAAGCATGGGAGGAAGAAGAGTAATTTCTTATTTCCACTGAAAGACAGTTTTTGAGAACACAAGAAAAATGGTTGGTCTTACTTTATACAGAATTTCCTACAATTCTTTTAATTTTCCTAACAGGAAAAGATACTTTGAACCAAAGTACCAAAAATTTACCTTGCAATATCAACTACCTGATCCATTTAATTTTATACATAAATATATATATATATATATATATATTAATATTTCACTAAAATAATCTAGTTAATGATTAACTAAAATGTTCTTTCAAATATTTCAAGGTGTATGGGTACTGCACTTGCTCACCATTGTTCCTATAACTCCCAAATAGCTTCTACATTATCTAGGGAAACTAACATTAATCTTCTCAATGAGAAAAAAAAATAGAAAATATTAATTTACACTAATTTCTTTTAATACCTGTATCTCCATATTTGTTTCCTGTCTGCAAATTCATCTATCTAATGAAATTGGTTTGTGCCAAAATTAAACCCACTTTTGTCCACAGCCTTTGGAAATTACTGTCACAAGATTATGTTTTATATTTAAGAAATATACTGTGCAGTGATATTGAATAAGCATTTTCAAGGCTATTAAATATTTTTTAAGTTCTATGATGTGGGAAAGATATTAAAAGAAAAAAAAAAAATTACACTTCATTGGAAAGAAGCCCATTTTTAATCAACAGGAACTCAGAAAAAGCATGCAACTATTCCTGGCAGATAATTTATTATATTTTTAACATTTCTTCATCTGAAATGGCATAGGAACAGGAGAATTGGAGTAAATAGACCTCAGCTCTTATCTCGAATGTAGCAAGAGAAGTCATGACCTTTGGTAGGGATCTTCACTCTTCATCTATACTTCTAGGTTCATAGCAGAAAAGTACATCAAAACCATCATTATGATAAAATACCAATTTTCTTTTTAAATAAAGAAGCATTCTTGTGGGCTTTTTAAATATTAATCTTAAAGCTCAAAGTTTAACAATTCTGTTTTGGTTCATGAGAGTTTAACCAGAACTAATCAACTCTCCTCATGTTAGGACTTAAAGCCTAAACCACTGATAGAACCAACATGTTCTTAAATGACACTGAGTATAGTTATGACTGAACAGGGTCTTTTGATGATAAATCGTACATTTATTCATGTTGAATTTCAACGTAAAGACAGTACCTTCAGTTGAAAATATCTGCAGAATTTCTCCTACACTGGCTGAATTTGTGACACATACAGAGTTCCAGGAAGCACTTACTCTGAAGGAAAAGAGTTTAAAAATAAGTTCAAGGTACAGCAAGATGCTACAGGGTGACTAGATGCCTCTTGCCAAGAACAATAAAATGAGTTTTTAGAGTCAGCAGTAAGGAACCCCCTTCTCACAACAAAACTGCAGATTTTCTTGCCACTGGTGAGGCTGCACCTCGAATTCTGTGTTCAGTTTTGGGCTCCTCATTACAGGAAAGACACTGAGTGGAGGCTCAGGGGAGACCTTATTGCTCTCTACAACTACCTGAAAGGAGGCTGTAGCAAAGGGGGTGTCAATCTCTTCTCCCAGGTAACAAGAGATAGGATGAGTGGAAACAGCCAGGAGAGGTTTGACTGGGTATTAGGAAAAATTTATTCATCAAAAGGATTGTCAAGCATTGGCACAGGCTGCCCAGGGAAGTGGTGGAGTCACCATCCCTGAAGGTATTTAAAAAGGTGTGTAGATGGGGCACTTAGGGACATGGCTTAGTGGTAGACTTGGCAGTGTTAGCTTAACAGCAGGTCTTTTCCAACCTAAATGATTCTACAATTCTCCCTCAAGTCAGGGACTCTCACCTACTTGAAGTAACATAAAATGAGAACTCCTGAGTTTCTGAATCCAGTAATCCCAATCTACATGAAACCAGTATGAGGGAAGGGGTAGAGACACTTAGCCTTAATACCTCAGTTTGTTTTGATAAACACTATACACTGACAGCAAGGTTGTTCACTCTTCCTGTTTTAGGGGACTAACTCTCCTGCTCTGAACAAGCTGCAGGATATTGTAATTGCTACCCAGGCTTCCTTCATTTGCATTCAGTGTCTTCCCTACTATGCATGTGTGGGAGAGGGGTAAACTCACACTGCTTCACTGATCATCTTTGCCTCCCCATGTTTCTGAGATGTTTTACATTCTGTTCTGGGAAGCCAGTTTGCTGCTTATGAATGTGGATGATTTCTTAGATGCCTGGGGACCATCAGAACCAACACTAAATATTTCAAATTGATTTAAGAAATTGATAAAGCTGTAAATGTTTATGTCTGCTCAGTGGTGCAGCACATGTAGCCATGGTTTGACCTGAATGGCCAAGTGCCCATCTCCCGGCAGTAAATAATTCCAGTTACTCTCCTATTGATGTGGTAACACATACAACTACTTGGTACTGTGACTACAATTGTGGAAAATTACACATGACTATTAGATTTCTCAAGTGCAACTTCATAAGCTTAAGATCAGTCATGTGTACTGATTAGAGACCACACAACCCACGTTGCCTGAGCATCTTTAAGTAAAGGGAACACCACAAGGTATTGAAGGATATCAAGATGGGAGTCCAGTAGTACACCTATGTATCCTAAAAAACAACTTACCCATATCTGCATAAGTAAAACAGCGAGATCCAGGAACTCAGGAATGCAAACTTCTGAGGTTTTTCAGGATAAATAAAACTT
The DNA here is from genome assembly GCF_003259725.1 of Athene cunicularia. NCBI lineage: Eukaryota > Metazoa > Chordata > Aves > Strigiformes > Strigidae > Athene > Athene cunicularia. Next base: position 4,157,861 of record NW_020799111.1, on the reverse strand, counting down.
ATGAATTCCACAAAACATTTTCCACTGCATCACACTACTCCCTTCAGATAAACACACAATTCCTAGCAGCTTTCATGTGTGGACATGTACTCTCAACTATTCCCTTAACCTATTTGATCTGTACCTGTACCATGCTCTTACCTTTCATGTCTGAAAGTAACATGAAAAGATTCTTCAAAGAAAAATTTCAATACTTTGAGATTTTTCTTCCCCTCTACAGTTGCATATAAAGGGTCAGTATGTTCTTTGTCATTGTGTCCTTTGTTGCTTGGAACGCAAAAGCATAGCCTGTTTCATAAAGACTGGCAGTGACCCAGCTTTTAGTTGCAGTTATTTTAATATTGTAAAAACATGTGGGATACTTTCATTTTTATCTTTTGGTTTCTGTAGTCTTTTAGAATTACAAAGAATGTTTCATTTTCAAAATACTGCTGAAACCAAAACACAACTCACTGCAAACCCAAACACAACATTCCCATTTCATTGCCTGGGCTACAATTTCCTGCCTCTGTATGGCTCTGCCCCAGCGAGCCTGCAGCAGCAGTCACGAGCTCTGCCTTGAGGGGGCTGGGGTCCAGCTATTCACATGTGGCTGTGGAGATGCTGGTCAGACCTTCCCCGCTGTTCTATACATGCATGGAGTGGCTCTGAATTAATGACAAAATAAATTTACTGCAGGAATCTTAACACAAGTCGCTCAGCCAGGATAAGCAGCTGTCAACTTGAAACTGCCTGATTTCCAACCCTGAATTAGTACTAAAGATGCCAAACTGACATACCAATGAGAGACCAGTTCTGCTGTTAACAGTTGCAGCAGTGGTTTCCCAAATGACCTCAAATCAAACATAAGACACCACAGCAGGAGATGCAAAGACCCCCACAGCCCACTATGCTGCCCCTAACAGTGGCCGGAGCCAGGTAACTCCGAGGGCACATAATGGGTCATGCAAATAGCAACACTTACCCTGAACCAGTCTCCTGCCAGCTTAATTTAATGTCCTTCAGCTTTGTTCTGAATTAGAGAGATCAGTCTCTACCTGCTCTCTCCACACCACATGACTTTATAGCCTTCTATCACCACTTTCCTCGGTAGTCTCCTTCCCATGCTGAAGAGCCCTATCCTCATTACCCTCTTCTTTTATAGTGGTCATTCCAAGCTTTTAATCAGCTTTGCTGCCTTCTCACTACATCATTCAGTTTCAGCATATTTGAGACAGGGTGGGGAGTAAAGGAACCATAACTGCATACAGTATTCAGGGTGCAGAAATTCTGTGCATTAATATTAGCATATTAATAAAGCATTTACTGCTCCTTCAGTTTTGCTCTCTATTATTGTCCTAACAACTCTAACATTTGACATACCTGTTGGACCACTCCTGAACGCTGGGATGGCATTTCTGTCATAATCCAAGATCTTGCTCAAGAACCAGCTCAGAGATCACCTAATTATCTCATTTAGATTCCCTCCTCCCCCACTGACATCACTTTGTTTATCTACACTACATTTCTTTTGTATTTCACCCCCCAGTCACTCATTTTCACTAGGTTCTTACAAAATTATTCAGTCATCATTAATAATTCAAAGTTAGTCAGGACAGTAATGAGTGACATCAAGTATTCAACTCTTACTGCACCACTTAATGCATATGCTGATTACCATGGGTCCCAGAACAGATATATTTGCTAACTCATTAGAAAAGCTCAAAAATTTTGCACAGCCTGACCTCTCCTTACAAAAGCCAGGCTGACTCTTGTCCCTACAAAATGTTTATGCCTGTATCCAGTATTAACTGCATTCTCAATATACCATCGATTAGCATTTTTTTCTTAGACATATCTCAAGCTCATCAGCCTGTGGTTTCCCAGATCACTTTTAAAGTCATATCACATTTTCCATCTTTCAGTCCTCAGGTACCAGAGTGCTTTTATGCAACACCACAGTTAGTCTAGCTATCTCATTCTTGAATTCCTACAGAAAGCTTGGCTTAATAACAAATTACTTGGCAACTTCTTCTGTTTGATTCATAAATTCCCCTACCAACTCTTCAATTTGAAAGAGATTTTCTGATGAATTTTTCTTTAAGAAGTTTGTCAGCATAGGGAACTACCATTTCTTCACAATGAGCAACAGATGCAAAGAATTCATTTGTCATTTCTGAGCATCTACTAGCCTTAGAGATTTTTCTGGCAGGCTCCCTGATGCTGATGTTTTTGAAGATGTATTTCTTACTAGTTTTGATGCCTTGTGCAAATGGAAGTCTAACTCTTCTTTCAGTCTGCCTTACTGCATTTCTACATTTAACCTGTCAGTTTTTATAATCCTTTATATTTTCCTCATTTAGATAAAGCTTTAAGTTTTTCTAGGACTCTCTCTTGCTTTCAACAGTAACCATCATGCTGCTATTAAGCGATGCTGCTTCCCTTCTGCCCTTTCTGAAATGTTTCTCAATAGGTAGGAAACATTTGTTCTCTGCCTCCAGTATCGCATCCATGGCATCTGTAACTTTCAGCTTCCTTTTTAAGAAGATGGCATGAGCTACTTCCCCATTTCCACATACCTCTTGAAGTAGAGCATGGCTGCAATAGCTTATTTGGCTTCTGTTTCTCCTGCACAGATCCTGGAAATAAATATACTATTTCTGCTCTTGGACTGACATTCTGAACCAGATTCGTGCACTATTCAGCACTAAGTCAAAGGTACCCTTTTTATTTAAAAAAGTAGAACTTATGCCACTATAATAGGGACAAAAGTGAGAAGAGTTTTCACATAGCAATAGGAGACCTCTGAATACTGATACCACAGACAGTGGCTCCCTTAAAGTACCCAGGACAAACATAGCTCCCTGACTCCCATGATCAAAGCAGGCTCAGCTCTGCACACACATCCTACCCATTACTAGTTAGTGAGGATGGTTATCAAGGCTGCCTGGCATTTGCTGGTTTCTTCACCAGAACATAAAGAATCAAAGAACCTTTTAACCACTGTTTCTGTAAATTTTGTGTAACCTTCAATTTTACTGAAGTTAACAGAAGTATACCAATTTTGGAGATACAAAAGTGAATTTTTAAACCCAGCATGCACAGCTAAGCTTAGTTCTGGGTGTGACTCCCTCTTTCGTCATAGCCTGTGGCCTTGCTACATCATACAGTGGAACAGCATTTGTAACAACCAGTGTCTACAAATGGAAGCCCATGAATATGATACTGTAGTGACTCTTAAGATACAATTTCTATTTCTGTTGCTGCCACAAACTTGCTATGTGACCTTAAGCAAGTCATCAGATCTCACTGACTCATATGAATCTCTGAAAAAGGGTACTGCAAAGCTTTAATATCTGCAGATAATTATAATATGCATAAATCCTCATAATAATTTTCATCATTTGCTATATTTCACTTTCATTCCAGATATGAATCAGAAACTCAGTGGAAATACACAAAATAGATACCAGTGCTGTGCAAAAGATATGGACTACATATGCAATGCCTCCAAGTTCTGCCAGACAAGGGTACTTTCCATGTTTCTGTAAACAGACGACGCTCCGCTGCAATGATCAGAGGTGGAGGGACACTCATCTGCTGAGGATGGAGTTCATTATGCTCACTATAATATTAGGCCACACAAAATAAGGAAGAGACTGAAAAAAACTTGCTATTGTCAGGAGAGCACAACTCAAACAACATGGGGAAGGAAGGAATAGGCACGGAGGACATAATCGTGACTTGGCCAGTCATGCCTGTTAGCCCCAGTTAGCTACATAGCACACAACTTTTGAAACAGCCAGGCCAGTACCTTGCTACCTACTATGCCAAACTGCTCCCTGCAATTTTAATTTGGCCTTTCTCAATACAAATTCCAAATCGATTTTTTCTTTTAAATAATCTATATTCCTTAGAAATAACAAGCAGCAGTTGCAAACACTTGAGCTTCATATTTGGCAGATATCTTTATTTCATGTTACTAACCAGAGGACAAAGCAAGTGGAAGGCATAGAAAGCTCTTCCCTGGGAAGGGTTCTGTCCTGGAAGCTGTGAGCAAACTGCTTTGCAAGTGGTCAAGCAAAAGTTCTGCTTCTGATCAGTGAAGCCAGTGCTAAGCTGTTGATGACAAGACTTTTTGTACACAACTGTAATTGCTGACAACATACTTAGCCAGAGGGATCACCTAACTCTGAGGGAATTGGATTTTCTAGATAGCACAGGGACCAAAACATAAGCAAGTGCTCCACGCTGAAACATCAGCTGTTATTACAATGAGAACAAAGCTCTAAATCTGTGTGGCCTTACACTTAATGCCACGCATACATAATAATGAAAAGTAGCACACTGAACACTGATATGTTGAATACCAACTGGGGAAGGGAAGGACAAGCAGGATACTTCGCCCACTCAGAAATTCCTGTACAGAAATTCTAGTGCAATTTCTATGGCCATTACCCATCAGCTCCAGAAACTGTTCATCAGTACTGCATTCTACACAAAGGCTCATAACAGATTCTGTGTTTGGTTGTGTTTCAAGGCTTCCCTGGCTGAACATGGATTGTCTTTTTACCTACTCATTCACTGCTGTGATATCCACCTTCTCTGTTTGCTGAGACTGAATAAATCAAAATGAAAGTTCACACTCCTAAGCCCTCAATATATTTTAAATTCCCCATGCTATTCAGAAGGCTGTTCTTCCAATCAGTGACTTCACTGATCTCTCCTGACTCTACATACATGTAAAGAGATTAGAAGGAAGCATAAAATAATCTTTAATATAAGATTTTGTATGGTAAGTAGGAGTCTTTAAACATATTACAGGAATGAGAAAATATCCCTCTTCTTGTACTCAAATATTTATGCAGGTTAAATATTTATGCACATATGACCCTGGAGTTCTGCACTGGTTTACCCCACGTACTCAGAATGTGTGGGACTTCAGCAACACGCATTTGTCAGTGTCTATGCTTTTATCCCATATTTACCCATATAGAATCCACACGCCTCCTCTGGTATTCATAATAAACCAAACCAAACATTTCATATTCTGTAACAGTCTAAGAAACAGTTCTAGCCATGATTAATGTTAACATTACCTGAGAGCCACCAGATGGTGCTGTTAAAGATGGTATGCAAAGTTATTTCAAAGTGCTCATTTAACGAAATGAGATAAAAAAAACTGGTCTTAAAATGCTGTTCTTTTAATTCTACATTTATTAAAGCAGCAACGCTGCTATTGTGACTTTCCTTTTGAAAAAGAGAAAAGCTAGTGCTGAGGGCAATATAGCCTATTAAAGGAGAAAAAAAAATCAGTTAAAGGCTCTAGAAGTTAGAATGTGCATCAGCTAGCATCTGACAACAGAAAAACAAAAGCAAGCATCGCGATCCTGAGAGACATACCTACACTCCTGATACACTGCTTGGGCAGAGAGAGTGTGCAGGCTTCTTCCAGCCCAGCTCAAGACATGCAAGTAAAGTGCTACCTGGCATCAACATATTTGCTATTCAGTGCCTTCAGCTCACTGAAAAGGAAAATGTTAAGGGTCAGTTTGAAATTCAGAGTTTATTCTTCCAACATCCATATTTGGGGAGGAAACAAAACCTCTTTGCATTGAGAACCTATTGCCAAGCTCTCTCTGGAAGACAGGAAAGGAGGCCCTTTCCTTGCTTCTTTCGAAAGAGCAGCTGCCAAGGAGGGTCTTCTTGTGTGCAACACCACGCTCCTGTGGGATGGGAGGTCAAGGTTCAGAACTCCCTGGGTCTGCGGGAACGGGGAGAAGGGCAAGAATGTTAACCAAAGTCATTTCAGAGAGTATATAAATTACTCTGAAGTGATGGCTGGAACACAGGTTCCTAACCTTTCAGGCATTTTTGGACCACTAATCCCCAAATCCTTTGATAAGGGTGGGTAGGACAAGTCCTGAGCCCAAACTACCAGTAGTCTAGTGGCTTCAGCACTGTGCAGCACAACAGGGGATGTGAATTCACACTCTCAGGTACGTGAGGCAGTTGAATACATCTCCCTCTGCTTTCCTCAGCCAAATGTAAAAAATATGCATCAGTGAATTGTCTACAATTTGTTTCTAAGCAGGAGCCACAATAAGGCTGTGAGTGCCCCCCCCCCCACTCCTCCACCAGCACAGCTACCTACCCCACTGTGCTCCTCAGGCACTAATGGGGGCAAGCACCCTGCTTCCACACCCCAGGCAGACTTGGGTGCAGCCCTTCAGGCCTGCCAAGGCTGGGGACCAGCACAGTTCCCAGTAGCTAGGATTTTTGTTTGTTAAATCCCTTCCAGAGGTTTGACAGCAGCTATGTAGACTTCTTCAGGACAGCAATTTTAAGTACCTAAATTCTAGCCAGATCTCATGCCAGCATTTATTTTGGGTTGTGTTTCTGTCACTTCAGACTAGAAAGCTGTATTAAAAGATAGCATATTCCAAAGCCTGGAATTCATTGGCCATCACCCAGTTATTTCAAACTGACTTCATTTTTACCTTTTTGCCCCCTAGACTGACAAAGTAACAGATGTGAATATTTCATGAAAAACAACTGGGTTTGCACTAGTGTTATCAGATGACTACAGGCTGTGTATGTGAACAGAAACAACTCCATTATTAGTAACCCCTATGCCAAGGTAATCTAAAGTGCATGGTTACAAAATAAACACAAGATTGTGAAACTGCCTTTGTCAGCATGATAAATTTTAAAATTATGTAGAAGATGTAATCATCTTGGCTTCCCAACAGATTACATGAGATGCAAAGTTGTGCAGTAGTTTAGCCACAGAACCATGCATTTACTGCAGCTATGAGAACCAGAGAGGCCAGGTGAGCTAATACTCCAAGAAGTCTTTGACAGTTTACACTGAGCATTTGATGGGAAGCCTGCAAACAGCTCATGACTGTATGTTCAAAAGCATATATGTGGTCTATAATGCATGTTGCTCACCAACTGAAATTCTTTAATGGTTTTGTGAGATGTTTTGTACCTGAATGAATTGCAGTCCTGGCTATTAACAGTTTCGTAACAGTTCTGTGAATTAGCATTAAATTACAGTGAATGTTACAGAAGAGGTTCTAATATTTACATTAGTTCCTAATGAGTTCCCCATAATTAATATAATTGCACTGAGCCACAAAAATTAATATTCAACGAATTATTTTAAAGAGCTATCTAATCTATGTAGAAATTTTTTGAAGACACCTTCCCAATAATGACACAAAGAATTTTATAAAAGCACAGGTCCTGATGCTGCCATGGGCTCTGCAGGTGTGAATTTCATTGCAACCTCAAGGCCTTGGTCCCCAATGAAATTTTAGAATAAATCCATTTACCCAATTTCCTAAGAACTCACCTTATGTTTACTCAAGAAATGTTACAACACAAAGCAGTAAACCTATTAAGTTCTACACGCCACCTTAAGCATGACTTCTAAGGTTGTAGCAACCATGACTGAGATAAAACAGGTGACACAGGTACATTAACAGCTTCCAGTGACAACTACAAAGGTCCCACCAGAAGCGGTGACATACACTGCTTATAGTTCCAGATAGCATGTTTTGTAAGGCTGAAGGATTAAAAAAACCCAAACAAACAACACACTTTTCATCTGAAAGGAATCTGTAACACTTCTCTGTCCTAATTTCTGAAAGGCAGACTTTAGGCAGGCGCATAGATGTGGACCCCTTTGAAAGTCAGGCATCCTCAGAAACCCTCTGGTGACACTGTAGGGATCATTACCTTGAGCAGTCAAATTCAAACACGAGCCTAATGCCTTTCTTCCCATTTTTTTCAAGTATTTTGTATTTGGAGACTGATGACCCAATTTTATATTTGTTTATTTAGAAGCTTCATCTTCAAAGGCCAGATAACTTACTTTCCTTTCTTGCTATGTCATGTTTAAATATGCACTACTGTTTCATTTTTCTGCAGCAAAGCCTACACGAGAACTTCAGAGATACTATTCTTCAGGGTAACTGATAGCACTAAGGGCAAAAGGTTAAGTATGTAAGTCTTACATATTAAAGGATAATTAATCTTCTTGCATCCTCAGCCATCTCTTCTATGTCTTCAGACATTAGATCTAGTTCTGCTTACACCAGAAAGCAATTTAACGTTTTAAATAGTGCTGGAGAAGAAAAGCAGATAAACATATCTCTTCCTCCCTATCACCTCCCCCCAAATTCTTCTGAAAGTTATTTTCAGAGTAAGCAAAGAGCAAATAAAATTTGTCAGGCAGCCCACCCAGAATCACATTACAGTTTGAGAAAGCCTGCCTTATGGTGAAAGAGCAAACATGAAGACTTCCAAGAGAAGAAGGTCTCAACTTGAAAGATACTTATACCATACTGCTAAAATACTGTCCCTGTTGCATCAAAGCTAAATATTACCTTTGTGAAGGGTACCCACCTACCAAGGCGTTGCTGGAATAGACTGTTCTCCCCTTTCCACATGGCTCAGCACAGCTCGGCAGCATTGCTTACAAGCACAAACACAAAACCCAGGGGAAGGAGCACAGCAATTAATGTTTTGCAAAGCCAAAGGGCCCTTTGCTACCTGTCTCCTTTAAACTTGTTCTCAAGTATTTCTGTGTTTGAGGTAGACAGTCCATCAGGAGCTTGGGAAGTCTTTGTCAGAGAAAGAGGTGGAAAAAACATCTGTCAGCTGATTGTACTTTCTTTCCATTATGCCTTCCCTTCACCCCTAAAAAAGTGTCTCATTCCTTCGAGTTCTTGTCCATCAAACTCCTGGGAGTACCTGGAGCTGGAAATGGGAAACTGAGGGGAAAGAGTAGCTTGAACAAGTGGGGAACATGGGTCTTTTAAGCTTCTCATGACAAACAAATAATTTTTACCTTTGATTTCTTCTCAGTTATCAATTGCAAGTAGAAAACCTCAATTAACTATCCTAAACTACTCAAGGATGTCCTTCAAAACAGCTTTGCCAGTTCTGCTATTGGTATTCTTTGCACAGTAACATTTGATTTGCCTGCTGCAGCTACAAATGTTACATTATTCTGCTGCTATTGGTATCTAAGACATTGAGTCCTGCCGCACTGTTTGCCTTAATGATTTCCCACGACAGCAAATGCTCCACACCGTTTATCTGTCATGATAAGTGTTTCCCAAACTCTTTCTGAGCATTCCTTTATTCCTGTGCTGTAAGACAAGGTGAATAGGAGCACTGGACTGTTTTATATGCCTCCCGTTAAGTTTTCTCTTACTCAGGTGTGTACAAAAGATAGGCAAACCATTAACAGAAAACATGAATCCAGGAGACACTTGTAAAAATGGCCAATTTAAGACTACCTTTGTTGCAACCCTGGGGCTGCACGATATTTTAAAAATGGGATTAACAGCATTAAAAACAGCAGTTAGGCTAATAAATAGTTAAAAGCTAATCAAAATTATAATATTAGATATCCCTAAAGTCATCCCACAGTTTACTTTTGGGTGCAGACACAGTCTGGAGGAGAAACTGGGCAGGAAATCCATTCTCTTGAACCACTGAGTAAGGTCAGAAGCGTGGGTGGGTGGGTGGAACAGGGACCTTGATTGTAAAAAGCACTAATTTAGCAGTTCATTCTACCTCAGACAAGGTCTGAAACAAAGCAGTGGACATTAGGTGCATTAGGGAATACAAACGGATATAAGCATAGGTGTACACCACATGATCCGTCACCAATGAAGAGACACACAGGTTTACACCCCTAAATACAGCAACAACAACAAAGAATTGTCCTAACTGCTCCATATGACTCCACGTACACCTATCAGCAGACCTAACCAGCCTGGGTGGCTTGTCATACTGAGATCACACTCTATAGAGCACAAGTAGTTAGGTACAACTGCTTCGATCGAAAATGATCACTTAAACCCAAAACTCAAATCAACACCTATTACCACTGACAAAAAGCAAAGTTGCTGTGCTCTTCCTGCCCAGGTCCAGGCTCCTTTATCATAAGCATACAGTTCAGCAAGTGTCAGAAATAATGGAAACAGGTTCAACTTTTTCCAGCTGCAGTCTTACGCACATTTAGAGTACGAAAGGTAAATTCTCCTCATTGTAAATTCATTGTATCTAATAAAGGTTAAACATACACTGCAGACTAAGTTTATAAAGGTATAAAGTAGAATATCCACTCTCTATCCAGATGGCAACTTTCAGTAACTTGCAGGAAGCTAATTATCTTTTAAGACCTTTACCTCTGTCACATTTGATTTATATCATCCGACACTTCAATATTACTAGGGAGATGGACAGACATACACAGAGCAGAGAAACATAGATCTGTTTCCATAGTGAAGTGCCTTAAAAATAGAAAGAACATGACACTGATGTTTATTTTCAGATATTGCCAGAGGGATTCTTCAAGACACTGTATCCTGAAACTCTAATCTCTAGTGAAATCTGACTATTTAAAAAGCAGTAGGAGGATCTTTCATAATTCTTGTGCTGGAGAAATTAATTGGACCAAACTCCTCTGCACATTCAGGACAGATGAGATGGGAAAAATCTCCCATTGGATGCTTGAAGATTTAATGTAGCTTAATTTACAGCTACAATACCATATGTGAATGGTCCACATGCATGTATTGTTACAGTATAGCTTAACTCTCAAAGTATTAGACTAGCTGTAATTCGCCTCTTACATATTTGATATCCTAGTGATAGGTAATACCTTCATATTCAGCTTTACTGCTACTTCACGAGATTTTATTAAAGTTGGCCAGTAAAATATTGCTTAGAGAAAGTCTATTCATGAAGAGAAGTGTTAGAAGCATTAGTTTTTGGGTTGCCAAGAGACTTCTGTATACATACATACTAATTTAATGCATCAATGTCTGTACTGAGAATGGCAGGCTGAATTAAGAGCTACCTCTTCTGCAAATGAGCAGAACACAGCTCAGAAGCACCATGTCGTACACTGCATCAGCTATTTGCCTCCAGGGGTAGAAGTCTAAAAACAGCCTCACAACTCAGGAACCCTGCATATTTACAACAAACACTGATGAGAATATCAAATAGCCACAGTGATGGCAGAGACAGCCGAGCCCCACAGAGGAGCCACTGTCTTTTGAGAAAGCGACTGCCAGACTGTAAGGATCACCAAGAAAAGCGCAAAGACCCCAGTCTGCACAGGTATTTTCCGAATACTTTGGTCTAGACATGCAGCAGTGAAGGCGAGGATGCTCCTCCCAACACACCTCACAGCAGTAGTAGTGAAGGATTCTCAGTGCTGTAGTCTCTGACCCAGTCTGGAAAACCTTAAAAATTTAAAGTCTTTTCCTTTCCCTGATAAAGGCAGTAATTTTTGTCTATAAAAGTAGGCCTGTTGTTTTAGCCCATATCTGTTACTTAAAAGTACAAATTCAACTCCTTTATTTGGGTGTAGATGTCCAGAAAAAAATATTAAATACCTTCAACTGAAGGGTCCAGGCAAAGCAGTAGAGTCTCAGAAGACCCATTTCAGAGTGGCTATAGCAATCAGCAGAAAAGCTATAGGACTGACAAGCTCAGTGGGAACAATAAGCAGAAACACTTCAGTAAAAGGTCACCCTCTGCTTAAGTTCTAACCTTTCTAATGTGAAACATTTTGGTGAACTGTGGGAGACATGCTGGCCAATGCTAAGGCAGAAGCAATCTTTTTAAGTTGCACTTTATCTGAAGTGGGCTTTTGCCTACTTTGAATAAAGTAATTTGTCTGGCCGCCAGTTGACGAAACACCGAATATAGTGAATATTAGAACTGAAAGCAACAACACATCTTTTTAGCTTAGTGAACATAGGTAATGGGAGAAAGATGACAGTCTTCCTGCATCACCTCAATGGTGATGATTTTTTCTTTCAATCTCATCTCCTTGCAGCAAATAGCCTGCACACATCCTCTGACAGACAGTTACAGACAAGCTGTTGACTTCATTTAAATCCTGAAACACCATCTGAATCAGCCAGATATCATTAGCTAAAACTGTTTTATAAATAAAGGCAAGGTTTCTGTGAAGAGCTTTTTCTAAGGAATAGCAGTGCAGAGAACCTATATTCAAAGTCTTTTTTTTAAGGTGTAATCTAGACTTTGTACTTAACAATGACCTAGTTACATAGGTACTTATGAAGGGCTTGTGCCTTTTTGAGATGTACAGGCAGATGTAGCAAGAGCAGCACTTGCTCTGTGTCAGATACTGCCTCCTGCATCTTCCTGTCCCCATGGCTAGCACCCATACTACTACTGGCTTGAAAACAATCACTGCCAGAAAGCTGTACCACCCAACATGGACTTCAGTTTCAGAAACCTTGACGCTTATCACTTTTCACAATTACTAACATCTTTCACTAACCTCACAAGATTTTATTGAACAGTCAGTAAATCGTAGCTAAAGCAGCAACACAATGGAAGCATCTCACTCATGCTGAATGGATGCTGTTGTGTAGAACAGACAAGACTGCTTGTAAAAAAACCCTCATTTATTGGTATCATCTGCACTGGGTAATGTTTATTTATAGAATCAAACCTCTTGAACAAGATGGCCAGTTGCTGTCCAGCTAGTGATGGTGTCTGCACTGCAAGTGTCCTTGCAAAGGTGCCTTCAGCTGGATGAGATAAGACTCCCTGAATCATTTTTGGAGAATTCTTACATCCCACTAACACACCTATGTGACTACTTCAGCATAGACATGATCCATATCTCTTCATCATCTTAAATTATGTACAAATCATCTCTTAGTTATCTTAACCATGAATAAAGACTGCTCTACAAACCACTCCTACTGAACAGTTTTGTCTGAATATTTAAAGTTACCTCCATACAGTTCTGTCAACACCTTTGTCTATGGCAGATGTCAACAGGGAGAACCCCCAGGAGCTCCTGGCTTCTCTGCCCAGGAAGTCAACCAGCACATCCCAGCATACAAGCAGCACCTACCAGTTAGTCTGTGCACAGTAGGAGGCACCTGGGAGAGTCTCTGGTGCTGTCTGAAAGCCCTGTCTGCAGAGCTCCCATCTGTTGCTTTTCTGCAAGGCTGGCTAGGAGTTTTGTCAACCACTCTGTCTTCAGGCAGTCAGACAAGTCCTGTCTGCAGAGATTAGCTCCAGAGTTCCTGGACCACCCAGGGAAAATGTGTGCTGGGTATCTATATAGACAGAACCCTGATATTCAGATACATCAAAATTGCAGCAAGAGAAAGTTGAGTTTCATCCTTATACCACAATTATAACCTACATAAACACCCCATAGATTTTCATCACAGTATCCACTGAGTTATTTTAACAGCAGTCACTTGGTAATTCTTTTGATACAAACCGTATACCATTCCCAAGGCAGACACACTGACCTTGTAAGGCATCCTCCTGATGCCTGCTGTATGTGCATTTGGAAATGGGAGCACAAGGGAAAAGAGCAGATATAAATGGTTTTGAATTTTGTAGCCTGAGGGGCTAGAGCACTGTCAGGCACCCAACTCCCCTTCCTCACTCTGACTCAAGCTGCCCAGGAATCTTTACAAACCACTTTGTCACTTCCCAAACCACCTAAGTGTTGAACCAGAAAGCTACCAGTTTTTCTGACAAAAAAGGTTTTTCTGAACCTTCCTATGGGAATAATGAGCCTCTCCTATTACAAAGGGACAAGTCAGCTGAAAGAAGCAATAAAAGAACTAATGCCATTTGCTAAGATGGATTGCTATTATTTGAGCTGTCCATCCACACATACTTGTCCAAAGCATATTTTTAGTACTAGAAGCAATGTAGTTACAGATCACAGAACAGCTAAACTGCCAGAAAACATGGACTGACTTACCTTCATCAAAATAAATCACAACAGGTTTTGGGACTCCCATAACTCACAAGCCAAGGGTGACCTTGAGGGAGAAGTTGATTAAAACTGTCACACAAAGCCCAGTGTTATACTTTATAGCTAATGATGCCAAGTTGCCAACTGAACCATGCCTGTTTGTGTCTGCACTGCAGCGCAGCACTGAGATGTTGCTCCTAAATAATAACTAATAGAAGGAATTCAGCAGTCTGACCTGCTCCCTAAATTACAACCTCTTCACATGAGGCTCTTAAACTAGTACTGATTTAAATGCCTTAGGTGGGAATAGGAAGGAACTCAAAAGCCATGGGCAAGACTGAAAAAAGAGACAAAAAACCCCAAGAAAACCACTGCACCCCAATCCAGTTTGCTTTCCTCTTGCATCAGTTTATTTGCCCACATACACCACAAAACATATCCAACTACTAGATACAAAAGACTAAATCCTCACCTGGGGCAGACATCAATGTAGTAACTTTGCCTTCAGCAGAACGCTACTGCATACACCAAAGTGCTTGCAGCTCGCAGGGTATAAAGCCAAAGGTTTAGCTTCCCTCGGGGGCCCACGCTGCCACGAGCCAGCAGCACCCTGATCGACAGGGACAGCAACAACAGGGAAGCAGTCTGGCTTGAAAATCTTCAGGACTTGCTAATAACTCATTCATACAAAAGAAAAGGACACAGAAGGACACAGAAGAGTTTCTGTTAGTGTATTCTGATAATATTGCAGAAAGTAAGAACTGCAGTGCCAGGTCTGGGGATCCTGGTCAGGCACTGAAACTTGATAGATGGAAAAGCATTAAAAGATCCGGCATTTCAGTACTGGTGGCCCTCAGGCCCAGAGCAGAGGGCATGGCAGCCCCGAGGGCTGCAGCCAGGCCAGGACCAGCAGTGTGCCAGGCAGGCAAGCCCTCCCCCTGCCCGGGCCCTCCCGGGTCCCCAAGCTGCTACAACAGAGGAGGTGCCCCAAGGTCCTTCCCTTAGCGGCAGCTGCTGCAGTAGGGACTCAGAAGCTCGAAGCCCAGGTCTTCTTCACCTAGGAGGGGGCAGAGCTTCTCAGGAGATATATGCCTGTATTCCTCCAGAAGTCATGTACATTTGAGTGAAGGACTTTGACAGTTTCACATTTTTCAAACAAAAACCTGTTAAAGCAGCATACCCCCATGTAGGCCAAGTTATTCTTTCATGAGTATTCTCCCCGTGAACACCAAGTTCCCTTAATGCATATTCCCAGACTTCATATCATACAGAAAGCTTCTGAGCTTGGCCTTCCCAAAGGCAAGTATTTTTGCTGAAAGTTTTGATCTAAACCAGCTCAGTCATGCTTATGAAAGCCCAGCCTTGACAGAAGAAAGAACTTTATTTTCATCACAGTGAAGGCATTTGTTGAACAATCTGGGATAAAGATTTTAAAATATATATATATATCTCAGAAGATTGTCATTGAGGAGACATGATGAAAAATGAATGAGTGAAAACTGGGTACAATCCATAAATAGGAGATTGAAAAAAAGTATTCAGCATTTGGTACCGTTTTGTTCCTAATGGTTTAGTGCCCATAAAAGCACCTTCTTTCTTAATTTCAATAAGACTGTATTAAGTTCATGATCTTTTGAGGCAAATGACAAATGGGTCCTTTGCCCTCAAAAAGACAAGGATGACTACATTCATCCCACCCTAGCTAGATATCTGATTTCAACCATAATTGCTTGAATTTCCTAAGCAACCAAAACAAAGACAGGCTTCTCCAAGCAGCATTTCAGATTTTTGGAGATCATCCTCTTCCTCAAACCTCCCAAAGGCAACTATGCTTTTTAGTTAGGCATTTCATCTTATCATGGGGGAGAATGAATTTAGATTACAGCCCCTAATTACCCTGCTGTGACATTATCCTGCTTCTGAAATGTCCAAAACATTTGGTAGGAGGAAGAGAAAAAAAAAAAAAGAAGATAAAGAGACACTGGGTAGAGGCCAGAAGTGACAGACTAGACCCCAAGATCACTCTTTCATTCAATACAAACAGGAGCAGCAAGATCAAAACACTGTAATTAACACTTCCTTGCATTTTGCTTAAAAATATCTAAGAAATATTCTTATGTCACTACATTAAGAAGGCAGATAGGACAATTTCTGACAACAGAGCACAGAAAAAGGTAAATCCTCCATTTAGTTTAAGTTTCCTTTTCATAATTCATATATGCTGATACCCACAAGAAGAGATTCCCTACAGATAATTCAGTTGCTGCAGCCAATTTTGACTTTCCATTACAATAAAACCTGACATTTACACAGTATTTGAGTAGGATGCCAGTGACTGCCACCAGTGAACATTATTCCCTCACTTTATTGGTGGCAGTTGTTTACCCGACCTTGGTTCAGTGAAAATGAAGAAAAATAAAATATTAATAATAATAATAAAAAAAGGTCTTCTAGGGCTTCTTTACCTTCCCACTTGTTCTTGGGTAACAGCCTGACCTGTTAAAAAGGTAAGCTGCAGGAGGTCTCTGAAGTGTATTTAACCCCAGGGATATTTCCTAAGTTGTTCACAATAAACAGTTGAGCTA
Source organism: Athene cunicularia (assembly GCF_003259725.1). Classification (NCBI taxonomy): domain Eukaryota; kingdom Metazoa; phylum Chordata; class Aves; order Strigiformes; family Strigidae; genus Athene; species Athene cunicularia. The sequence continues at coordinate 4,141,502 of NW_020799111.1, read as the reverse complement.
GCTCTGCCCATGAACTTTGACGGTGCCCTTGGCATAGTACCATTACAGAAATACAAAAAATATTCTAAACTACCTTGCTTCTGTCTTGTTTCTGGAGTCAAACAAGGACCAAGTACAAACTTATTCAAATATATACTCATCATGTAATTTATCCATATTATGCCCAGTAAAAATGGTTGTATATTCTGCCAATTAATGTCCCTCTCAGACATCCCTAAAGCTAATGGTGTCAGCCAGTTACTCCCCTATGTGAGGTAAAGTGCATTATCGCAGTGTTCAGGCTGTTTATATGTTCAAACACTACAAAACAGCCAGACAAGACAGCAGAGTATTAGCACCTTCCTCCTAATTTGAGAAAAGTTCTTTCCTTAACAAGCTTTTCTCTGTTGTCAACAAGCTTTTCCTCAGGAAATAATGTTGTAATTTTGTAGTAAAGCTCGGTGCATGAGCTTATTTTCTTTTAAAATAATTGACATAATTGATTTTATTTTAAACCAAATCCTAGTTCAGGAACTTTCTCACAAGCACTGAGATTCACATGTCCAAGTGGGGTGGCCAGCACCCAGGTACCAAGATGTGTTTACCCACGCAGTCTGGAGACAAGGCAGAGGACCAGGCCAGCGAGCCCTTGTCCTGTCTCCTGTGACCTCCAAAGTCTGCTGAGTATGTGCTGGGTTTGGATGTTCCTTTCTTACCCTTTCAAAGATGACAGTGATCTTGACCTTTTTTCTCTCCATCCTGTATCACCTTTCTGCATCATTAGGGCTTACTATCCTTTTATCTCCTTATCTGGGTGTCTTAAAGAGTGTCTTCTGCTCTTGCCTGGGTGTGGACTGCATTTTTCTGATCAGGGTGTCCTGAAAAGCTGCATATGGATGTGCCAGGATCTTGATAACCTGCTAATGTAGAGGTCATCAACATATGCCAGCCTGATATCCCTTCTTTCTGGCACTTCCACATCTCAACTATCCAATTCATAACCATCTTTTTTCTGTTATAAATTAGCTTTCTACAGTGCAACCCCAGGAAACACAAGGAATTCAGTTACACCCATCATCAGGACTGCATCTTAGACAGATAAAATAATTTGTGTATTAAACAAACAGACTACCAGATTTTCTGTCTTTCCACTGGTGTGGAAGTTTTACTCGTGCTGTACTTCTGTGCAGATCTTTTCTGAGTTTAACTGATGGCAATGTAGGCAAATGCTTTAACAATTACACTCAGCACTGTCAACTCTTCTAGTATCAAAGCACAACAGCAGCAGTCACCTTTCAGCTGCTCGATGCAGTGCATTACTCCATTGCTGTTGGAACAGCCTGACAAAACACATTCAAAGTTTGATTTAAAGACTTAACGTACATTTTCTTGCCTAAAGCCATCAGTTCTCATTCTGCACTTCTTGGCCAACATGAATAAGGCGGCTCTGTCTTCCTCACAGAATCCCTACCCATACCTGAACTACTGTGGATGTCAGTTATATTTATTTTCCTTTCTTGATTAAAGATATCCCCTTGTTCCATCTATTTTTTTTGCAGGCCTCTTCAGATTTTGGCAAGCAAACTCAAACATGCTCTATTTGGCATAGCTCTAAACAAGAAGGGATCTGTACCTGCATCCCTGTCTGCGTACCTGGAGAAGGGGCATTGAGCCTTTGCCAACTGCAGCATAAGACAGCCAAGACTATTTTTCTTTCTGTTAGCACCTACAGAAATTGCTGCATCTCCTCTCCTCCTTCCTAGCCCTATGGGACCACACTCATGTCCAATACAGATTTGTAAAAAGAGCATTCTCGCATGAAATGTCAGGTGACTGTAACCCAAGAGACAAATCTGCCAGTTTACTTCTCTGCCACTCAAGCATATTGCCAAGAAATATTTTTGGCTCTCTCCATCTCAATACCTAGCCCAAGATACTGAGACTGTATCCAGATCCTACTGAGCTCCTGGTCCCTAATAATTAGCCTCTCAATCCAGATCCACACAATGATTTCATTGCCTTACATTAGCTGTCAGCAGCTTCAAAAAAACCTCTGCCATCTTACATTTCTGATATGCTCAGAAGAGAAAATGAACTCAGACATTTTGGAAAAGATGCCCAAATCCAAATTCTTGGGCCTGATTTACACAGCTCTTCAGTACTCACACCTGAAAGCTTAACTAGGAAGGGAAACTGAGTAACTCACTAAAGGGCTAAGAAAAATCAAACTGGGAATCCAAAATTGAATGCTTTTTTGCTCTGACTCAGCACCCACATTAGAGAAATGACGTCAACTCAAGGGATATTAGGAAAAGCAGTCATATTTAGAAAGCAGTCATACATTGCAGTTTCAAGTATTACAGAGCCCATAAGCTGCAGTCTTATCTTCAAAGCAGTAGATGACAGTGGGTTTGGGAAGAGAAGATCATAAAAAGTGTAACAAAATTATGAACAGCTACTCTTTAACTATTCATTGTGTATATATCTGGCATAGTGTAAGATTACGTAAAATTGTTACCACAATACTGTTACCACATTTTCTCCCAAATCTCTCTCTCTGCTTGGGTTTTCTGCTGCATTTCATTCAGAGCAGGGCAATATCTCTGGGAAGTTGTGTTTTTATTTTGTGATAGGTAGTAAATGTCCTAAGACTGCTCCCCTGATTTTTTACAGGCGCAGGGACACATATCAACGCATCACAAAGCAAGTAAGAGAGTGAGCTTGCAGTGCACAGACTGAATACCTCTGGTTAGGTGTTTCAGAGTGTGACACAAAGAAACCTGGGCTTTCGTGCTGACTACAGAGGCTTCAGCTCCGGTCTCTCCATCTCAGCCATGGCAACCATAGCTCACTCAGACTGCTATTTACGGAGGGTCACTCTCCAATAAAAGATTCAGAAGAAAAGACATACAATCCCTTAAACAGACAGCTATCTGAAGGTCTGCTCTTCATAATAGGAATGCTTTTGAAATAGGAGGATTTTAGCCTCCTCCACTGCTTCAATTTTAACATGATAAATCAACCTATTCTTCTGATCAGCATTTAAAAAAAAAAAAGAAAAAAAAAAAAAAAAAAGGTATCTCTCAGGGAAAAAAAATTAAAAAAATAACTACAGTCACAAAGACCTGAACTCCAGTCTGAGCCACTCCAACCAACACTTCGCAGCAGGCTGACCATTTTGGTAGCATGTTCAAATGGGTACTGTTGTATTTCACATTAATTTAACTTCCAGCTGGGGTTTGTCCTCGTGCCCTTGATTTCCCCAGTAGAGTCTGGGGCTGCAGCTTCTCCGCAGCTGGAAGTAACACTGGCCAGAATTAGGCATCCCAGGAAGCAGATGGTTTGGAGCACATCAGACCGACACTCAGTTTGTCAAAGCTGTTGGATGCCAGCAGTCTCCAGCCTCATTGTTCTAAGAACTGGCAGAAAACAAAACAAAACAAAACAAAAAACCACAAGAAAACGATCTAAAAAATAAGAGAATTGCAAAGGATGACAGTTAATGGTGAATTATTTCCTGTACAGGGTAATTTCCATACAGAATAAGTTCCTGAAGAGGGACATTAAGCAAAGAATCCAACTATGTTTAGGAGATAAGTAGGCAATTTTCTAAAGATGAAGATGGTAGGCACATGGAGAATAGAAAATAAAGCAAAGGAAAAGGACATACTCATCACTCAATAGCCTCTTTTCATCAATGTTTCACACTTCTGCACAAACACAGACAGTAACAATAAACGCAGGAGGGTTTCACCAAGAAGAAACAGCCTCCGCTAATGACTAGGGGCAAACCTGCTAAAGATTAACAGCTACACAGCTTCTCAAGAAAACCACATACCCTGTATTGAAAGCTGGGAGGAGGCGTGAAACACAAGAACGCAATCATCCGCACACCCTGACTGGGCGCAGTGTGGCCCATCTCACGCTGAGGAGGGTCTGGCAGCCCTCTAGGTCGGACACTGCAGACGGGGGATGAGAAGCAAACCCAGGGCTGACCCTGCCTGATGACTCCTGCACCACAGCACCTCTCGGCCTTGCTGCCTTCAAAGAGCTCTGTCATGGGAGAGAAGAGCTACACATGTACTATCATCAAAGCAGTCTAGTTACCAGCTGCCCAAGCCTTGCTCCAGGTCAAGAAGAATGAGGCCTCCTCCTCTTTCGGTTGAGCAGGCCGTGTAGTCAGCACTAGGGAACACTGCATTACTGTCCAGGAGCGGGGAGGGCCGGCTGCTCCCTCAGGGAAGGCGAGGGATGACCCTCACCAACAGGGCAGGGTCCCTCAGAGGCTGAGCCCAGTGTCCTTCAACAGACCTGGGCACAGCGAGCAATGAACCAGGTCCAGGGTCCATCCAGGGAGTCAGGAGAAAAAAGAGCCAGAGAGGGCTATGGCACAGGCCCAACGTCCACCCAGGAGCCAGGGCAGAGGGGACTGGAAAGCAGCACATCTACACCACAGCCAGGCGGGAGGGACACCTGCACCTGAGGGGATGGGGATGGGAGAAGCCCAGATGAGGCTGTGTGGGGTGATCCCGGGCTGGGCCAGGGCAGGCCGGGCACCTCTCCTCCCAGAGAGTTGTCCCCTCACCCCTACACACAGCCGGATATGCTGAAACTTGGGTCCTATAGAGGCCCCTGCTCAGGGCAGTCGGAGTCTGGTAGCACAGTCACAGCCCTGACAGTTCATGTGTCTAGCCAATCAGTGAGAAAAAAAAAAAAAAAAAAAGCCAGCAAGAAATCTGATGGAGGGAGTAGAGGCTGGTGGGTCACAACATTCACAACATTCCCAGGATCCAGCGCTCTAACACGTGGAATGGAAAGACAGTGCCGGGCGTGGAGGTGCCACGCAGGGTCTCCAGTCTGGGTTGTGCTCCAGAGATAAACAGTCAGAGGAGCTCAGTCCTGAGCATCCATCAGTGTGAAATCCAGATACAGTAACATTTACTTCTGGAGAAATCTCTGATAAAATGCAGAATCTGGATTATGCAAGGTAGTATTCTTGCAGGAACGAGCTCTCTGCTTCAACGAGTTTAAGCATCCTTCCCATCTCTGCTTGAGAAACCAGGGACTTGTCTGCAGCGGGACTTCACAAACCATGACACAGCAATGGGGAAGCACAGATGTAAACAACACACAGGATCTTTGGGGCCCATCTTCACAAAAGCACAGTAGTCTGCAAAAGCTGTAGCATCCTCTCCATCTCTGAAGCAAGAATGAAGGTACATATAGTTTTTCCGCAGTTTGAAAGTCCCTTTCATCTACTTGAAAGATTTCTTCAAATCTAACTCGTTGGCTGGCCATAACTCCCACACCTTAAGCTTCTCTGTTGGCACTGAAAAGAAAATTTGGATGTCAAACTGCTCTGATAAACTCATGAGAATCATCTGTCATTAGCTACAGCTAATTTAATACTTAAAGACATTTCTGTAGCCAGAACATTTAGTGCTGAAGGAGCACCAAGAGTCAGCAGAAGTCTTCATCTTGCATTAGGGGAACAAAATTCAGGATCTGCCAGCCTACAGAAGAGAAAGCTTCCCTCTCTTGCACAGACAGACAAAAGATCACATTTGTGTGTAAATAAGGGTGAGAGTCCCACAATGTTCTTGTGGTGCTCAGTCTCATACAATATATTTTTACAGTGAGATTGTTACCCAGGCAAGAAATGCACTAGCTCGTAGGATAACTGCTCTTCCCAAAGTTACCCAGTTCATTAAAAAAAGTCTTGTTAATGTATTAAGCAGAGATAAAAGAAATCCTCCCTACAAAATACCTCTGACTTGAACTACAGAGATCTGCATCAGTTAAATATGCAATCGATCCTGTTTACAGACTGCTATGTATCTGGCATTATTAATAAATCATATTCTGTTTCTTCCCCTTAATTGCACTGACTGTGTTAACAAAATTAAGAGAAGAGCCTCACAAAACAGAAATAGCAGATTATTTTGAAAACAAAGTTAGCAGCCAGAGGTACTGTGGCATATTGCTAGGAGAAAGCAGGTGGTCACAGGTGGCTCTGAGCCTCAGAAGGTAATCACTATCCACGCACTGTGCTATAGGGCCTGGTTACACTTTGATGAAATACTCTGTCTGTAAGCAGGCACAACACATTTATTTTCAGAGCAATTAAAATCTACAGTAGATCGGAAAACACCATTTTTATGAAAACCCACAGCAGGACAATAATTTATAGACCTATTGTATAAACATAAGGATTTTGTCCTTTGGGCTAAAACCTCTTTATTTTTCATCTCATCCCACTTGGATTTCTTTTTTTTTTTTTTTTCCTTAACAGAGTTGTAAAAATTTAAGTACCACCATTCAGTTACCTCTAAAAAATTGCATATTGCATAGACAGGTGCTGCAAAGATGTTATCATCTATTATCAAAGGTGTTATTTTTCTGACTTTCAAGGTAACAGATTGTCCTGTGAGCTGTGCTTGTGCAGCTACCAGTTTTTAGTGAGCCATTGCGGTACAGTGAATGATTCATTAATTGGTATCAAGGATAAGACGAAGTTAAGCCTCATCTGAGGGCACAAAGATATAATGAGATAACCACATTCCATAGAGAGATTTTCTGAAAATTAAAATATGCCTATAAAGCTTACTGGTCAACAATGAAATTCTTCACTTAGGAAATAATTCCACTTTAAAATTTATCTGCATGATTTGTCAAATACTCTACAACTAATTTTCTATGATATTTAGACTTTTTTTCTACAATCCAGGGAAATTGTGCTTCAGTTTCCCCATAGTTCTTGTCATTTTTGTGCAGCAGAACTATTTTTTGTAGTGCCACGGTACCTCAACCATACTTAACCATTACAGTGTTTAAAAAATTTTTAAAATGTTCATGCGTGCATGTTTATAGTTTACATCTTTTCAATAGACCCTTCCCTCTAGGATCCCCTTGTTGCCGGAAATGAAACACAGGGCTTTCCCTGTGCCCTTTGAAAGCTTCAGTTTAACACCCCAAAAAAAGAACCAAGTGTTCAGCACCCACAAGTAAGGCAACCCCAGGGCACTCTGATTTTACAAGACATCCCCAAAAGATACTTCTTTACAATACCTCCTGGATGTTATATGCTGGTGTTAAACAATTCATCTCATTCGTTTTCCAAAGAAATACTCTGTATAAGTTTAAAGTTGGGCCACAGCTCTTAAGAAACTTGGCAGCTTCTTGTCTTCCTCCCTACATGCCTACCCCTCTTCTCTCTCTTTTTCTACATTGCCACCTTTATATTTTTGTCATGCTCACTAATACTCTTATGAAAATTTATCATTTTAGCTATCCGGTCTACATTGCTCTGATAAGAGGCAGAGGTATAAACAAGAGCATGATCCCTAATTGTCGTGGTTTGAGCCCAACTGACCACCACATGGCAAATGACCACCATGCAGCTGCTCACTCCTCCCTCCCCACCAAGCGCTGGGAAGGAGAAAGTAGAGCAAAATGCTCAGGAATCAAGGTAAGGATGGGGTGGTGGGATGATTCACCATTATGGTCATAGACAAAAGACAGACTCATTAGGGGAAGAAAAAATTTAATACAGACACTAACAAGCACACCACTCAACAGACAGAGTAGGACATTATCATATCTTAAAAACACTTTCCCCCCACCCCTTCCTTCTTCCCAGGCTCAGCTTTGTTCCCGACAGCTCTACCCCTCAGCAGCACAGGGGTAGGGAACGGGAGATACAGTCAGTCCTGCTGCTTCTTCTGCCTTGTGGGGGTGTGGAACTTCTGACACTCTTCCCCTGCTCCAGTGTGGTTCCTCTCTCACAGGAGACAGTCCTCCATAAACCTTCTCCAATATGAGTCCCTCCCATGGGCTGCAGCATGTCCCTAACTGCTCTGGCATGGGTCACCCCACGTGTTGCCGTCCTCCCAGCACCAAACTACAACAGCAGGGGCTGCTTCTTCCCACAGAGTCCCAGCCTTCTTTGGGCATAGTCAGCTGCTCTGGCATGGTATCCTCTACACCCTGCAGGTCAGCATCTGCTCCACTGTAGACCTCCATGGGTGGCGGGGGGGTGGTGT
>NW_020799111.1:4067456-4133431 GCF_003259725.1 Athene cunicularia | reverse complement strand
TCTGATAAAATGCAGAATCTGGATTATGCAAGGTAGTATTCTTGCAGGAACGAGCTCTCTGCTTCAACGAGTTTAAGCATCCTTCCCATCTCTGCTTGAGAAACCAGGGACTTGTCTGCAGCGGGACTTCACAAACCATGACACAGCAATGGGGAAGCACAGATGTAAACAACACACAGGATCTTTGGGGCCCATCTTCACAAAAGCACAGTAGTCTGCAAAAGCTGTAGCATCCTCTCCATCTCTGAAGCAAGAATGAAGGTACATATAGTTTTTCCGCAGTTTGAAAGTCCCTTTCATCTACTTGAAAGATTTCTTCAAATCTAACTAGTTGGCTGGCCATAACTCCCACACCTTAAGCTTCTCTGTTGGCACTGAAAAGAAAATTTGGATGTCAAACTGCTCTGATAAACTCATGAGAATCATCTGTCATTAGCTACAGCTAATTTAATACTTAAAGACATTTCTGTAGCCAGAACATTTAGTGCTGAAGGAGCACCAAGAGTCAGCAGAAGTCTTCATCTTGCATTAGGGGAACAAAATTCAGGATCTGCCAGCCTACAGAAGAGAAAGCTTCCCTCTCTTGCACAGACAGACAAAAGATCACATTTGTGTGTAAATAAGGGTGAGAGTCCCACAATGTTCTTGTGGTGCTCAGTCTCATACAATATATTTTTACAGTGAGATTGTTACCCAGGCAAGAAATGCACTAGCTCGTAGGATAACTGCTCTTCCCAAAGTTACCCAGTTCATTAAAAAAAGTCTTGTTAATGTATTAAGCAGAGATAAAAGAAATCCTCCCTACAAAATACCTCTGACTTGAACTACAGAGATCTGCATCAGTTAAATATGCAATCGATCCTGTTTACAGACTGCTATGTATCTGGCATTATTAATAAATCATATTCTGTTTCTTCCCCTTAATTGCACTGACTGTGTTAACAAAATTAAGAGAAGAGCCTCACAAAACAGAAATAGCAGATTATTTTGAAAACAAAGTTAGCAGCCAGAGGTACTGTGGCATATTGCTAGGAGAAAGCAGGTGGTCACAGGTGGCTCTGAGCCTCAGAAGGTAATCACTATCCACGCACTGCTGTCTCACCATGGGATGCAGGGGAACTTTGCACTGCACCACCTCCTCCTCCTCCTTTCTTCCACTGCCCTCAGTGTTTGCACAGATGTTCTCCTCACAAGTCCTCCTCACAACTCCAACTACTCCTCCCAGGTTCCCCTTCTTAAAGAAGTTACTGCAGAGGTGCAGGTAATTGGCCTGGCCTTGGCACAGTGTCAGGTCTGACTTGGAGCCAGGGCAGCTTTGAGAAGCTTCTCGCAGAGGGCCACCACTGTAGCCCCCTCCCTTGCTAAACCGCACCACTCACTCAAACCCAGGCTACCACTGTAACAGGAAGAAATAGTCAAGCTCCTCCTAGATCAACAGAAATATCTACTACTGCAAAGACTCAGGGAACTTCTTTAAGATATCTCCACCTCCTCTAGACAAGAAATACTTAAACATAATTACTTAGAGAAAGAGCATGCAAGTATTATGCAAAATCAAATTCATCCATAATTGGGAAAAGCAGCTTGGTGTAGTAGGGAAACCTAAAAAGGAGCATCTGAGGCAGGTCATTCTGCTATATCTTTATCTAGTCACCCTGGCAAACAGGTAAAAGAAATAAATCTCTCTCTAACTATAGTCTCCAATAGAGTATTAAGCATTTTCATGTTGTGTATCTCTAAAAAAAAGTGTTCAGCTGGGATAATTAATTTTTTCAGAAGGCTCCTTGCTTTTGCATCTTAGGGACTTGTGGTGTTACAACACACCAGGCCTCTGGAGCTGTGGCATCTCGTTTCACACTGCTTATCCTTTTCCCCTTCCCTCATAGCACACGTAGCAGAGCTAAGCTGCTGTTCATCAGGAAGGTCTCCCCTTCCTCCATGTCCTCCACCCATTTTTTCCTGCAGAGCCCTGAATTACACTACCTTCTGCATACAAATTCCTGCCCTTATCTTGCTACAGCCCTGGTCTGTCTCCCACTGTGCAGAAGGTTGCTGTTTTTAATCTTAATTTCTCAGCAACCCTTGCAGTTAAAGCTCACACCCCACAGCATTTCGCTGGCAGTAAAATCTAACCTCTCTAGTCTACATTTCCAGTGTACCTCTGCTCCTCCCAGCCTGTCCTGAGGGGCACGTGTTGCTTATTTTACATTTCTGAAAAGACTCATTTTACTGCAGTCACCTAATGACAGTTCAGAGAGCATCACTGAGCATTACCTGCATAGTTTCGTAGCGATAACCACAGAAGTTGGAAGCCTGGAGTATTCCTCTTGCTCAGTAAAATACTGGTAGTAATGCCATGGTCCCTGCAGAGCACACAACATGACATATTTCATCACCTCACACATAGCAGGAGGCATTGCCTCTCCTAAGCTTTTTAGGGTACAGGACACATCAAAGAGTGCTCAGCATTTTTGACTAAAAGGTACTCTCTCCCTGCCTCTCAAAAGGACATGAAACTTTTGATCTGACTGTCTGGCCCCAGTCTGAAGCTTCTACGTTCCTTATTCGACTCAAAGAGTATCCATCCACACTGAAGCTTCAGTTGGATCACTTACAGAAGACAACGCTCCTCAGTTCTGTGCACAGAGGAATAACAAGATGGGACATTCCCTCTTGAGTAAAGAGGAGTGAAAGCAGAGCACCTGGAAAGAATATCCTGTGCTCAAAGAACACAGTTGGCAAAGTCAAGCATCAGCAATGTAAGTAGCATTTTCTTTTATTTTGTATTTATTCCAATTCTGTGGATACAGAGCAAATAGGTATTGGTTATTGCTTTACCTGCTCTGAAGATGGAACTGCAACTGCCTTTAGAAATGGCTTGAAAAGCTGCCTAATTCTATTTAAATGCCCATTAAACCTCTGTTTAAATTTAATCTGTATCTTCTTATAGAAGTTTCTTCCAAAGAGTTTCAAAGAGCCAACACTCTACACTAACCTAATAACACTGGTGACTAAATTTTTCTGCAACACTGACAAAAGTCACCTGAACAAATGGCCGGATTTTAAGGAGCACTGGAAACTTTATGTACCCACCATACTCACAAAAAGATTCATCGATTCTCCAATGCATGTTGTTCAATGCCATCAACCTCTCTATAAAGAAATCTCCATCATTTAAAAGGCAGTATCATTTATTTCGCAGAACTGCTAAAAATACACTTGTTTCAATGAAGAAAATTCAGTAAGACAGGCCCATCTTTTCCATTTCTCTAATTCCTTTAGTGCCTTACCTTTTGTAAGACTGAGACTGAAGAATGTAACAACAAAATATTTTGTCATATATTGAAATTCCACTAGAATCAAAATAATTCATTAAATCAGGACCTCTGTGGTTAATTGTTTCTGCACCACTGAGAGGACAGTTGGACAAAACAGTTATATTTCAGATTCAGGTAAATATTTGAACATAGTTCAACAAAAAAAGCAGCTGTGCAGAGAAGATCTTACATTAAAAGCATTATCACTACCTTGAAATCAAACTGGCAACCTTTAAAACAGACTTCAGCTGATCTTCAGCTAATAAAGAAATACCTCTACCTTTGTTCAACTCATGTACAGTAATAAAAGCCTTGTAGCCCAGAGATTTTACTTAGCCTGGTGGACAACGCAACAGAGGTCAAGCAGTGACACAAGTGTGTCTTCATTACAGTTGACTGAAGTTCAATAAACTTGTATAGATACAACCGTCAAAGGCAGGGACAACAATTTCACGAAGGCAGAACACTCAGTGAGATGAAAGGCAGCTGCCAGCTTGCAGACACAGAACTATACTGTTACAAACAATGAATGGAGACAAAATTATTGATTAATGCCTCTCATCCAACTGGTTTGTCTGAACTTGGTATATCTTCAGAATTACGCTTAACAGAAAGAGGTAACTTTCTCCTCTCCTCCCCCTGCTCCCATCCAGATGGGATGAGATTACATGAAATATAAATATAAATAAAATAGAAATATAAAATACGTGAAATTAACTGAATACTCAGAGAAAGCTTACAAGTTTTGGGGGCCTCAGAAGCAATTTTCAATTCAACCATACGAAACGTGTGATTTGATCCAGCTCGTTTAAATGAGCTCAACAGCAGAGTCAGTTGGTATAAAATAATCTGCTTGGGACTGAAATCTGCCCCTATCCTTCAGCAGTCCTGTCCCTTTCCATACCCAGGTACATTTTCTTAGCTGTATACAGGGTTGCTTTAAATAACAGAATATTATCTACCAGAAAATCCATTAAAGCCACAATAAGTTAAAATTAATTTGCAGAGGCCAGACCCTCTGCAATATCTTATTTCCAGACATTCACTAGTTCCCATGCAAAGGCAGGTAAAACTGAAATTCAAAACAACATTCTTGCTGGTTTGAATATTCAAAAGCTGTTACTGAGCACTTGTGCAAATGCTGTAAATGAGAAGTGGTTTTGCGCTGTTTTTAAGGGGAAGACATTTCTGTTACAATTTCCAGGTAGGGGGACAGTTTAAATATATGTTAAAAAGTCACTCATTTAGTCTACTAATATCTAATTCATCTATTATCTAAGTACTATAGCACTTAGTAAGTACTCATCAAACTCACACAAGATTTCAAGTAGCAGTATCAAAGATATTTCAGAACAGTTTACTGCTTATGATTCCTCAGAACCTCAGTCTTGCCCCAACAGAAGAAAGAGGACTAACAAAATGGAATAAAAGAGATTGTGGAAAAAAAAACCCAACAAGTTGCAGAGCATCCAGTATCCCTTCCCATTGTAGCAAGACCAGCCATCAGCAATTTCAGCATTAGGCAGCTCTGTATCTCCTGTATGAAAGATACAGTGCTGGGAGCAATTAAAGACCAGTGTAAGTGGATTTATCCCAGGAAGGAGGAATAATGACAATTCGATGGAATAATACAAACATGTCCAGACATTTAATAATAATCAGTTAGTGGGGCAAAAATAGTGTTAGCTAAGGAGAATGCTGTATCTGGGATTCATTTTTACTCTGCTGAAAGTAATGCTGGGGAAATAAATTTCATTTTATAACCAGTAGAAAATACCACTATGATTTACTGTAATTTCAAACAGAAGAAAGCAACTGACACACAGTGATATGTACCATCTGAGCATAAACTCATACTCACATTTAATCAGCCATTTGCTATAGAAGGATATTTGCCTATTACATTGCCTTTAATCAGTACAAACAGAATTAAAAAGAAACATATTTTGAAATGGAGAGAAAATTAGATGTGCCATTAAACTGGTGTTCTCTCATGCCTGAGATTTTGTGGCTGCAGTCACATCTGATGTGCCTAAGGGCCCATCCCAATTTTCTTTCCTGTCAGTGGGAGACTGCTTCAGGGATCCTGGATCAGACTGGAACTGGAGTAGGCTTTGATTATTTTTTTTTCTCCCTCTTGAAAGCTCTGCGCATGGTTGCACTGGGCCCCATTGTACAGGGCACTGCACACTTTCCCCTCATTAACCCTCTGCATTCCTTTTATCCTTCAGTTTTGGGCCTTCACAATTCAAGAGCAATGCAAAAAAGTAAAGGGATGTTTTCTCTCAACAGCATAAGATTTATTTACTTTTCATTAAAAAAAAAAAAAAGATTAATTAGACGAAAGGTGAAATTAGACAAAAGGTAAAATTTTCAGACCTGTTAAAAACACTGTGGAAAAGCTGACAGATTACATCCAGCAAAGCACACAAGATATGAAAGAACATTATTCCCAACCCTTGAGAGAGGAACAGAACAAAAAACTCTTCAGACATAGGTAGATCTTCCCCCTTTATTTGTTCTGATAGTTGATGCTCTGGCTGTCCCAACAATCCAAACCTAAGTATTGATAAAATCAAAACTCTAAATTATATATAGACACACAAGCATCTTAAATGCCAGTAAAATAAAGGATAAAATCTTCCATTTTCTGCCCCAACTAACAAATCTCAGTGATAAAAGCTGAACCAAAATAGTGATTAATAGTCACACAACCCCAGTGTTGGGTTTTTTACGCAACAGTAACCTACTAAATTATTCAAAATATGTTTGTTGCTGGATAAAGGATTTATTGCTTAAAACCCAACCACCAACCAACTTTAAACCCACCAGAATCCATGTGAACTAGACAGTACAAGTGCTCTGGAGACCCTGGCCGTGATCCTGCTCTGCCTCTGGTCTCCCACACTGGCTTGAGCAAGCTCCTTTGCCTCCCTCCCCTGCATTTCTCCCTGTATAAAAAGGAGCATTCACTTTTCAAAGAAAGTGCTATCTAGAAATGTACACTGAACAAGATATATCACCTACTAGTGCTTGGTACGACAAAAAAAAATGTCAGTCCCAAAAGACAATGAAAACTGGACTTCCTTGCTTATATGATTCACCCTGTTATATGTCACATTCCTAAAATCACGTTGTACCTGTAAAACAAATCTCGAGTTTAACAGAGAATTCTTGCAAAAGGATTTCTTAAAGCAATGTAGCATTACAAATTCAGGTCCTTTATGCGAAGTCCCTACATATGTCTATAAATATTTAATCCATCTGAAAGCTGTCAAATGTTACCTGTGCTTGTAAGAGTCTCTGCACTGTATTTTTGTTTCACAAGCCACATTTTACTAAAAAACAAGAATTCTTGAGAGAAGTTCACCTGGGATGATACTCATATATATCAAACTCTAGGAGAAGGAACAGCATTTCTTCCATTTATTGCCATAAGAAACTTCCTATGCTGTAGATTTTGTGGTTTGTGTATCTCACATATGCAACGCTACATCTTCGTTATGCTTAGCCTACTCAAACTTGTATATAAGGAAGGATTTTTTTTTTTGGAAGGATCCAAAGCATAAAATCACTTTTTAATCTATAGTACCATAGCTTAACTGACCTGACATAGCCTTTTGGCATCAGTACATTCACTATATTTGTATTTTAGTTCACATGCTACTTTCAAGGCTCCAATATTTCAGCACAATTACAAATTAATGAGATAGGTAGTCTTCGTTACAGAGATAGCAGCAATCTGTAAAAGGGTATTAAGAAAAAGAGTAATTTATTGGCTCATGAAGGTTCCAAGTGAGCAGTCGCATTAGCATGACAGCAGGAGGTCAAGAGACTCATTAGCCAGCAGTTATAAGATATGCAACTCAGTATTTTTATAGTAGCAGGATGTATATGCAACGTACACTCTAGGAAGCACAATTGCTTGGGCGCCCATTTTGGCATTAACTTTGCCTGTATTTCCCAACCCACCTGAAGCCTGTGGGAATCCACTGTGAGTGTGGCACATTGCTGAGTGCCTACAATAGGAAATCTGTGCCAGCATTGTTTCATACACTGCCAGATTACAAAAATATCTTGTTCAGTAACACTGTGGGACAGAAAGAGTGAAAACAACAGAGATGTCCCCCTTACCTGGGTAAGTGATCCTAACAGCAGCAGCAACTACATCCCTTACACCAGCAGAACACCCACCTTGGCTGATGCAACCATCAGAGATGTATCTTGTTAATACCTGAACTCGTGTTTTCATTTTGAGCAACAAAGGAACCATGGCCCTGTTTTGAAATTTGAGAGTGGGGACAAGGGGAAAGGAAGGTAGGTGATGGATGAAAAGAGAGTAAAAATAACGTATGTGCGTGGGGCTGGAGGAGAGATACAGCAGCAAGGCAGCATTTACAAAATGCTCGTTCTCAGACTGAGGAGAAAGAGTGTTGAAAGCCTTCACCTTGAATAAAAATCTAAATGTATGACATGTTGCAAAACTGAATAAATTAAGAAAAAATGAAGGTGTTAGATCCTGATAAAATAAAGTGGCATGGCTCCACTGATACCAGTGGTACTCTGCCATTTTACACCCACTGAGATGGCTCCAGCTCATTTTAAAATAAGACCTTCACTTTCAGAGTGGAATCTACAGACAGTCTAAAGCTTCTTACCACAATTCATTCACATGAGGGGGGAAAAAAGACTGAAATAACCTTGCAGAAATACATGGTTCTTGTATGCAACAGCAATGCCAACAGGGTGACCAGGTGCCTTATTTAAACTGGCTTAAGATTTGGCTGGTATTTCGTGGTCAGACACCTCACATCCTTTGTCTGTGGAACAAGAGATTAAAGCAAAGACATACAAGTGTTTTTGTCTACATCAGATATGTAGAATGCAATAATTGCCTCTGAATGTGCTTCATGACTGATATCAGCAAACACCTTAATTATTAATTGAATTTCTTCAAACTAACTGTATCAAAGCCTAATACATCAACTCTTATCACAACTGCAGCACTCCAAGATTGTAACATTATTTCTAATTAAACACATGGGTACCTATATGAAAGGAAAAGAACATGAGCTTGGTTATTTTCAAAGATTTCAGATGTTCCTTAAATTTTGCAAGTGCTCTCTCTTAAGCATTGGGTTATTTCTCATTAAGAGCTGATTTACTTTTTAAATCAGAAACATCAGATATTGCCTTCCCTTAGAAGTATCGTGGCCTAATTTTGATCTCACCTAAAAATGGCAATGCCAGACTAGCACAAAAATCAGAGCGAGAGCAAAATCATGATCAAACCTGTAGTCTAATACTAAGCAGATCTACAAAGGTTTCATTCACCTGATAGCTGTATTCAGGCTTTTTATCAATCTCAACTTTTGACGCCCCTTCTCCTCAGCCATTGTTTTTCACATAACACACCATTACACTGTGGAGTTAATTGTCACAGGATGTTTGGAGGCCAAGAGCATATATGGGTCAAAGAGATTACCAAATAGATTAACAGAAAACAGATTCATTGGGGAATACCATCAAGAGTTCAATGCCATCTCCAAATCAAGATCCTTAAACTGAAGGTCACTGGAAAACTGAAGGGACAGATGTTCAGCAACTACAATGTATAGGCTTCATACGTAAAGGGGCCACTAGGAAAACATTAGGGGAAGCTACATTTAAAAAAAAAAAAAAAAAAAAAAAAAAAAAAGAGCAAGCTGCACAGTAACAGTAAAACCAAGTTTAGCTCTACTGAAATGCTACTGAAAACCAGCTAAATAAGATGGAATATAGGTCAGTCTAAAATAGCTATTCACACATCAGTAGAATGCAATATCCAGGTCCAGGGCTACCATCTCCGCTGAGAAAACCCCTGAGTGTTTGCACAGAGTTTGCAATGGGAATGCAGATTTACCATGAGAAGAGGTGCTTCACCACAGCAGCAGTTTTTTAAAATCTTACTCCGCTGCTTCCAAAACCCTCTGTTTTGGGAGGAGAATGAGTCAGTTGTCCATTTGTCTGCAGGGCAGAAGCAGCTGAGAGTGGCCCCAGTGGGATCTCCTCCATATCTCCCAGTACAGAGGACACTGCCCTGAAAACAGGAAATTTTGACAACAAACAGAAATGCCATAAACCTGGCTTCTTAACCTGTAGCGACTGGGGGGTCTGAAATACCTGCTTCACCTGCTCCTGAAAATCTCATTCACATTGGCAGCTCTGCATGACCAATGGTGTTTGAAAAGCAAAAAAAAAAAAAATAAAAATCTCTTTATCAGGACAGATGTTGGCCAATAGCTTGAGAGCCTCAACCACCAGAACAACAGCTGGCTTAGCTTCCTGAGTTAGAAAACAGCCTCTCTTTAAAGAATTTTTAATGAACAGTTAGGCTCTAAAAGCATACATGGCAAATTCTCCTCTCTTCTAATTCCACTATAAAAGAGGAAGGGTCATTCAAACTTATAAACAGCCTAGAAATATAACAAACTTTAATAAATTAAACCTATAAGGATAAGGAGCATTTCACTCTCATTTTGCAACTTCACCCTCATCCTTCCTTGCTTCTCTTTTAGACCAAGAGTCCTGAAATTCAGTGTTTGAAGAGATATTTTACTGCTGTTGTTTAGAGTGATTCCGGTGAATCCCCAAATCACTAATTACTTTTTAAGTCAGTAGAACTGTGTTGAATTATTCCAAAGTAGTTGTATGTATTATCCTACATATTAGGATAAACTATTAGGATATTCATAAAACAAAAAAGAACCAGATAATTTAGACTCACCATCATTTCATAAATACCCAGGTGACCAATCATGAATTTCAACAGAAAACACTTTTTTTTTTTTCCGTTTATACATTTCCTTATCTTGATTCTTCATTAACAATACACATTAAGATTTTTAATGAATGTAACACTAACAAATAATACATTCCTCTTTTAAAAAAACAGCCTGGGTGACCTTTGTATGCCCACAACTTTGAATCTAGCCAACTCGTTGATTGCTTCAAGCTGAGGTACTGCCCCTCGCCTGAAATCAGCAGACACTATAAATGGACTTCCCATGGCCTTTGAACAACCATGATGCAAATTTTGGGGAAAAAAAAAATATTCCAGTGATGTAGGAGTTGGATACTGCAACATGGTGCATTCCTTATTTTTGTTTTTCTTCACCTCCAGCATTGCATCATAAAAAAACGCATTTCCATTTTCAGCTTTCCTGTGCAATTAAACTAGGAAGGGCTTTTCATTGTCATCTCTACAGGTACAGAGCTTAACCCAAGCCAGAATTTACTGAAGCATCAAGAGTGATCACACCTATACATATTTGCTTTGTATCCTTCCAATGTCCTGTTTAAAAGAACAAATGGCAAAATAGCCCAACCAAAATGCTCTTAATATGAATGCATATGACTACATACATATCTGCATAGTCACACAGAACCATACCAACATATATACCATGCCAGATGTGCCAACACATGTACAGAGTAAGCAAGTGTTAAGGCTGAGTCTTAATAATAATCCAAGTTAAGACAGTGATATTAATGTAGTCAGATCAAGTTTAACCACAATCCTTTCAGTTAGAATCTAGTGATGGGTGGACTTCAAATGCTCAGACATCTATAAATGTAGTTTCTGGCCAATGCAGGCCTTCTGTCAGCAGTCTCTTCCCCAGTCCCAGCCCTCATGTCCTTTCTTCTTCTCTCATACCACGTACTCAGACCCACTCCTCTCTCTGACTTTTGCCATCACATTACCTGTCTTTCTTTCACCTGCCTTTGTACCATGTTCCCCTTCCTCCACATCTTAATAGAGGGATATCTTTCCAGTATCTGAAAGGGACAGAGATAAAAACCCCTTTCTTAAGGGACTATGCCATTTGACTATCCCAAACTGCACTGCAAGGCTGTGCCTTTTACAAAATTCAACAAATCAGACCTGGAGCCTAGCACAGGAATTGAATATCTGTTTCCTGGAGAGAACAGTCCTCCTGAAAGACGCTAGTAGGTCCCTCTGCCCTTATCCTGAAATCAGGGTGGACACATTGATGCTGACCTGGGCTTCCCACCGAAATAAAGCTGAAGGTGCCCTGCAGAAGAGTTCACAGGCTTTACATCCACACAGTTGGCTCACACGTTTCTGTTAAAAGCCAATGGAGTGAGTGTGTGTGAAATTTGAGAGAACTACTGGCAAGCCTTGCTCACACAGAGTGTTAAGCACTCACCCTCTCTTAAAGGCTGGCCAAATAACCCCCGGTACAAATCACTTTCTCACTCAACTGTTGTCATCTGTAAAGCTGACAGCACACTAAAGGACTCCCATATGCTAAACCCCCTTTCTCCCTCATTTTTAATTCATCATTGCATCTGAAAGGAGTAAGTCGAATCCCAAGTTCAGACGCACATATATAAACATTTCAGCAAACCAGAAAGAGCCCTCTACATATATTAATATTTTGTGCTAATAGATGTATTCAGAGATGCCAGATAAATCAGAATTCACTGTCCTGCAAGCCATATAAACAGACATATATGCTGTCCCTGTCCTAGATGGCAACTGTACCCTGGCTGCTTTCATGCTCAACACAAAGCATATATATGCTGCAGTATCTCTGCTTACATACATTGTATAGGTTTGGGGTTTATCACATTTTCATGGAAATTCAGTTCAGTGCTCAATTTGCCCTTATTTAAATGCTAATTTCAGAGAAGTGGTTTAACAAAGCAATTATGAAAAAAAAAAAAAAAAAAAAAAAAGGCTCTAATCTTCCACTGATTGAGGAGGGAAAAACTCAGAATGTGGTAGACAGATTAACCATGTAAATGCAATACAAGCGATATGTTTCATACTTAATGTATTCAGTTGATAAGTGATTCAGTTACAAAGGTGACAGTTCAGCCTCCTCTAAATATATAACATCAAAGAACAAAACACTAACACCTCATGCAAGCTTTAATAATTATACTTAGCAACCTCTCTTGTTTTCTGTACTTAACACTCGCTCTTGTTTTCCTTCTTAATGTATGTTTATGTATTTTATTTAGAACTTCTGACTGTAAGATATAATCAGATACTTTAGGAAGCATTTTGCTATAATTGTAGTTAGTCAAGTTAAGTGCCACAATTTAAAATGGTTTAATGTTAATTCCACTTCCCCCCTCCGCCAGAGCTGCAACTGAAGCCAACAGTGCCAAGCAGTTCAAGACGCCTCCACCTACTAGAATCAAAATGCAGTAATCTTACCAGCTTTCCAAGGCCTCTTCAGGTAGAAATTAAACATAAACATCCAACCTACAACAATACATTTCTCAGGGCAAGGGTAGACAGAAGAGAGAAGTGAGGCCTGATACTCATTTCTTGGATAATCTACAATGCCATTAGAATTTGTAACATCTTTCTGCTCTTGAGAACTAGTAACATGGGACTGACAAATCTGTGAGATGCTGTCAAACACTCAATCTTCTGCCTCTGAATCTGTGGAATTTTATATAAGTTGAATACACAAAGGATTTAATGTCACTGTTGATTTATGAGTTTCAAACACCAACTTTTTATTTTCTAAAGTTTAATCATCTCAGTTCTCCTAGAAACCTGTTACCTCTCTTTAAGAACTTTCTCACTAACTTTCTATCTTCTTGTCAACTCTCCCCAATGCTTTTCTGGTTTCTTCCATCCCCTTGGAAGTGTGTCATCCCAACTTTGTACAATCTGTAGGGACAGGACAGTGAGGAAGGAAAACAAAATAAAGGCAGCTGCTCACCACAGAGAGAATCCCAAGTCAGAAGGAGTAAGGAATAGTCTATGACAAGTGGTCAGAAAAAAATTTCGGCCATGAAGTTAAGGCATTCACCATTTGGAATTATTTTTCATCTGGAAAGTGTCCATTAGAACAAAAAAAAAAAGCAAATTGTAACAGTGATAGATAATTTTAATGAAATAATTATCACAAGACTAAATATTAATTTATGGTATTTTCCAAAGCTCAGCTTAGCCTTTCTTCTGTTTGTCGCATCCCAGTGCATCATGACACATCTGCATTGTGTGATGTTCACAAAAGCTACATGGTTGAATATTGGTGTAGCAGAGAAACATAATTTTTGTGAAGTCAATGGAATAATTCCTGTTTAAGCTAAGGCAAATTCCATGTGCATTATAACTCTGCACCAACTGTGTTTAACACTAGAGAGGCAGTTGTATACAAAGACAATAGCAGGATGCAAGGACATGTGTAACTTTTTCATAAGTCATCAAAAGAAACAATCTATGCTGGAAATCTTGAGCTGCGTAACATGATATTGATGTATTCTGCATAGATTTTAAGCCATCACCTGAGTAGCACAGTCAAGTGGGAATGTGTTAGATTTGCATCATCTGGCCAATACAAATAGTAGAGCATTCAACTCGGATGCATACTTTTAACTTCCCTAAGTCGGTGGGGACAGGTATGTTGGGCCTCCCTGCTGCTAAAATACACAAGCCAGCGCGACACTGTGCCAGCTCATTGGACAAGGAGGGCAATGTCTACGTAGGATAGCTAATGCACAGTAATTCCCAGAATACAGGGGAAAACGGCAGCTCCAAGATCCATAACAGTTCTTGTACTACCCAGGGTTGCATCTTAAGAAAACAGATCTGTGATTTTCGGAGTCTATGAAATGTACTCAGTAATTCTGGTTACTAGACATCTCTGAAAAAGACTTGTCACTCCTTTTCCTGAACCCACATGAGGTTTTAAACTGGAAAACATTGTTCCTCCCATAGCAATATAATGATACAATGTGGGAAAGGAAGAGCATCTGGGAGAAATGACAACAGTTCAACATGAACACAGTCACACACCATCCACTACCCCTTTGACCTATATAAACTCGTTTCATTTTTTGTCTGTCAACTCTTTCTATCTGTCTGGACTAGCTTTCTAAGCACAGTGGAGTGAAAAATATGTAGCATGTCTGCAAATTAGCAAGAGGTGGTATCTCTAAAGCCAGAAAATAATTTCCTTTGGTACAAGATAAACTCTGATTTTCTATTCGCCTTACAGTCTACTATAGTCTCCCAGAGGTCTCGGTGACTATACTTGCTTATTTCTTTGTGAATGTGTGTAAACAATGAAGAAGGGCTGCAGAAGAGAATGGGATGAAGCATGAGTTATAGTCAAATGCAGTTTTTCTAAACTGAAAATCTTAGTTTTGAGGCAGAAAAGGGTCAGGGAATGTGCTCACTTTCATTATCCAAAGGGTGAACAATTTAGCTCTGCTTCACAGGCAAAGCAGCACCTGCTTAGTACTCAGCCCACTGTGGGGAGGAGATACAAGTATTCCCAGTATCAGAACTAGGCAAAAGCCTCATGGATACTTACTTGAAACATTCATTTTGACAGTCAACAGTGTCCTTCAGAGGTTACTTCCATGCATTATTTCTTCTGCTGCCAGAAGGCATGAAAAAGCCCCAAACCTAAGCAGCTCCAGAAAGTCACAAAGGTACCTGCACAAAATCATCATATGTCAGGGTACTGCCTGCAGCTGTGGGGTACTGCCCTAAAGATGAACCTCACCAAACAAATTCACACTGAGCAGAGCTGGCTAACAAAGATCTTCAGTCTCTCAGTCTCATGCAACCACAGTCCAGCTGGAGAAACACTCTGCATTCCCACAAATAGAATTAAGATTTTGAATGTTCAGAACTGATCGTTTTTCTCCATCATGCCATGAACAGTGTATGTCCTTACCAGGAACAGCAAGGACCATTTGTTAAACGTGTCCTGTTTGAGAGCTGGCAGCTATTGCTAGTCACAGCCAGGACAAGATTTCATTGTGGCATTTAAGGCAAGCCCTTAACAGGTGACATACTTAGGAATTAATGAAGACCATTCACTGCATACTGCAAAACAAGACAGAAACAAGTGGTCAATATTAGCAAGGTCTTGACTCAGTCTAGTACTGAAACAACAAAGTACTTTCCGGAAAACACATCATTAGTGGCAAGTGATCAAGAGAGGAGAGCAATGACAGCAGAAGCTCACCACAGCCTTCAATGTCAATGCAGTACATGCAATGAGTATGAGTAAATACAGGTACATAAACACAAAGCTTTTTGGACATGACTTACTTAAGTTAGGCAGGGAAGTGGACCAAAATGCTGGAGTTTTAAATTCTTGATCTCAGTCTGCATCCATGCTTTATAAATTGTTCTACTCTAAAAAGGAGGATTACAATTCTGGAGCTAGGAACATTTAGTTCTGACTTAACTCAAGAATCTATTTTTCGGGTGTTGACTTTCACACATTTAAAGCAATACAGTCATAGCATTAAAATCGATTTTAACTTATTCAGCAAGGTCTTTATCTTACACAGTTTTCATTAAAATAAGGCAGCTAGTTTTGTTTAAAGAAAACATGACAGCTACAAATACAGCTATCCCCCTCTAGGTTTTCATAAATCAAAAGTTTCATTCAATATATTGACCTTTTATAATCCTGCCCTTCATTTCAAGAGTAATAATGTCTAAACATAAACAGTGGGGAGAGAATGGCTGACTTAATACACAGACCCACCAAACCCTAGGATACAGTTCCGAGTGAAATCCACAACGCTTTCAATGAATCAGAACATAACTTCAAGTTTGGTCTGAAATGTAAGAAAAACACATGCTTCATACTAAGTTTTGCTTGAGGAAAATAAGATCTAATTTTGATTTCACATGATTTTATATCTATTACAGAAAAAGAAACTGGTTTTCACTTTTGAATATAGTCAGTTTACATTTGAGTTCTCATGTTTAGTAGAATTCAGAACCCAGAAAGAAGAGAGTCTATATGAGCAAGACAAAAAAGTATTGTGCAAAACTAAAGCTTATGAGCAGTTTTACTGGGTCTGAATGAAAAATTCTGCCAGATAAACCATCAGAATCCTGCAGTTCTGTAACTATACTGACAAACCCAGAATACATAGGTACACTCAAATGAAACAATGTTTAATGCTTCAAAACTTAAATAAAAATAAATTATTTTTGAGGTGAATCCAGGTGGCCAGGATCTGTACAGGGAGAAAAGTGTCAAACGAGAAAACGCAAATTCCCAGCACTTCAATATTCAGTGCTATTTGAATCAAGAGTTACCCACAAAGAGATTCCACACAACACATGCAACAAATTTAAGTTACAAATCCTTACTCATTTGATTTAAAATAAGTCCCTTGACAGAATTTGTTTCATTAAGGTTTTCCCAAACTTTACACAGCGCAGTAGGCACAGTAATTTTATTTCCAAATGAGTTAAAACAGCTTTTGATCTGGTAGAGGCACTTAATTACAATCAGAAGGGCAAGAAACTAAAATATATGTAAGTGTGCCGGGCAATTCATGTCATTTCAGCATAATTATCCTACCTCAGGGTCAGCTCAAGTTGCTCCCACAAAAGCTAACTTCCTCTGAAGGGCTATTTGTCATGGATGCTTGATTCTTAATCACCTCATCAGATCAGCTGCTGCTCTGCCTATCCCTGGGATCGTTTGAAAGGTTTCAGGTCCCTTCTACTGAAGTTAGGTATTAGTCGGCTGGCTCCATTCCAGCTGCTACACTGAAAACGTCCTAAAAAGCAAAAACATTTAACAGTGTTGCAGCTGATGCAGAAGAGTTCTGTTGAGATAAGGTGCTTACAAAAAAAAAAATACCCAAATAATATTAAAGAGCAAACTCTCGTTTGATGTTACACTGCTAAATTCTGCAACACTCCAGAGAAGCTTTCAGACCTAAGTTCTGCATCTGCAAACAGAAGATAACAACGCTGTATTTTTGTATACTGCAGATCCTAAATCCACTGTAAGGCTCCAGGTCCCTTCCATACCTGGTCAAGGGAACTGCCTTCACTCCAATTTCTGTAACATTAACCACAGCCACTGCACACATGGAAGAGTAATAAAAAAGCCTTTGGACGGACTGCTGAAAGTGATGTTGGATATACCCAGTGAAGACACACTGGGTGTGGGAACTGGCTTGTCAGGGGCTGAACACTTAACACTCAGGGTAGTGCCCCTAAGGTGTTTCTGAAAGTGGGCTCAAACTGGCAGACACAAAGTGATTGTGCTACAAGTGAGAGTGCATTTTTAGAGGAAAGAGAGAGAACTTTCAGCTAACATCTCTGTACTTTTAAAAGGTCATATTTCTAACACATTTTATAACAGCTGGGGAGACAGCAATATGAACCACATGGTCCTCTGTAACCTGCTCACCAGTACATCAAGAAGCACAAGATTTTTTTAGCAAACTTTAGAAAGTAGCAGCAAGACTCATGAGAATTTCCCCGGACAGTCTGGAGTCTCACTACGGAAACACTAGTGCTGAGAAAGAGCTGCACTGAGGTACCATACCGCAGTAATAATATACGTCTCAGTTTCAGTTTTCCAGCTTTACAGGTAGGTCATAATTTTTAATTATAGTATTTGTATTTAAGCTCTGCACACAGCAACTAAATTTCAGCTCTGCAGTATGTGCCAGACTACCTCTCAGCAGCATGGACAAAAAAAGGAAAAAACCAGCAACCAGCTGCCTGCCTGTTCCCAGAAACAAGAAAACATCTATCAAGTCTTGGCACGAGCAATTCTTATTTCTGTTTTATCTATTTATTCTCCTAAAAGCACCACTGAAACAATTCACAAGATTCATAATCCACAAGAAAAACAATTTAAGCCCACATCTGTAGAAAAATATTAATTTATAGAAAACAGTAATTTACCTGAAACCTACTTAGGAAAACACTTCTGCAAATTCATGTCATAAGACTGTGCCCCAAAAGAACTGAAAAACATATTATTCAATTGTTTGTGCTTTCTAGGTATGGAACTGCATGTCTATGAGAAGAAAATGGGCACAAAGCCAGCAGGAGACATTTGCAGAGGGGCTGTCCCTCAGAGGCAAATCCCAAATGAAAAAGCATCCATGGGTTAGCTGCAAACACCACGGCCCCGAGCCCCCCAGGTCCAGCCCACGCTTTCAAACTGCACCGATCTTACAAGTGAAGCAGCGTGGCAGAAGAGGCTAACACCGCATTTGTTCAGCAAATCCAAGAGTTCAGAGCCCTGTCAGAAGTTCTGTTTGCTTTAGGGACAAAAACTCAGTTTGCCTTAGTTCCTTTACCCTGAGCCCCTGGGGACAGCCCTCCCAAGGATGAGCAACACCGGCACAACCCTGCTGTGTCTGCGCAGAACCAGTGTGATCCCAACAGTTCAGAGCAGCCTTCCATCCTTGCAGAGCTCTCTGGCACAGAGCAAACAGAATCTGACCTTCAGGTCAACCCTTCAGAAACTTTTAAATCCCGGTGTTCTAACTGAATATCTGCTTTTCTGTTTCTATTATTAAAATAAACGTTACACTGCTGAGCTGAGTGGGGGTTTGCTCGGCCAGCTTAGCCCACCTCAGTGCCCTGTGAGCAGCATACAGATGCATCCCCCTCAGGTTAACTAGTGGCTTGCCTTTTCATTTGCTTCCATTCAGATCTCTCTTATAGAAGTACTCCAACCCCCTTCATGCGTGCACACAGCTTTTGCATATTGTATTTGCCTTTGAGAAAACCCCAAAGCCTCTTTTGTTCTTCCACTCTGTTCAGGTAAAAATATACCTTAAACCTGACCACAGATGTTACACCCCTGGAACCCCTTAATTCCCCCCCTTGCTACGAGGATCATTCAGAGACTCCTGCCAAGGAACCCAGTCTCCAGAAGAACAGACAATAAAAGAAGTCACCCATGGTCAAAGGCATCCCAAGTGTTCCCTCACACGTGGGCTGCTACAAACACCCACTTCCTTTGTATGCAATTGAATAACCCTGACTTTGAAGATGACTGTACTGCCAAAACTTATCTGAGATGGAGACTACCACTTGACAAATGATTTAGCTTAGCTCCTCCACAGAACGTTCTCACATCCTTTCCCATTTCAGATATTATTAAACCTTTAGTCTGTCTCAGTGGTGGGGAGGAGATGAAATCTGCATGGGTGAAGGGCACCGAGAGAGGGGAGAGAATCTTTTCAGGAACACCCGTATTCACTGCTCTCACCCAGATTCACACATGGGACTCACTTTCTTTGGCAAGACTCCAGGATTCTTGTCATTTGTAAGGAGACAAGCAATCACAGGGACGTATTTTAGTTGAATGGCTCTTGTAGGTATTTGTGGTTTAGAATAGTGAGTAAAATGTTATAGACCAAAAGAAGGACAGGGCAAAGAACAGACTCCTTGGGTATACTTGCAGTTCCTTGGGCAATAGATTTAAAATTTTATATTTTCATCAATAAGATGACAGAATAGTGCTTTGTATGACTGTGTTCTCTTGCTCATTCCTTTTTTCCTTCACACTTGCCACTAAACATGAGTAGTAATGCCAAAGGTGCACATGCCAGTGAAATATCTCCACAATATGCAAACAGTTCATGGAAATATTCATGGTCAGCTTAACCTATTACCATTTCACAGGCTGACATGATGAACAATTGACACAGAAATAAACTATTTCAGGCTGAGTCAATGCAATAGTCACTGGCAGTAGCAGTTCTTGTCCTAGTGGAAACAATCTCCCCTCAGCCTAACACAACGACAAGCGCCATAAAAAGGTGAAGAGTGGACAGAGGTGCCAGGGAAGAGCACAGACACCATCCAGCACAGAAAGCGTTAACCAACTTCGTAATTTCTTTCTCTTTTTTAACTAATAGATTGTAAATTATCTTACATGTTTCAGCTGGAACCTGCAGATAGTTTTTTAAACATTTTTAGCTCTGAAATAATTTTAAAGCACCAATATGATACGAACTTAAAAACAATCTTTAAATAATCTGTTAATGCTAAATTAAATTTTTCTTACAGTAAGAGGAAGTTAAATTACAAAAATAAAATTACATCAATTAGACCATTTAAACAATGAACAGATAAAGATGGAAGCTAACAGGATACCAAGTAGCGTCCAGGCTTAAATATGAAAGACTCCTTTCCTCTACCTATCACAAAGGCTACTCAGGCTATTTCAAACAACAATTTCAATCTATCAAAATTATGCACTAACAGAAGAAACAGTTAGGAAAACACCACTTGAGGTGGTCTTCTCCCTTTGCAGGCTGCCACCTGTATTTTCCTTACCAAGGATGCTTGCGTCATTTTCAGACCTTTGTCTCTAGAAATCTGTCTAACTACTAATACTTCTCTTTTCTACATTTCCATTCTAGAAGAAATCAAGTGTCCTCTTAAAATGTTTTTCAGCAACATATTCAGCAGTCCAGACTGGTATGGCAGATACCTTCTGGTGATTATAGGAGAGACAGTTCAATGTTCCCTACCTATGCCTTTGATCATTTCCTGAATTCAATGATAAAAATCAATCTGCTCACATCTACATATTCTACCAAAAGTCTTTGATTAAAGTATGTTTTCCTCACTGTTTCCTGAAACAGATTCTCTGACTTTTCATTGCTATAATTACCCATTCACTGTGCAGTAATACTGCTTCCAATACGTCCCTTTCTCTGTCCAAGAAATACACTGCAGCCACCTTTCTTAATTAGATGCACATGCACTAAACTGTATGTCATCCTTATTAACTTCTCTTTCCTGGTTATGGGTAGTAAGACTTTGCCCATCTCGATCATTCATAGAGGCAACACATTAAACATGGAAATAAGCATGAACTATGGGAAATGCCTCACTGTTTCCAGCCATCTCTCATAATACTCTCCTCTTAATCTTTTGTGTGATCATCTTTTCCTTAATTATGTCCATTATAATTATACTCATCCTCCTACTGTCAATCCCTTAAATTGCAGCCTACAATGTCTGTGAAGAAAATGACAAGTTTTGTAGGAAAAGGAAAGAAGACCGAAAGAGATTTCCCAAACTGCAGTTAGGCACTGTTTGCAAAGTCTGGAATAACAGACAGCGTGCAACCAGGACCAATGCACCAATGTCCCTCTCAGTATTAGCAAGCCCCTTTGGAAGATGAGGCTTCCTCTCCACGCCTCTCCAATCTATTTCACTGAAAAACTTCCTTTCATACCTTTGATTTCAGAGGCTTCTGTTTTCTCAGCTTCCTCCCACTTCCCAGGGCATTTAGACCTCATGGTCTCTGCTGTTCTTGCATCACCAGCAATTCTTTCAGAGAAGGAGTTTCTCCACCCAAAACTCATTAGCAACCTTTCTGAAACCCGAATTAATCTCCAGGGGCCATAGCTTAGCAAATTAATTGAAATAGGTTCCTGCTCCAGCCCTATTCAAACACAGAGCAGTGCTCAGTGAGACTGCACTCAAATGTGTCTTTATTTATAGAGATTTGGCTATAGGATGCTATTTGCACTTTTCAGTGTCTCAAACTGCAGTTAAATCAGAGGTGGGTGTATCACCTTGGCACGAACAATTCTTATTTCTGTTTTATCTATTTATTCTCCTAAAAGCCCCCACCAAGAAAGGGAAGAAATGTCTCTCAGTCACAGGGGAAGTCATTGGGTTCCCACCTCCCATCTCCCCCTGCTCTCCTGAAAGGCTCTACCCATTACACAGCCTCCACACTCCCTCAGTGACCTCCAAACGCTCCTCAGACACCTCCCTAGACCATGGCCCTCCAACCTCAGTCCTTTGTGTAAATGAGATCCAGAAACATCTGTGCTGCCATCCTGATTTGGAAAGTTTTGTGCTGTAGTCGAATTTCCCTACTAGACTTCTCTCCTCTACAAATCTGCAGCCCGCGTCTTTGCTTGCTCTACTCACGCAAGTGCCATAAGATAATCATCACCCACCATAGGCTGCTCAAATTAGTCATAAGACAGCTACATCATAACGGCTAATTGGCCCGATTAGCTATTCTCAGTTGAGACTATTATCTGAATAATCTTTGCTTGTTCTTCTCTGTTTATGATTTTGCACTGAACCAGCATATCTATTCCCCAAAATACTTTTTTGTTCTTGCTGATTCTGTATTCCAAAAGCATCTAGACCAGCTCACATTAATAGAATCTGAAGATTTTCTGATTTCCTTAACTTTTCAGGAGCTGGCTCACAGTGTAATTTAGCTGAACTGACCTTGTTTAGCTTCAAACAGGAAACAGTCACCAATTCCTACTTTGTACTTTACACTAAAATAACTTATTCCATTAGCAAAGTAAAACTGTTCCTTTTTGTCCCAGACCTGGGATGTATCCCGTGCTCAGCAGCATGCCTGAAACTAAACAGAAATGACAAGACTGTAAGGCTTTAGTGCAACATACGCAGTTTTCTTTTTATCTCGAGTCACATATTTAAGTAGAGTCAATATATGGAAATACCAAGGAGCGTCCAGAACCACCCTTCATGCTCAGAGCTGTGAGTTATCAGAATAAAAAGCTTGAATGCTTAACTCCACTAATTGAATGCGATATCCTCAGATCAGGTCTGGTTTGTGTGGTCTGTGATGATGCAGCACCCCGGTCCTTCCTCTGTTGTACATCATGTCCCAGGCATTACTATGTGGCTGGAGGAGAAACTAGCATGCTTGGTCCTTCCAACACACTGGTGCGTCTCGTGATCAAGGCAATAGGATGTGACATGGGTGTCTGTGGCAAAGTCAAGTGCAACGCAGAAGCCCCTTTATCATGTTGGGTACTTCTGAGAAGTTGCAAAGGATGCTCTTAATTTCTCAACCAAGTTTTGTGAAAGACAGTCACAGACAGCTTTTCTGAAGAATTAATGGCACTCCAGACCTTGCACAAGGACACTTCTGTGCTAGGAATGTGAAGTGACCACAAGGAAAGATGTTCTTCATGTGCAGGGTGAAGACACAGAGACTATACTGTGGGTTTGAGCCACTTCTGATGTAAATATCAGGCCTACAGCAACATTCTTGTATCTATTGCTGCTAGGTAACATGAGCTTCATTTGTGTCTGGTAGGTGCACAGATCCATTTGAGTGCACTAAAATATAGATATTCAGAATATGATCTCCAGAAGCATTCTGTATCCAGAACTACTCTTAGTATTAAGAAAAGGTGCTCAGTTCTTTAGAAGAAAAGCTGGGGAACTCAGACTGAAACATAAGTGAAGACACAATTGTCACAAATTAACTCATGCTTCAACACTCAGGGTCACTAACTGGTCTCCTTCCACAGCCAATCTTGTTTACATCTCTTCCTGAGGTGGCCAATGGCCTGTTCAAGCTCAACAGCCACAGAACCAGAAACTTTTTCTCCCACCAGCCATGAATTCTTTCCCACCACCAGGCTCATGACTTGGACACTTCAATTCCTTGACTTGGAGGGAGGTGTCTGCTAGTCCAGGATAAAAAAAACCTTAACTCAGAACTGCCAGCTTTGCATCTTTCACATTTTCAGATAAAACATCTCTAGTTTTCTGCCAGGTTGCCACTTACACAGGGAAGCAGCTTCCCCCCCAAAAGGTAGCCAATCTCCTTTATATACTCAGTGATCTCCTTGCCCTCGATATCTACACAAAATTTCAGGGAGAGGTCCCCATTGCCCTGCATTAACTGTTAAAGGGCATGTTAAATCCTGGGGTACTTCTGGGGTTCAAGAACTATCACAGGGCTAAACTATTCCTCTTGAGGGTTGATACAAATCCTGCTGATGCACACAATAGCCTAGAGGGAAGAGAAGCAATATAAAGCAAGGAAACAGTTACATACCCCTAACAAACAGAACTAATTATTCCATGGAGAGGTTCCCAAGGCTGTCAGGCTGCACATCCAGGGTACTAAAGCATTGATCAGTGGAAATGATCAAAAAAGAAAAGCAAAATTGTGCACTGAGGAGCCAGAGAGAGAAATCCATGGACACTGACCAAGCATTAACAACATGGCTCCAGGAAAAGCCAAAGACAACAGCTTTTAAGTAAGCTTTCTTGAGTCCTGCTGTGTTCAGGGACACAGGCCTTTGTAATTCTTTATAAATACATCAGACTGCATCAAAGTCACCGTTAACTTACCAATTTCTCACCTTAAGTAGAGTAACTGACAGAAAACCTCCCTCCCCAGACTTTTTTATTAGCTTCTTGGGTCATGAGAGACCACGATAATAATTATAACCTCAGCAAGGAGATGATACCTTGTGCTAGAGAACGTTATTTGAATCAGGATTGAAGGGACAATGCTTTTCTAGCAGCAGCTAGGTATAAGGAGTCCTGATTTTTTTCTTAATAAATATAGGAGGTTTCATCTTCTTTTGCTGTTAACAGATCGATATGTGTTCTGGTCCTGCATGTGCAACATATATATATATATGTGTGTGTGTGTGTGTGTGTGTGTGTGTAGTCTGGCTGGCTGATTTGCTCAGGATTTAAATTTTTCAGAACGACCACTTCTTTTAATCTTATTTATAATAGCTAGCAAAGTAAGTACCATGATACTAACAGAGACATGATTGCAGGATTTTGCTATAGTAAGGCTTGCCTTCTTTTTTCAGCAAGCATTGACTGAAGGCACATTGCTCCAGTTCTTCAGGGGAGGTTTATTAAAAAAGGGGGAACTGGAGACTAAGAGAAGCATTTTGCACAGTATCACAGGGTAGATCAGTGACAAAAAAACATCTTGCCACAAGTTAATCTTAAGTCTTTGTAGCTTAGCCCTGTTCTTTGTCTCTGAGCCCAGGACTGGGGGCAGATCATTGCCCATGACCCCTGTGTGGTGGGAGGATCCTCTGCTTTCATTAGAGCATGGATTCATCCAGCATGGACAGTCCTGTCATCCCCAGTCCTGCCCACGGAGTCAGCAGGTGATCAAAGGCCAGGAACCCTGAAGCAGAAAACACACTTCTTGCCACCTTCCTCACTGCCCAATAGCTACTCCAGCTACCTTGGGAGCACCTAAAATATAAGAGATCTGCTTCAGTTAACTGAGTAATACAATTCATTATCTTCATTAGGAACACAAAGTCCCACTGAGCTGGAAGACATCATATCCTGAAGCAGCATATTAATAGTGAATATATAGTCAGTTAAAAACCAGAGCCACACCACACATGTTGCTGAGGGATACTACTAACTTCATGTTCCCTTTAGGTAGAGAGTCATGGGTGGGACTGAGCTCTCTAAACTCAATTTGATTGGCATGACTTTGGAAAAGAACACCAAACTAGGAGTTGAACCTGCCTTCTACCTTCTGTTAAAAGAAAATATTTGAACATCCAGAGCCAAAAGCCTTTCTTTAAAAATGACGCAATTTAGATACTAACAAAATAAAGAGGGTGATTATCTTGGAGTTTTCCTAAACTTTGAAAGGAAGAAGCTACATTATACAAAACTGATACACTACACTCTGATGGATGAATGGACACACACACACACATGGAGGAGAGGCAATCTGTTTGGCAGAAGAACTGTAATACTAATAAATGTTGCTGTGTGAAGGGAGAGAACTGGGCACGTGTGTGTGTGTGTATCACAAAAAAAACCCAAAACATTAAGAGAACTGGTTGTACTGGATAAAATGAAAGCAATCACAGGGAAAATCACAGCATTATCAATACTGCTCTGGTTCAAAGATAGCCAACTGTGCCACTAGGGCAAAAGTTTCTGATGGTGGTGTTCTGTTTAGAGTGAGATTCTTGGTATTCCTGGTGGTTTTGACCTTCTTCACTTAGTTTCTCTACATAACCCTAGGGTAGATTTTGTGATTCTTACTCAAGACAAACATTAATGAATCCCTCAAAGATAAAAGTATTAGGCCCCTTCACTCACCCTCACCCAAGCAAAGTATTTCATTCTGCAAAATCCATGCACAACAAAAAAAGAAAAGGCTGATTCATCTGCAATGCAGCTAACCCTTAATTGCTTACTTGCACTGTCAAGCTCTATGTTCGCAGTGCCAACTTGCCGTTTGCTATTTTGGCTAATTATATGACTTTCAAAGGAAAGATTATTCCTACAAAGCACTGAAAGAAGGGTAGGAGGCATTATATCACCTCCTGTACATTTAATATTACATATAATGAGCCTCCAAATTCAGGGATGTCTGAGGAAATTACATCCACTTATGGCAAGGCTGAATCTGGCCCTGGAACACAACCAGATTTGCAGGGAAGGTAAACCTTGCTATCTTTGCTTTCTGCCCTCTGTTGCTAATGTCCAAATGAAAATTAGCAAAGGAACAAGATCTATTGGCAGGACTGAAAAGTACGTGTATTCAAACTGTCCAATGTTATTAAACATATGAATAAACCCATTCAAGATAGAATCAAATTCCCTGCTGGGCGGAAAGGCTATTCATAGGCAACCGGGGAGAATTTGCACTGTAACTCCAAAATCATACAGCTTCAAATTGTCTCATTTGAGATGTTTAGATAACAGAGTCCCATGAGTTTTTCTATTCTGCTTAGTGCATCAGTGTGATAGCCAAAGAAAAACTCAACACACAAAGGATTTCTTCACTATTTCTTCACGAATACGCGCGAACATGGAAAATGCCTAAAGGTGAGAACGACTTGCCCTTGTCCTTACAGCTTGTGAGCAATCAACATGGCTGTTGGTATTCAGTACTGAGTTTCATTAAAAACATAAAATATGATTAAGACACACACACACACACACACAAAAAAAAAAGGTGGAGAGTATCCAGGGTTTAATTGCCATCATACCAGATTTTTAAATGCTGATGAGAGCAAGTGTCAAACATAAAGAACTGCATGCAATACAGCACACTTCAGGGACTGCCTGTTCACGAGGTTGATGAGTGCCCAGCAAACTGACTACAAGTGGGAATTACAGAGATTTAATATAATGAAGAAAAACAGAGCCTTTAATTTACATGGATCCCCAAAAACTTGAACACAAACAAGAAACTCAGTGGAGTCCTGTGAAAAGATGATACAAGAGCAGATAGAATGAGAATCTAAGAACAAGGATCGCTTGGATTAAGCACAACCCAAATCCTTTCTTGCTCCTCCATTTACTTTAGCATTTAGATTCAACTATACCTAGAAGATCTAACCAAACTCCAGTCCACACTGGTTTCAAGTTTATACGTACAGAAAGACAGTCTTCAATCTGAAAAGAACTGAGAAGAACAAGACAAACAGTATGGGAAAAGTAAGTGATCATATCGTTTTGCATATGGGCAACGGAAACATGGAGATATGTGGCAAGTCTATGTCAAATGGTGACAGTGACATAGCTGTACCTTGTTGTGGACTGTTTCAAAAATATATCCGTGTCACAGCCACAAAGCTCAACCCTACACCTTGTAGGAAGATCATATACAGGAGATCAAAACCAAATGCAAGAAGTATATACAGGTTTTCCAAAGGATAAACCCAGTATCTTTAACTGAAGATATTTTCATAGCAAATTCGGAAGTCTGATATTATGTTACCCTATATTTTTAAAGTAATTCTGCTTAAAACATAATCAGCAAACTTCCACTGTCCATACACTGGGACATCGCTGCAGTCAGAACGGTGTGTTTTGCAAGATAACTTGGGCTAACTTTTGCAAGAACATCATTACTCCCAACCTTGAGTCTGATATTATATGTTTCCCTCTCTGGTGCCACAAACACCTAAGCACACTGCACACAACAGCCCAAAGAAAACAGACTTCATGGAGCAAAGAAATAAATTTCTTTAAGGTGTGCAGAATGCAGGATTGGCAATTCAGCATAAAGGGCCCATAAATCTCTAGAACTGGAGGAGATTACTTTTGGATATCTCAATAGTGCAGAAGTTGCAAACAGCAATTTGCTCCTGTGTGCATGCAATCATCCGAAACTCCGTAACACAGAATTCTCATAGGAATAGCGGCACCAGGGTGATTTTGATCAGGTACAGCTTCAAAATCCATTTTCTTTTTTACTAGCTTGATCGATACCTGAAGGAACTGCAATACCTCACCATATCCTCCTTCTGTAGAGCTACTGGATGCCTGTCCAAAAGTGGCAAGTGTGGATTCAGCAGACACGTGGCTGCAGTATCACTCTAGTATGTTTTAATAGTAAACAGCCTGATCTCTCATTAGAAAAAAAATACTAGACCAACATCTCTTCAGTGATACAACACAACACAGACACAAAAGGTCCTGTGGGTCAGCATGCCCTCACTGCACTGTAACTCATACCTTTTTGCTTTCAGACAAGGTAAGGCCTAAACATATACAGGCACTCTTACACCTACTTTACAGAAAGGGAACAGAACTATTCAGGGGTCACAAGGCCTGCTCTTGGGCCTTACAAAGTCCATCAATAAGGCTGAAGTAAATCAATAAACACGACAATTCATTTAATCAACATTTGATCCAAATTTTGGTTCCTCTAGATGTTCTGAACAACTGAGGAACTATTTTGACTTGAAATAGGTCAAGAAAGCCAACAAAGCTCCTGGTTATCCCATGAGCAGGTGTTTTAGTACAGGGCTATTTACCTCTTGTCAAGGTAATTTATTTTCCCCCTATGAAATGCTGATATAAGTACTCATGGATGAAACATGGGAAGGGGTCCCATACTCCTCTTTAGCACCTTTGTAGAGGTTTTTTTTTTTCATCTACTATTCTCTACATAGAGCAGTGTAAGGAGCATTTTGTCTCTAAACATCATCTCTGCTGACACAGCACCTCCTGCACTGCAAGCCCCCCAACAAAGCTGTTTTTTGTACCTGTGACAGCTAAATCACTTCCTAACACAGGACACCATAGTGAAACCCCCCAATGTCCTGTTAAGGAATTTTGATGGCAAAAATTTTGGTCATATCTTCATACTCCAACTGTACAACTCCCTGGTGTCATCCTAACACAGCAGAGAGCTAGGAAATGAGAGGAACCCTCACTTCAGTAGGTGGAGTGACTTGTCCCATGTTATGGAGTAAATAAGAACCATGAAGAGCTCCATGTTTGGAGAAGTGACTACTGACAGCTCTCTAAAAGATATTTGTTTTACTGGCTTAAATTCAACACACCTGCCTCATGCATTGATTTAATACTTTTTTTTTTTCTCCTCCCCTTTTCATTAGACTACAGGTAAATCTCCATCATATTGGCTTCTTCATTTGGTACAAAAAAAACCCTCCAGGATTCAGTTTCTATGGACATGAAATAGTTGTGCCTCCATATCCGACTTTTTGGATAATTATAAAAAGCAGGAATAAATCCTTCTCTTTCCTGCACTGGTGATCCCTAATCAGAAATGTTCTCCTTCCCCATATGGCCAAGATCCAGTAATTTGTCATATCACAGTGTTCAGGGAATTCTCCCTCTCCTGCTAGGAAATGATCAGTCTGTTTTCATTTCCCTTGAGCCTTTAGAAAGAGATGATGACTTAAACTTCAAACTTCTGATTAATGTCACTTCCTTCACCGTAAGGTACAAAAACATGGGAGAAATAATAAGTCAACAATAAAGAACAGGCTTTATAAATTATTTAAACAGTATTCACGCATGAAAGATTCAAAGAGACTCAATATCTTTTTTCTCCCAATGGAATATCCTGTTATGAAAGCACCAGAGCTCTAAATCATGTCTCTACCTGCTCCACAAAGTGATTTAATTTGGGGGTTTTTAAGTCACTTAAAATTATGGCCAAGTTTTACTAAAATGTGATCTCAGCTGACATAGGTTAATAGTAATAGGAGGTTATCAAAGGCTGAATTGTATATTCTGAGCATCTGTTCACATGAGGTTTTACACTTGCCCCTCTTATACCTGCGGAGAGATGCGTACGTGCTTCATTTATATAATGCAGCATACGTATAGGACTTGGACCAAATCTAGGTCAGAAAGGAGCAGCTTACTCAGATGATTGTCAGTTCCATTACATCACATACAGTCCCCCAGGGAACTGCAGAAGAATCCAATATTAAACCTGCAATATTGACCAGGATCACTATTCCTTACCTGTCTTGGTAGACATAAGACAGAACAGCAGCAAACATCTTAAATTCCTAGGCCAGAATAAATTTTTAGGGCATCTCAGGATCTTTCTGAGATTGAATTATGAATAAAAGGTGTTATAAAGTGAAAGACAAAGTGAAAACCAACAAATCATTGGACAAGAAGATATTAAAGCAGGAGTTCTGGAAGAACTAAAGGATGAAATGGCTCACTCTCAGCTGTGATATGTAGCCTTTTGATCAAAATCACCCTAGTGCTGGAGGCAGCAATAGAATAACTGCAAAAATGGGGGGACTATAGACTAGTAAGTCTATAAATAGAAGTCAAATAAATAGAAGCTGCTGTAAAGAAATCAATTTGCCATATATGAACAAATGTAACAATTAGGGGAAATAAAAACAAATGTACCTTCCTAAAGGGAAGTCAAGCTTCACAGACCTACTGAAATTCCCCGAACAAGATGAAGACAAGGGAAATCATGTTCCTACACTCGGAGTTCCCGAAAGCACTCAGTAAGGTCCCTGCAGCAGTAGCTTTTAAGGAAACTAAGCAGCCATCTAATCACATGCAAGGATCTCATGTAGATAAATAATTGATCAAAAGACAGATAACTGAGTAGGAACTGGTCATTTTTTGTAGCAGGAAGGTCACTAGGAGTCCCCCAAAATGCTTCATACTGATGGGTCCTTCAAAGTTTTCATAAATGTTCTTGGAGAAGAATGTGAACAACATAGTTTACTGATACCAGGTTGCTCCAGGTGGTAAATAAGGGATCATTGTGAACACCTATGGAATAGCATTGTGGAGCAGACTGGACTGGTCTATAAAATGACAGATGAAATTCAGTGTAATAAATGTGAAATTCACTGAGTGCAGGTTACAACCTCCATGCCAGCTGAAAGCCAGATGATTTCAACCTTGGCATAAGCTGCCTATGAGCAGTCAGACTGGCAGAAAAATCCAGAGCTGGAGTTGTCACCTTCCCCTAAATGTCATCTTCTAGAAAGACAGATACAGCTAAATACTTAGAAACTGTTGGAAATACTCCCTGAATACCGAGATATTGCTAGAACTGGAGGGATCCACACTGCATGTTGGATACCAGGCAATCTCCACTGCAGCAGGCAGGAATGCGCATAGATCCCTCCTGCCATTTATTGGGAATCAGGAAGTAAGGACCAACTCAGGGAACTGAACTTAGCTGACTGGTTCAAGGTCATGCTCATGTAAGCCATGGCAGGCCTAAAGAGATCAGTTTTCAAGATGTTTGATTCACAACATATCATCTCCTCCTACTACTCACATGTGTAAGGAGCTACAGGATTAAACTCTACAGTAAAAAAAAACCCATAAATTGGCCTATCAATTACCCCACATTTTCCACATTACCTCTCTAAGCCACCAAGGGGCAATTTCCTTCCCTGTTACACAGCTGCTGCCTTCACACAGTCAAGGTCCGTCTAACTGACCAGAATTTGACCCTGAAATGTTCTTCCCCAATTGCAGTGTCAATTGCAAACACATGGTGAGCATCTACTTATGGTTTTAATTGGTTTCTCACTTTTTGGAGGTCATTTGTGTGTTCTTGACTTGAAATACTATGCATATCATCACCTCAGAGGGTGGCCTGGTATGAAGTTCAGTGGTATAATAGATCTAAGTCCTGCAATGGAATAGCACAGTTCCACACACAGAAACAAAAATTTGCTGAGCAGAATGCACCAAATACGCATTTGATATTACTTTTTTCATGAAAAAATATTGGGTTTTTTCCCCCTATCACCTCTGTAATTGTTGCAATTAAAGCGACAGAAGAGCAAGATTTCAGGACTGGAGCTATGGTTGTTTGTGTTAAATTGCATCAACTTACTGCATTAGGAATTGATGTGTGCTCAGTTTAATACAGGCTCCATTGCAAGGCACATGCATAATGAGACAGTATAGAACGTCTTTAACTTCAACCTTTCCCAGTTTCTGGTGGTTCTGCTTTGCTGGGCAAGGTTCCTATCATACTTCTACCAAAAGAAACCCCAAACCACACAGCTCGGAAGCAGCTTTTGTTGTTATTTGTTTGGGTGCAAGCTAGGCATAAGATGGAGTAACTGACCTCTGGAACTTGGTATGAGTTGATAA
Source organism: Athene cunicularia (assembly GCF_003259725.1). NCBI lineage: Eukaryota > Metazoa > Chordata > Aves > Strigiformes > Strigidae > Athene > Athene cunicularia. Next base: position 4,101,166 of record NW_020799111.1, on the reverse strand, counting down.
AGTATGAGTTCCTACACAAAGTTCTACCACTAATGAACTTTTGAAGGAGAAACATTCCTGCATCAGGATTTCCAGTGGGTTGAAAATATGTGATTTAGGAGGAGCGGTTTGTTAAGCAAATTATCCCAAATTGTCTACTTCAGGATGTCAGGCATCAGCACTTGTGCAGGCAACCTAAATACCACTCAAGTCTTCCTCCCTCTGCTCAGAAGGATAAGCACTTGCAAGACTCAAGGCTGAAGGCTCGGACAGAACTGTCTGCAAAGCTTGTTACAAGCATGTGATACCGCCCAGAACGCCCCACGCTCCTGTGGGCAGGTCCCAGGTGTATTGCATCTGCAGAACATTCTGCTGCTGAGATAGGGTTAAGAAATACAGTCCTGTCCTCAGACGTGGGTTCAGATATCCCAAGGCTACTTCTTACCAGGTTTTTCTTTTTCTCTATATTTACCCTTTTCATTCTTTGCACAACATTCGTGATCAGTTCTTTTCACACTGGCTTTATATCTTTGTTACAAGGGTGATGATGGATCAAATGAGCTTCCTGCCTCTGAGCTGCCAAGAAATGGATGTTATATCTCAGTCTCCCCATTGTGCTGCCACATGTGTGCATTGGAGAACCGTGACAGAGAGAGAAAAAGCTCAGGGGCATTTCAACAGAAATGTGTTTTGGCAATCCTTAGAGGAGACAAAGAGGTAACAAGATTATTATATTACTTCTATAGACACAGTACTAATACCAGACCCATCTGCAGAGTTATTAGTAGAGTTGCTAACTGCCAAATGAGTGTGTGCCACACGAGAAAATCCAACATAAACACCCCCCCCACCCAAACCACTATAGTTTATGTAAATGTATAATGGGCCTGAAGATACTGTAAAACATGGACACTTTACAGAGTATTAGGAAATAGTTCCCAGAACCTTTGTCAAATACTAAGCTTTGATTTTCAAAGCCTTATTTTCTCTCTTCCCCAGGAAATTACTCAGAGTTAATACATCAAACAAACTGATAAATAAATTGTGTTCAACATCAGACCTTAAATTCAGTTGTCTATAATGTACAAAATGTTTAAACTCCATTAATCTCTGCTGTACATCTGGATACACTGCTCCTCTGTATTTTAGGCCCAGATCATGTGTGCCCCGCTCAGCCAGCGTCTAGGCTCAGCTCTGCCCTTATGCTTCCCAGCTCTCTGCAGTCTCTGACTCACAGCTCACTCATTTTATAATCAACACTCCCACAAGTTCTGTGGTCTATTAGATCTAAGTCATGCAGTGGAATAGGACAGAGGCAGGAATGGACGTGGTATACCCAGAGAGAATATTTAAACTAAAATAATTATATTTAAACCACATCGGCAGCAGAGCTGTTGTAATTAAAGTAAGGTTGATTTTGCACATTAAATACCTTGTTCTTTATTTTCATTGCAGGAAACCATCTACTCTGAACATTAATAATGCCTTTCAGCTACCGGCCTGGCTGGAAACCAACATACAGCCAAACTCCACAAACACTGAGCACTCGGCTCAAGATTTTTCACCAGGGTTACTTATGGTACTCTGCTACCCAGCAGACAGTGAACCTGAAGACAGATAGGGATCATAAGGAGCAGGACCTCCAAACCAAGCAAGTGTTGGATTCTGGGAATTTATGACAAGTTGTAGCAGTACACTAGGTCATTACCTGCCTGAATGCATTCCTGCTGCACATAGAAAATACCTAGTGAAAACAGCAAATAGTGCCAACATTCTTTAAGAGTAGAAGTAGTCACAGAAGACAATAAAGTTTCATTTTAAATGCTTGTAAGATATCCAGATTTTATGTTGCTCAGACATACACACCTGCCTAGGCAGAGACAAAGAACAGGTCTGGTTATATAATTTCTGTTGTTCAAGTACCCATGACAAATGGTAAATTGAAAAAAAAGGTACCAAAACGTAGAAGTGTTATGTAGGTTGATTCTGAAGCATTCAAAAATAAGCACCCAAAAAGATTCTAGGCCCTAATTTAAGGCATATTTACAGCATCACCGAACAGCTACATCTCCTCTAGAAAGAGCACGAGGTTTGTTTCACAGGCCTGTCTTTAGGATGTCATTTCAACAGCTAAGCCGCTGTTCTGCCTTCTATCAATTTTCCAAACAATAAGGTCCAAGCAGGCCTATTCCCTATTTGTGATGGGCTGTAAGAAACATGTCACAGAGTCACATTTGAGAGCTGTAGATAACTTGCAAGGGTACAAAAAATGCCACACAGCCAGCAGCCTCCCTCCAGGATTTAACTGCTACTGCTTGAAGTGCCTTCCAATGCTCCTGTGTGTCGCATGAGATCCCGCTGGGACCCGCTCGCACCCACACCCCAGCCAACCGCCTGCCTTTGAAAGTCCGTGACCACAGCACCTCTCCCATCCCACCACATCCTCCCTTTACCGCCCCTTCAAAAGGCAGTCACCCCAGCCCTGCGGAGAGAAGGAGGCACCCACAGCCGCGACGGGCCCCGTGCAGCCGCAGTTACCTGCCGCCAGCCCCCTATATTGGAAAGCTGCTGAAGTGCCCGGGACGCTGGGCAGGCAGCTTGGAGAGGGCAACTTCTCCCCTGGGACAGCAGGGGAAGATCCAAAACTCAATTCTTGCCCCAACCTGTGGCCAGCAAATCCAAAGTGACCATGTAAAAACCAGCAAGAGCAACCGGACAGTTTCGCTGTAGCCCCAGCAGAAGCGGCTGCCCTCTGGAGGGAGGGCAGCGCCACCCCGCAGCCACCAGCACCTTGCTGCCTTCCTCGGAACTGGCATTTCCCTCTCCTCGCTCGCCTTGCACATCTTGGGAGATAGCATGCAGCACTAAACCTAGAAAGTCTGAATGGGATCAAAATAGCTTTGACATATCTGCCTAAGCCTGATGAATGCCATTTGAACTCATTTCCATAAGATTAGTATCTTACTCTATAAACGACTTTTCAACATAGGAAAAATAGTTTCTACCAGCAGTGTGTAGTGCTACAGATAACTAACATGAAAAATGTCATGCAATGCAGGCACCGAATAACAAAATAATCAGTTTTTCCACTCAGATGCTTTCTAATATTGCTTATGCTTTTTTGTGAGATGTGGTGTTCATAATAAATAATTTAAAGACTTGATATTCACTGGCTCCTTTGTCATCGGCAACTCTTGAATTGCCAAATAAAAATATTTGATTTTTTGGTATTCTGTAAAACGACCATATATTTGTTAACAATTTTATAACTCTTAGCAGTGCTCCATGAATATCATCAGCATTGCATCCTCTCTCAAAGGCCTCCTATATTAAAAAAAAAAAAAAAAATTAAAAAGCAAGTCTGATGATTCCCTTTTTCTCTTTATTACAACAGCACTGTTCGTGCTGCTATCATTAAGGGTCTGTCAGCATTTTTATTAGAAACCACTACTCCAGGGGTTTATAACTCAGCAGTAAAAATTCATTCCAGAATGAAACTTGTCATGCAAGGGAGCTCTTATTTAAGTCCAAATGTCAGAAAATTATATTTATACATGTTTAAAGTTATTTTAAAGCACTTTCAACTGTTCAGGCAATTGGACTACATCACTGACTGGTAATTTGAGCCTCTATACTGCAAAAGGAACTAGCTGAACGTGACATTGAGAAATCATTTCCTAAAGCTTGTGGCCACCATATGACTACAAGACCAAAATCTATGTATATCCATTTTTAAAGAATGCCTTAAGACAGAGAGTAAATTAACAATAGTACTTAAATCTCTCACCAACTTCAGTTGCTGTCTACTCAGAGTTAAAGCCAATCCTTCATATCATTCCAGTTATATCAAAGACAACCATTCAATGCAGTTTCACATTGCTCAGAATTTCAGAGCCTCTTAGGGAATTCAGCACTCAGGCCCTATTGCATTTCAGCACATGCTTCAGCAGATGCCCAACTTTCTAGCTTCTCTGCAATTCCCAGTCTAAGCTACCGAATAAATATTTTCAGAGTGCTACAGAAAGCAGTGCTAAATCTTCCATGACCTTGAACCACTCCATGTTTTCTTTATTCTTCTTTGCAAAACAGGGAAAATAAAGAAAGCAACTAATTGCAACAACCACAATAAGCTATACTTCTTCAAGTGCTCCAAGTGGTCAGATTAAAATGACCTAAGTGTGTAAGTTTTGAACAACACTAAAATCCCCCCACCAAGAGCATCTGTCATCTGATGAGGCCTGCAGAATGGAAATTTCTATAACTTGATGGCCTGATGCATAACATACACACAGCTTTCAAGTTGTATAAGTATAGCTCAGTCAGTGGTTCCCTCCACAACTCGGTCATCTTCTTTGATGGGGCTCAGACATACCGTGTTACATGTTGAAGAGGGGACATGGTCGAGGTCCAGCACACAGTTCAGTCAAGTACCTACAGCATTCTGAGCATCAGCTAAACCCTCAAACCACTCGCACCCTCCTCCACATCCCCACTGCTTGGCATAGTCTGCAAAGGATGATGGAGAAAGGAATGACTGTAGGCAGAAGGGACTGCAAATGTGCAAGTGGCCGAAAGTGCAGAGAACAGATCTGACTCCCAGGCCAAGGCTGGAAATCAATATACTCAGCTAAAGCTATGGTAACACTGATGCGGAATGAATTCCGGGCAAGAATCGAGGTGAGAACAGCAAATACAACAGAAGGTGAGACATGGGATTCCAAGCTCAGCAATTTGTGAGTGTGCTATACAAAGATGCAGGAGCAAAGCAAGTTTTCAGAAAATGAAGACCTGAAAATAGAAAAACTGGAAAACAGAGATGGGTCCCTTGTTTGGGAAAATTTAGGGGTGGAGTAAAAGGAAAACTCCTTGCTATATTGGGATTTTGAAGTGTGGCTCCTCTATTGCAGAGTTATGGTCACTCTGTATTAGCTAGGATAGACTGTGCGCAGACAGGCGTTTTGCTGGACAGAACAGTCAAATGAGAGAAACAGAATGACAGGGCAGCACTGAAATACTCCTGCTAGTCAAAGAGGCACGTAACTTCCCTGAGAGGACTAGTTAGTAGTTCTGTAGCTCTACTGAGAATTTTCAATATACAAACTGCAAACTACATTCCCTAACCTTCACGCTGAAGGCAGCAGGACACACTTGACAAAAACTTCAGATGGCTCCCATTTTGTGCAATAACATGTGTTTGATGAGTTCATACTGCACACTAAGCTCTGTAGTATCCCTAACGTACTTCATGCAAGTGAATTATTCCAGGTGGACTGTTAGAAGAGAGATTGCAAATAATGAAATAACTACATTTAATACAAAATGCCAGTCCAGCCAAGGTTGGGTTTTGGAGGGTAATGGGAGAATTTACTTCATAAAAAATGCCTGATTTTGAAAGGTGGCTGATGACATTCATTTCCACAAATCCTCCAGAAAATTCATTTCCATAAATACTCCAGAAGAGCTTTTTGCTCTTCCCAAGAACACCAGTAAATAGTTACACCACCTGTGACTTAATTAATTCTGTTTATTGCTCATTAGACTGAAATCTGGTCATTTAAAGTAGAAGGGAACTTTGAGCAAATGATCACCATTTTAGAGCAATTCCTGATTTGTCTTTGACCAAGACTGTTTCTTATGCAGCTGTAATCTACAGTAACTGTTGTCTGACAAGAACCTTTTAACTGAAATTGCTCCTATTACAGCTGTAATAAAATCAGTTTAGAAGATGAAGAGGCTGGCTTTATGGGTTCATCCTTCACTCCCCTCTCTTTAGGTGAGATTTCTATCGTTTATCATACTTTGTAACATATTAAAATATTCAAAATCATCAGAGGTTTTCATGCAAGCTACCACAGAATCAGGGAATACCTCTGAAAACAGACAAGGTGGGTGAAGAAGCAGCCTTGCTGCCACAAAAAAAAAAAAAAAAATGGCCCAGGGATATAACACAACACCCAGAACATACAAGGCAAGAAGGCTGGAAGCAGCATTCACCTGAGGGAACACTAGTGAAGTGAAATGCTCATTTTTAAAAATCAGACCCAGGAAATCATTCAGGAGAATCAAGCATTTCAGCAGCTTTCATTTGTGCTTTTACTCTCTTAACACAAGCAAAACCATGGGCTTGAAGGGCAGTAACCTGGAGCACTATTGTCTGAGACATGAGAGGGATAACTGATCCAAGCTGGCCACATTCAGAGGAAGACTCCAGAGTACTGCTGGAATGGGTCAGGAGTTGCATTTCTGGCTGAATTGCTAAGTTACTAAATGTCATTTAAACCACTTGCATTCATTTTACTGACAAACAGATTGGGCTCCTAACATGACTATAATTATTGTGGTACCTCTGTTATTACCAACCAGTTTAGCATTTCAGTAACTTCAACAAGCCTGCTCATGGTATGTATGTAAGTACCATTAAAGCCCTCCCATTTCTTCTCAGAACCACTTTTGTGGCCTTCTAGTTCCAGTATTTATGCCAAGCAGAGAACCATAGATGTGGTTTCTCATTTCTAGAGCGCTATCATGCACACTGGAATTTACACCACAGCATAACACAATCTCTTCTGGGAGGGTGGATGGTTTTCCTAAGGATCTAGAACAGCATACAGAGAAGATCAAGCCCGTTCAGATAAAATAATCTGAACCATAACTCTGTTCTTGAGCCCAACTAACACTTTAAAAGAATGAAATGCTTTGTCGTTATTTAACCCCAGCCAGCAATTAAGCACCATGCAGCTGCTTGCTCATTCCTGCCCCCTCCCAGTGGGATGAAGAGGAGAATCAAAAAAAAAAAAAAAAAAAAAAAAAAAAAAAAAAAAAAAAAAAAGCAAAACTCATGGTTTGAGATAAAAACAGTTTAATAACTAAAATAACTATAATAATTGTAATGAAAAGTAATATAAATGAAAGAGAGAGAGATATAAAACCCAAGAAAGGACAGGTGTTGCACATACAATTGCTCACCACCTGCTGACTGATGCCCGAGCAGTGATCCATCCCCCAGCCAACTCCCCCCAGTTTATGTACTGGGAATGATGCCCTATGGTATGGATTAGCCCTTTGGCTAGTTCAGGCCAGCTGTCCTGGCTATGCTCCCTCCCAGCTTCTTGTGCACTCCCTCGCTGTCAGAGCATGGGAAACTGTAAAATCCTTAACTTAGGATAAGCACTACTTAGCAACAACTAAAACATCAGTGTGTTATCAGCATTACTCTCACACTAAAACCAAAACGCAGCACTGTACCAGCTACTAGGAAGAAAAATAACTCCATCCCAGCCCAAACCAGGACATACTTATATCACAGTGAAGCTAAACACATGTTTTAGGTTTAGGTATATGCTCAAAACTCTCTGGCATTGGTTTAATTGCTGGATTTAACAGGATTGATTTCAGTATGTACTTAAACATTTTACTAAACTGGGAATTTTACAGATCTCATTTAACATGAAAAGGTTTTAGAAATGAGCCAGGTGTAAAGTAGTTATGAGCTTCTGAAACTTTTACCTACTGATGGAGAATTTAAAAAAATGAGCTTCAGATTGCTACGACCCTAACCCACCTTTGACTTCCACTGAAAATTCAACTCGTAATGAACTGACTCACACAACTCACTACTTTGACAATGACTTTCACAATCTAGAGCTTAGCAAATTTAAACAGATTCTAGAGATCTGCCACCTCTCTACAGCTTTGCAAAGCTTATTAGTCTGTGGGTGGTATACTAACAGATGTTACAAAGAAGTGCATTCTTAAAACATTTTGAAAAAACTGATTTGCAGCAAATGCTATGGATTAGGAGCAAGTCTCAGATGCATGTTCAAACCCAGAGTGTCCTTACTGAAACAACTAAGACTTCTGAAATTTATCCACACTAGGTCGTCTACGCCTTTTCCGCAGACATACTGTCATGTATCTAACTATTTGAGTATGTATTTGAGGATCTGCCTTGTGAGCCACGAAGCAGCTCTGTGTTCTTACAATACTGAGATGTCATAGTTGTCGCTGTCCCACAAGTCAAACAAAATTCTTCCCAGGTGTCCACTTAACAAAAGTTTTCCTGCCGTAAATTCTTCCACCACACCAATTCAACTCCTTGTAAACAGCAGTGCTGTTGATTTGCCATTTTAGCTACCTTAAAGCATTACTATAAAAAGCGGGAAAACATGACAACCCACCCAAGTTCTCACACTCACAGGCCTGGGTGGGCACTGCTATTTCTCTTCTGCAGGGTCTTGCCTGGCAGCAACAAGAGCTACTGCTTTTCACTGACCCCTTTACACTGGAGTGGGATGTACCTGACTGGGTCACTTCAGATAATCCCATTGCCTGAGGTTTAGGTATTTATTCAGTCATATATGTGGCTCTGTCTCAACAAAAGAACAGCTACCTGTTTTTTTTTGCACAGAGACGGTGATAGGAAAAAGTTAGCTAAGAGGAAACTCTAAAGGCAGAGTAGCTAAAGTCAGTGGTGTTGGCAACATTCTCTTAGACATTATATTCCTTCGGCCCTTCCCTGCTCAGGATTAGTGTTTTGGAAGAAAGTAAAATGTACATCAGGCTGCCAACACTGAGTAATTTCAACAGGCCCACAAAACGTTCCTGGGCTGGAACAGAGAGAAATCCCCGGTGCTCACCAGTCCTAATTCAGACAAAACTCCCTTTCACATCACTGGGAAGCCAGCCAGAGGGAAGGCTGAACACTGAAATCCACTACTGGGGCGGTTAAAGTCCCGAAGGAGCTTGTCCATTGCTGTTCGTGATTTCCCTGGGCTCTGGACAGGACCCCGAATGCGGTGAAAGCACTACAGTTCAGCATATCATGCAATAGCTCTTTTCACAGCAAGCCAAAAAGGAAAAGCAAGACCAGGCGACAAGCCTCAGAGTGCCTGGCCAAAGTCCACTTGGCTACAGCCAAAGCTCCTTCTGTACTCCAGAGCATCATGAAACAGGCCGGTGCACGCTGGCTCCTAGCAGCTGTAGCCATCCAGAAAATTCCAATTTCTCTCCTCTGGTTAGATCATTTCAGGTTTGAAAAAATACCTCACCTTAATTTATAGATATTAAAAATACACTGCATTGTATATATTATATATTATTACATAAGTTAGATACTTATATATTGTATACTTAAATATTGTACTCATATATATAATTTATCATACCTATTTATTTATCATACCTAATGTACAGAGGTATTTAATAACAAGCAATTTTTCCCTCCAAAAATATTAAAATAGGTCCTTTTCCTTCACTGATCTATAAATCAGACATTTCAAAAATATGAGCAATCAGATTTTGTCTACTTACTGGTAGAGCTAGCCACACAATATGATTTTTTTTTTGTCTTGTAATACTAGCAAGTAGGTCATCAAGTAGTTTTATTTTTAGATATATTTTTAAACACTCACAAGGGGCTCAGCACAGCCTCACCTATAAAAATTCCTGACGCTTCCATGTTACTGCTATCAATTAAAGACATTTTCCAAGTGCAAAAGATAATTATAATTATTAGCATTTATAATAAAATGACTAAGCTGGAGATATTTTTGGAAGGGTGCAAACTATCACTGATCAGTTATATCTATCATCTCATCTATGATCACTCAAAACGCTTGCAAAATGGGAACATCCAGAAGGGCTGTGTGTTAGAGAGATGTATCATCATCCCTTTGCTTGAGCCATCTACAAATGACTGTGCCAGATGCCTGCAGATGTATTTTCCTGTTCTGACACAATGTCACAGACAGTGGCTCAAGGAGAACAGTTCTGTGATCAAATCGAAACTGGACGGTCTGAATTTAAAAGCCCAGCTTAGCTGAAATGCCAGCTTTTTCCTGTGACCCTGTAATATCAATTATTTAGTAAAACAGTAAATAATTACCTACACTAGATCTGCTTTGTCTGTGTAGGGTCTGATCCAAAGCTGATGAAGAGAGTTTGAAGAAATTGGGATTAGGCCCTTTGGCCAGACTGTTTGAGGTCAGTGATTTATTTGGCACTGGTAGAGTATCTTGTACAACAAAGCCTGCACCGAAAAGTGGTTTGAGTATCTAAATGCTACCTTTCTGGTGTGAAAGGATGAGAAGAAAACCCTCCTGCGAGTCTCTCATCAATTTCAGTCATTCCTTCCCCACAGATATAGTGAGAAAGATAAGAGAATAAACACAATCCTGCAAAGAGCTACAAGCAGAAAGCCCAAAATTCTCATACAAAGTTAGTTCCTATACCTAATATTTACTTCATTTTAACTCTCCGAGACTGGTATTTCCACGCATGTAAGCTCTATACTAACTACTTCCTACAGAGTAACAGATAAAAAACCAAGCACCAAGTATTTAGGATGCTTATTCAGAATATATGGCACCATAAATATTTTGATTAAGCAGTCCTAAAAAGCTCTATATTAAGCAGATTTTCCTGAAGTTAGGTCAATGGTCAGTCTTTAAATCCTCCTTTAAACATGCCTATTTGACAGTGGTGTCTTTTATTAACAGTGTGCACAGCAGTCAGCCATCCCTACGCTCAACTGCAGGCACATCCAAAAACCTAGACTTGGGATTTGGAGGGGAGGTACATTTTCTTTGTGCTGTATATTTTTCAATTATTAATTTTTCCTAACTGCTCCCTCTTTTTAGAATACGCTAGACGGTGTCAAGAAAATGCACTGCTCCCATAGTTCATAGTAACAAGCAGATGGAACATTAGTAGGCTAAAACCTCAAAATTTAAAACGATGAAAAGAGATACATCTGTTCTTATTTTTTGCTCCTATAAAACATGAGGAGAATGGGAGGAATTTGGAGGATGAGAACCAGAATCATATGGCATCCATCAAAACGCATATGGTTTCTCTCTTATCTTTGTCTCTACAGTACATAAATAAATAAAATCGATCCCAGTACTGCTGCATATAAATAACAGTAGGATGACATTATTAGGCCAATTACTATGACCAGTTACAGACTAAAGAAGGCTTCATTTTTCTTGCTATGTCCCTCAGATCTCCAGTAATAATACTGGCTCATATCCATCCTTTTTCAGCTACAGTTATATCAGCATGTGAGACATTAGGTGGTAGGTACCACTTGCATCATTCTTCTCACAACGGGATCTTGATCTTACTATTTCAACACAATCAGCTTTGCTCCTAAGACTACTTTTTTCCTTCAAATGCTTGCGTGCCTGCTCAGTCTCACACTACAGGAAGGGCTGAATACCTTGCGAGTTTAAATGAATACAGCAGTTACACTGGGCCTATCCAACTGAACTGCTATTTTCATTCCTAAAGATCACCTTTATAACTAGAGACAGCAAGCAAGTTGTCGTTAGAGGTATTGTGTCACACAGGGAGATGGCCAGAGCTCCTACACGGAGTTACTCTGCAGTTTCATTTGCATATTTGATGGATTCATTTACCCCCTCTTGTGCTTTAGCTCACTCCACTCTAGGAAATGTTAAAATCAAAGGGAGAACAAAACATTACATAATCTCAATACTTCCTTCCGTTCCCACTCCTGAAGTTTGTAATGAGCTGGATGTAAACTCAAATCTTTTCCTCAAATGTAGTCCAGTGTAATTAGATACAAGAGTTCACAGGATGGTACAAAGAATTTCTACACATCTCTGGAAAATCCTTTACTGAACTAGAATTCACTGATTGGTTTCCTCTGTGATTGCTGCCTTTGTCCTCCAGCTGCAATTGCTTCGCTAGCTAATATAAATTTGATTCAGTTTTGAGTGGTTACTAAGAAAAATCCGATTACCTAAGTTATGAAATTGCACCCTGATTTATACTGAAAAGACGATCACAGTAAAACCACCAAGTTCCTAAAGATATTTTCACTAAATATTTTCAGTAAAATGAAAATATCTGAGATGGAAGTCCAAGAGTGTCAGGGAAGAACTGCTGAGTAATGTGAAGCTAGAGTAAGTGCTTGGGACTGGCAGAAGGAAAAAAAAATAAAACATCAGAGTCCATTACACAACTTTGCTGTGCTACTAGCTTTTGCTTCTCCATTTCCAAAGCAACACCATGGTGCTTTTGCAGAATCTACCCTCATCATCACAACGACACAGGTTAATAAAGACATCCCACTGTGGGGAACTGACAAGGTTAAAAAAAGTAGATTCAACTGCTGATCTCTGTTTTCTTGTCCATGTTCCAATCATACTCCACCATCACTCATCAGAGCATTTTCCTTATACATAAGACACTACTTTTTAGTGCCAACCTCCAAGGAATCCTTAACAGTGAGCAAGCCTGCAGGATTAAAGAAGAAAGATTGTTGCAGTCTTCACCCCTCCTCCAGCCCCAAATATGACTTGTTTAAAATTAATAAATTTAACTTATTCCAGTAGTTTGAGTTTAAATTATTCCAGAATATTCTTGTGGGAACACTAGTTGAAAACTGGTAATTCCAGCTTCCAACTCAATTTTGGATCTGAGCTCTGTGTTTGTTTCTCACTTTGCTCAACTGTCAGAGTCCAGCAGATGAGCTGATATAACCAGCCTTCCCTGGAACCAACGCGAGGGCGAGGATCGCAGGATTTTCATTACAGAAACCTGCACTTGTGGCAGGGTGACACCCTTGAAATTAGTACTCCATCTGAAAGTTTCCAATAAATTCTTCTCCACTAAGCAGCTTGGAGACTACTAGAAAATTCCCCAGAGAAGTGAAAAGTCCTTAGAGGGAGGTTTTATTCACAAAATATCTGACTTGAACCAGTGGCATCCTCCTCCAACTTCACCCTCTAATAGTTTTACTTATCACAGAGGGGGCCTTTTACAAATCACGCAGTAGAGTTGTAATAGGGAAGGAGTTTGGACTCTGTATACCCTTCAAATAGTTATCATTTCAATATATCACACTTCTCACAGAATCCTCTAGGTTGGAAAGGACCTGGAAGATCATCTAGGCCAACCATTAACCTAGCACTGAGAGTTCCCAACTGCACCAGATCCCTCAGCGCTATGTCGACCCGACTCTTGAACCCCTCCAGGGATGGGGACTCCACCACCTCCCTGGGCAGCCCATTCCAACACCCAACAACCCCTTCTGTAAGTCATGTTTTTAAAATCTTTTGTTACCAGCAAACTCTATATATCTTCCAAGTTCACTCCCACTGCTAAAATATGTTTTAGGGTAAAATAGGGGATTTGCTTAGTTTTTATATGTTTAATTATTCCAAAAGACAAATTAGAAGAGTCCAAGAGATTGCTAACTTGTTTTCATACACAGACCTTTGGGTGCTCAAATAGGAATCCAGGGTCCCCCCTGTGATGAAGCCTGCAACACATTCAATATTCTGAGAGTGTCTCAGTATAACCCTACTCCAGCAGAGAATCTAATACCGGATCTTTCACAGCTCTCCAAATGACAAAAATTTTAATGTCAGACAATGCAGAAATTGAAGACTAAAACATTCAGCATATTCATACACACACTTTCCCTATCTCTGTTAATCAACAGTAAAAACGGAGGTCAGTACTTTGGCCTGGGAAGGACTACATCAATTATGGCCTTATTAGCATTTACAGAGAAAGGACGAGGCCAAGATGAAAGAACATAAATAACAAGGAGGAAAATTGTAAAGAAGGGGAATTGCAGCAAGAGGCTCATATTCCACTAGATGCTGAGCTAGCTGTTGAGCTATATTCAGCTTTGGTGAATCCCATTAAACTGAAATGCGTTTTCCTAGGAAGGGTTGTAATAAATACATCTGTGCTTTGGTAAACCTAAAATATAGTTTCATAATGCCTAAAGTACTTGGTCCATCATTCGTGGGTTGTAATTCTGACTCTCACGAACATGCAGAAGTCCAATAACCAAGAAGCAAAAGTCAGTAGCTTTAGACTGATAATATCAGGGCTATCTGGTGTATCAGAAAGGGAGAGGAAGCCATCCCCATTACACTAAGGGTGTTCCACTGCCTGGGCTCTCCACCCCACTACATCAGTGTTATTGCATTTGACTTTCAGGCAATGTAAAATCAATGACACTGCAACAGGGAACCCGGGATTTACTTGAGCTCCTCTCAGAGGGGAATTTGGTTCTGCTGATTTGTTTATTCCTTGGTAAAGCTTCTGAAGTCATCCAAAATACCTTCAGATTTTCTTAACAGCACAAATCAAAAAGCTCCAGATTCTTACATGCACAGTCGTTTAGTTTCACTTTCAGAAAAAAAATGACTTAAAAAAGCACTTGCAAAACTTGCAGTCCAGTGCTTGAGGTCCACACCTACACTGCTGTGTGACAGGCACTAACAGACCCTGTCCTGCTTTAGCCCTGCTCCTGTTTTTAATTCATGCAGTTTAATCTGAGGTCATGGCCATATATGTCAAATAATTTTCTGAAGAATTTCCTGTACAAGTTATTGACACTCACTTTTATGAGTTAAGAAAGTAGAGGAGATCCTTCAAGGACACAGCACTAAAATCTCTCCTAATCACCTCACAGCAAGTGTGCCCGGAGTACTGAAAGTATTTCCATATCCTCACACTTTAAAAAAACCCAATCAAACAGTCAAAAGAAAAAATACAACATGCTTAAGGGCAGCTTTTAACAAAACATATATAAGAAGGCATGAGGCCCTTGTAAGTGCTTTTACCACCCTCACTATAAGACAACGATCAAAGGCTGGGCCATCATGTAGCCTAATGTTTATTTTATTGGTACCGCACAATACGAAGACAATTCTCTACAGGCACGCGTACAGAGCCATAAATTAATGCCACAAATTAAAAACAAAATCAAAACAAGAGTATTTAGAGAATTCAATCAATGGCACTGACAAAAAAAAAAAAGCACCGTGTAAGATGGTCAAATGGTCAAGACCACTACAAGTACACCAAAGGGAGAAATGAATTCTGTAGACAACCAATCTCCCCTGAATGTGCTATGCCCAGGTTGGATATTCAGTGCTAGTTTCCTTCTTGAACCTCAAAGACACAAGAAATGGACTCAGATATAAACTAATTACAAGCTAGCTATTGCCCAATAAAAAAAAGAGGCTACTATGAAGAGATGCATGAAGCATGTAACTGCAACCCCATGAAAGAAGTACTTCAGTAGATGCACACGTCCGATTTCACAGGACTTTAGGGAGAAAGCAACATATAAACAAGCGTTACAAAGCCACTCTAAGAGACCTACTAATAGACAGCTCTGTTCAAACAAATCTGCCTGAGGTATTAGAACTACACTTATTTGCAGGAATATTAAGGTTATAAAGAGTCAAATTCAACAAGACCTTCCACCCAGGCTTTATTGTGAGACTGTGCTAGGGTTTTCACTGATGCCCTAGTGTTACTGAAGCTCTGACAGAAAAACAGAATTTTCAGGTCTACAGCTGGGATTATCAATGTTTTAGAGAAAAACAAGACAACACTTTTTTTCTGGGAAAGCTACTGGGGTTTAGATCTTCTAATAAGAATTGCATTTTGCTTGTACGATGCATCTTAGTTAAGATGTTCCTGTCAAGAAAAAAACTCATCTTGTTTTCAGACGATCTATAGGGTTACCAAAGAGTTATTTGAAAAACAGATTTTTTGCCTGTGAAGTGGTATGGAAAAAAATACATCAGTGAATGAAACAGGAAAAGTCTGGAATTCCATTATGACACTTTTACAGTCATTCAAACTACAGCTGCACTTATTAGTATTTATGATGAGATTACCTTTCCCCTCCAAAACAGTATATTTTGTAATAATTCCAGAAGACGATATGCAGATACCATATGGTCCCGTGAACATCTGCAGCCCAGAGTCATCTCTGTCAGAAGCACAGAATGTCAGTATGAGATTGCCCAGGAGTTTCCATCTGATCTGCTGCCTCAGGGATTGAAAGAGCAATAACAATAAAGGGAACCGTGAGTGTTGCTTAATGTTTTCCAATGGATCGTGCACATTAGAAACAGTAATTAATGATTTGGTTTATAATGCTTCAGGGAATTACTGTCCAACAAAATAATGTAAGTAATTTGAATTTGCAATAAAATTTAAGCGTGCAGGCGTTTCACGGCAACGTACAGCACTGATTTGCCAGAGGAAAAAAACACTGTTATTGCAGCCACATCCAGATAGTCCACAGAAAAAGCCATATCAACCCCTTAAGTGGTTCGATTATACTCTCTTACTGTGCAACAGTCCTCAGAGGCATATTCAAAACCAAATACACCTCAGGAGCAAAAACCCAGCACAGAATTAAATAGCTCTTTTTCACTCTTTTAAGAGATAACTGCAGTCTTCTCCTCCAAAATCTATCTCCCAACACTTGCACTTGTCATTATTATTCTATTTTTTAAAATTGCTTAACCCATGGCACCATAACAAATTAAAAGAATATCCAAGAAAAAACCTACATAAGAAATAGCCGCCTTTGCCCAGACTTCTGTGGCCATTTCCTATAAGGGTAAGAATACTTTAGAACTGCTAGTAAAAATTCCATATTAGAACCTCTCTGTCTGCAACCCTAAAACTCTTAATCTTTCCCTCCTAAAAATTCTTGCAGAGATAGTATTGTACATCATGCCCTGCAAGTCAATACAACGTGGCTTTGTCTAAGCCAGTGAATAAATGAGTTATGGAGGAAAAGACCTCTAAACCAGTCTTTCTCTACTAAGGCAGAACTAATCCAGGTTTACTCAAGGTGCTGCATCTGCCAATTAATAAGTTGAAGGAAGGGCATAGGTAGGGAGCATCTCTTACTCAGACTTGTACTCAGGTTAAATATATCCTTATGGATTCCATTTACACTGATCAGAAACCTGTGGAGATACCAGAGTGTGTCATGGCTTTGCTTCTCTGACAGTGGCTTCCCAAGCCAGTGTCTTCATCCTGAACACTCAGGCTTCTGAGACATATGCCCACAGCATGCTATGCTCTCAGGCAAGGTAAGTCACTACCTTTAAGGAGAAGTTGTGCTGTCAGAAGAAGTGGCCTAGCACAAGTGTCTCCAAAAACCCAACCAGTAGCAGCTCTGGCCCATGGCAAAGGCACCCCAGCACTGTAGCAACCTCTGTTTCAGCCCATTCATTATTGCTTCTTCAGCAAAGCCCGTCTGAAACACTGCTTGGTCCCTGGCCTTCACAAAGGATGTCATTTCCTTTGCTCAGGTTTGGCCTCTAGTAACCCAGGCAAAAGAGCTTTTAAAAGTAAGTGCTAGCTCAGTAGAAACACCTTCCCTCCCTTATTCCTACCCAACAGGCAGGTCCCGGCCCCGCTGTGCCGCCTGCAGCAGGGAGGGACAGAGGGAGCCACGCTCCGGGGCAGTGCCAGGTCCTGGCTGAGAGCCCCGGATAGCCTGAGCGTTGGCTCATCCAGCCTGCTCTTCTCCTGCCATTCTGGGCAATGCGTTTCCAGCACTGTCAACGTTTGGCATAGCAATTATAAAATTATCAGACATCCTTCTTGCTGCATTTTCCCTTAGGCTGAGCAATAGGGAGGCATTTACACCAAACGCTTTTTGGGGATCTTAAGCTTTTCACCACTGAAGAGATGTTGCCAAGTTTGGCTGTAAACATGAAATGATTTATTTAAAGTACCTATCCAAACACAAAGCATAGGTAATTCATCTCAAATTCTCAGACCGATGTTGTGTAATTCAATCTTTCACATTTCTACTCCACATTTACGTTGCTCTTTTTTTTTCCAGCGCATTTCTTCTGACCTGACCAGGAAAGTCCTTTAATATAGCTGTTTAGAAATGCGTAGACATAATCTGAAATATTTTCAAAGGAAGCTAAATATATTTTAGTCATGTGTAAGAATTTTATTGAAATGTGTTTATGCAAGCTTCGTCAAATTATTTTTAAATGTCAGGTAAATATTAATTATATTTTTACTGAAAAAATAATAAGAGTTTTAATGAAAAGTTTGAAACTTCTGCAGAAAATTCTTAAGCACCTAGAATGGGCTGGTATTTGTCAACACCATCAGAAGTGACACACTCAGACCTGCTTTCTTCTGATGGTACACTGATATCTTCAAGATAGGTCTGAATAAAATTATCCTAGTGTCTCTAAAAGATGACAAAAATACACTGGTGGATTAAAAAAACTAAATATTTTTCTCTCACAGAATAATCAACAGGGAAGTTATTCTTCCCAGCATGCCTCACCTGCAGCAAAAGAGCTTTCATCTGCCTCAGGTTTTTTGGAAGAGTTCTCATCATTCTGCAGTGTTGAAGTCATTCCCA
Source organism: Athene cunicularia (assembly GCF_003259725.1). Taxonomy (NCBI): domain Eukaryota; kingdom Metazoa; phylum Chordata; class Aves; order Strigiformes; family Strigidae; genus Athene; species Athene cunicularia. The sequence goes on along the minus strand of NW_020799111.1, from coordinate 4,082,991 downwards.
TATTTCATGTGTTACTTCTGTCTCCAGCAATATCCTCAAAGTCAATTCATCAAGCTGCACTATTTCAGTGATACTTATCTAGGCAACTGCACTTCTATGCCAAGAGGCACCACATACTTCTTTAGGGTCCCTTCCTCCCAGTGTCCACACATGCAACATCATCCTCTTCAAGAGCTCCAGACAGGACATGGTCATGATCCCCTGACCAGCACATCTGCCCATGAAATAGGTCACATGATTCCACAAGTGATAAGTGGAAAGATAGATAATTGGAAAGCACCGCTGACAAAAAACCAAACTACTTTTGCTTTGTCTTCTACGGTAAACAGCATTAAAAGAGCATGACCCATTCTTCCACAGTGCATCCCCTTGGAACAGGAATGCCTTTCATTGCCATATTTAATGAGTATTCCTGGGAGCTGGAGTGAAATCAAGCAAACAAGTCATTACTCTAAATTCTGTCATTTGTGAAAAAAACAATATCATTGAGTTTAATGCAGAAATTAAAACCCTGAACACAGACTGAAATTCACTTTGCTAATGTCCCTTGTTCCGATTGCAGTGACTTGCATCCTGCTCCAGAACAGCAAAAGCTCAGCTACATGAACACACCTGAGCTGTGCGTGTACCCACAGCACCCTTCACTCAATTCTCAGCTTTCAGCTGTGATGAGCATCAAGGTATTAGCCTGATCCAACACATTTTATTGTTTAAGTCCTACTAGGAGAACAAGCTCTACCCCAACTTCAAATAAACTAAAAGTGAGCGTAAGCTATGACAACTCTGCCAATATTAATGTTATAGGGATTGTAGGTCTATTTTATACCACAGAAATTCAGCCATATGGAAGCAGAACATAACTACGATTATATATGATAGGCACCTATAGACAGGAGATCAAGGATATTTTAACTTGTAATGGCACAAGGAAGTTTAGTCAATAAAAAAACCCTGTACTAGTAGGAGACAGCACTGACATAAGGGCAACCTTATTACAACAGTGTGCCAAATGATCATTAGTGGCCTAGTTCTTCTTATAAAAAGTGTCCACTGCAGGAGCTGGGAGGCAGGATTTGCTCCTCCTTGATTCTTGAGAGAGAAACACTCATCACAAATGAAGAAATACAGTACTCCCTGGAGATGCCTATTGTAGTGAATAGAGGAAGCATCTATCTGTGTTACCCCATACATTTAGTGTCTTCCTGAATTTGGATCAGCAAACCAGAGCACAGTGGCTTGCTATGAATGCAACAAATAGTTAAACTTTGCTCTGCCTATAAATCCAATGTTGCAGGGATCTGTTTCTGGAGACTTCTTGCAAACCACTGCAGAAGATCTCTTTTCTTTCTTGTGTCGATGAACAATCGTGAACATCCATCAAAAATTAAATAAGTATGGGAGCTAATCAGGCATTACTATCATTCAGATAGTAGCAATTCATGTTTGTTTCATAAAAATCTATGCTTTATGAAGTATGTATATTTTTGTGTTTGATGTCTACAATCAATATGCACATGAATTATTAATGTGCCATAAAATGAGTATTTTTGGGGGGAAAAATGAACTATCTAAGGTATTTTCATATAAACGACTGCAATTTAACTTTCAAAAACATTTCATTTTTCAACACTCTGCTCACTTGAAATTGAAGTCTGTACATCAGATTTGGCCAAGCATGTCACAAGAAACGTCACCCTTATAAATGATTAACCCATAGAGATCCAGCATGGATTAAATATAAAAGAAGCAGCCATGCAATACCAGGCAGATAGCACGCACCCTCCAGGGGTTTTAACAAGGTTTTGCATGAGTAGCTCCAGAAAGCTGAAGCCAATTCCTGTAATGCTTGGATGGTCTGTTTAGCACAAGTATATCACTGCTCTTCCATACCACTGCTCTAAGCTGAGCACTAGGAAAACCATCCAAACACAATATCTGGTTGCACTGCCCACACGCTGTCACCACGGGAAAGCAAGGGTGTCTTAACTGGGCTGACAACTTCAATTCCCTCTGTTCTGTCACACTCAGGTCCTAGCACCAGACAGTTTAACTTGATTTGGAGGAAAGTATTTGAGTGTCTAAAGCATCCTTGCATTCCTGAGAGACTACTGTAGGTGACATGTTCTTCTTCTAGCCCTCCTTATGTCCATCCAGGTTCAGCAACCCCATGAATCTTAGAGGAAGAGGAATCTAATCTTTCCTGGAAAAAAAGCCCAGAATCACTAACTTTGTTAGAGACTACTGTATATGTAAATAGGCAGACTCTTATTGGATACTAGGTAAATTAATTCTCTTCCTCATCTTGCATTGTTTCCTTCAGCTGAAGGCTGGACTGAGTATCTGATGACAAAGTATCACAAACTGCCATCAAGAAAGCAAGCACAATAGAAGAAAAAAAAAAAAAAAAAGCCCAAATAAATAATTGCAAATTTGAACATAGAAAAGTGATGAAAATGGACGAAACTAACTGAAGCAAAATTCACTCACTACACTTGCAGGTGAATGCTCTAATTCAAAACTGAAGCAAATCAAGCCTAAAGTAAAACTATGTTTGCAACAGCAGGAGCTGGCCTGTCCAACCTTGGAGATTCTGCAAAGAAATCGTTTCAGACAGAAGGGTCAGGAGTGCTCCAGACAACGCCGTTCAGTTAGGATTTCCTGCAGATTCTTCTGCTCAGTTCCCACAACAGGCTTCCTCATTCAGCAATCTGTTATTCCTGAAGGCCATTCCCAAGATCCAAAGATGTGATGCACATCTGATCACAGCTGTGTCAGATGGAAAACATCCTCTTTTAAGTCTTTAAAATAGTCCTCTGGTAGAGGAAACATGCAAAACTACATAGGCAAGAATTTATTTCAGGCAAGTTCCTGCCACCAGAATGAGTATTCAACAGGTAGGAAGGACTTCAGCTTCCACAAAGCAGCTGGTTGGAGAAATAAAGAAAAAAAGGAAAACTCATTTGGAAAGTCTAGTTGTTAGAAAATTCACTGAATGCAATTCAGTGGTTAAAAAAATCACTATATATAATGTATACTTCAAGAGATGATTCAGTAATAACGGTGACATAAAAGTTTTATAGGCAGTTTTAGCTGTCAGAAGAGTTCCTACATTATAAAATCAATGTTCAGTGGGGTTTTCTGCAGATAAAGTAACACTTCTATCTACAGGGAAAGGTTTGTCCAGTTAAATTTTTTAAGTAGTTCACCTTAGAGTTCTCACTGTGTTTCTTTTCTGCCTTCTAGCATCCAACACAGAACTACTATGTGCATATAAATGATCTTTCCCACAACTCATAACTATTGTTATAAAAAGGTGAAGTCTGTATGTACATAAGCTTCTAAAGCATTAAAACTTCTGTTTCATGAGAAGGTATACACATGTCGAGCCATGAATTCAGAAGACTAAACAAAGTCAGAAAAACTGTGATTCTGTGATTAAAAGTACTCAAAACTATCGATCTTCACTCTGCTGATTTTTGCACATTAAATCAAAGGACCACAAAACCCACTAAACGTTTACAGCCAAATACAAAACTTTGCACCAACATGAACTGTGATTAATTAATCAGAAAAAGAAACCCCCAATGCAAGCAGGAACATCCCAGTAAGCACCCTGTTGGCTCAGAAAATAAAGTATTACCAAGTCAAAAGATCTACTTTCACAGGTTGAAGAAAATACATTTTCTGTTTTCAAGTTGTCTTTTCTCCACACATTCAAAGAACCTTTTCTTTTACTATTTGACCTTCACAGACACAGGGGCAGGGATCATTTTACATGTACGCACATTTGTCGGTACAACTAAACCTGATTCAGTCAACATCGTACTCAAAAATGCTACACAAGTTATCATATATGAAATATGTCCATTTTTTCCAGGAAAAAAAAAAAAAAAAAAGTTAGATGACAATTCACTATTGCAATTCATCTGCTCAGGAAAGAGGAAAAGAGGGAAAAAAGTGGCTTTCATGATTTTCCCCCCTGGGGCAACTGGGGACACAGGAGGAGTCATATCGGCATTTCCCCACAAAAGACAGCAGTGGTCTAATTTACTGCTGCACAGCTCAGCAGAGCACAGAAGCCAAAGCTGTCTGTACTCCCAGAAAAGGGCTGGTGATCATTCATCTAATCCTCAAAGGGTGACAAATCTGTAGATTTCCACTTGAAAAGGAAACAAACTCTTCTGAGGAGCAACTGCTAAGTGATAGGTATGGGAATACTTTGATTTCTGCAGGTGAGAAAAAGAGAAATCAAGCATTGTTAGAGTGAGATAACCTTGTGGCTCACCAGTAAACCAAGAAGGCTGTGATATTTCTGACTTTCCTCTTGCCGAAGGAACATGGAACACCATCTGCTGAGGGGAGGCAAATTCAGCCAAAAGGAGTGTGCTGAAAGAGCAACGAAAACTCCCAGGGCCACAGAGGAGCTACAAGTCCATTTGTTTCCTGCTTTGCGCGTCAAGTTGAATGGTCTTTTTCGAATGCTTCGAAATTTTAAAAATCTGCTGTCTTACCAACAAAGCTTCCTCGTCAACTGTCAGACAATAACTTCTCAAGGGAACCTGCACTTTTGACTGCAAATCGGATTTCAGTTATTCTAAGGAGTCATGGGGATCTACACTGCTTTCCTACTTCTAGTGAGGCAAAACCCAAGGACTCTTGCTGTTGATGGCATGGGTTTGGAGAGGGTTTCATGATGGGTCAGGGATACACTTAAAGCAGATAACACCTCCTTACCATGGGAATATACTACCATGTGCAGAAAGGCAGCAGCTAACAGTTCACTCCTCCAACACTGAACCAAGGCCAGTGGGATGAGCAGTGCATGGAGGTAGCTGAGGGCACTCAGACAGCTCCTGCTCTGAGCAGGGGGGATGGTGCAATGGAAGTACCACCCATTCAAAGTTTTCATTTTGGTGACATTAACAATGTGCATGGCACGCTTGGCCACCTTCAGTGAGGTGAGTTTAATGTAATGAAATTATTTCTCATTTTAATTGAATGCAGCAGTCTATGATCAATAAAGGGAAGTGTTATCTTAACCACTGATCACTAATTCATAAAGACTCTAGTCTTCTGCCAATAATGCTGATGGGCTAGCTTGTCTGATTGTTTTTGATGTATGCTAAAAAATGGAAATTGAACAAAGCTCTTTCTCCATACCTTGAAATAAGCTGTTAGATGACTTCCGTTCGTATTGCTGCACCATTGTACATCCAGATCTATTTGAAGATTGTGTGTACCTGTGTAAGAAGTTCCACACAGAGAACAGCTCCCATCGAGACACGGGATAAAAAGTGTGATACAGCATGCATAACTCCATATTAGAGCTTTATCCCGCAATCTCTGAGTTTGATTCAGAGCACAAAATGTGACAGAATTTAGAGACCGTGATATCAAGTTATCATTCTAGGAGAGGGTAAAAGCAGTTACAGATGCCTACTATGAAATCAGAAAGCTCTGGAGTCACAGACATAAAGCACTGAATAGGTACAGTTCCATTCTGCCAGTTCTCATAAAAAAGAAAATAAATTGTTTAAAGACCAACTTTATATCCAGTCCAGCACAACAAGATTTAACATAACATTGTCAGAAGAAACACCATCAGCTGCTTTGAATAAACCCACAGAAATACGATACCCATACCTAATCTAGACAAAGACAGTGCTGTTGAGTGAACTGCTATCACACAAACACAGTAATAATAGCAGAACTATAGTTTCAGAAAAGCAAAATAAGGTGCTAATTACTAACTCTGGTAGATTAGGATTACTAGGCATAAAGCATGGAAAACTCAGGACACAATGAAGCCAAACAGCAATATCTAAGGTAGCTTCTAACAGGTTCCCCCTAGCTCCTTCGGTACAACACTAGTGAGGCTGATGGAGCACAGACCTCAGTTCTGCCCACAGAGCCCAAACGAAAAAGGAAATACTAGCAAGACTGGCACACATTGAATCTTGCATTCATGGTGACTGGACTTAATGTGCACCACTCTCATAGATCAGTTCAGTATGTTTTCTCTCAGATATCCTCCCCTAGGGGCTCTTCATCTTGTGTGTGGTTCAGAGAAAGTTTCCTGAATTCATTTGAGAAATATTGATTAGAAGAGTATTTACAAATATAGTCAAAACTTTTCAGTGAGGACTGGATTTAGCTAGTCCTTGTAAACAATAACATTTCCTATTTGTTAAAAATTTCAGTTCATGGCTGTATACTGTAAATAGAAAGATTTGGAATTAAGAAGATGAAATAAAATACCATCTTTTAAATACGCAATATTGAGTTTATAGTTTTTTTTTCCTCTGGCATCTTGTCAGCATAAAATGAAAAGGCTTAGAAAATCTAAATGAGAAAAGCCTCACTCACATACTTTATCAGTGAAGAATTTCCATGGCAATACTGCTTTGAAGCTAAATGGTTTTATTTATAGACGAAGCAGTTTTCATAGTTCATTTGCATTTTCTCCAGATTACCATAACCATACATGATCAGTTGTTAAGATCTACAGATATTATCCATGCAGTGCCAGCAATTCACTTAAATATTTAAAATCTGAAATGCTAAATAAATTAAGCGCTCATGCAGCTTGCCATATTCACAATAGACTGCAAGGGAATGCAGTCATCTCCAGAGAAGAGTACAGTGCGGTGTAATAGTGCAGACTGAACTAATATGGTCACTTTGTAGAAATCTGTAATAGAAATGCTGAGAACAGTACAAATGGGGAGTGAATAGGAAGGCATGGGTGTGGAAGCGCCAGAAGGAACAGCAGAAGAAGGACTATAAGGGTGACAGGTGCTGACAGCAGGTCATGATCCTACACATCTACAGTCAATTTCTCAAGGACTCCCAGGTGAGAAAAATAAAAGACAATGAAAGAGAGAATAAACTGATTAAGAGATGGTGTTGGGAACACACAGAATAGTGTAAGAGTCAAGACAATGCCCAGATAAAGTGTTCCTAATGATGGACAGAGGTGAGACACAGTAGACTAAAGGATCACACTTACTGTGAGCTCCTAAAGGGTACCAAACAGGCACATTCAAGACCAACGCACACTCAACTGAGCTTGGAAGGATGTGGGATACATAGCAAGGACTAGGTAGCCAGCACACCTTGTCCTCCTCTTTGTTACCAGGAATCCTGGCCAGGCCATGTGGGAAACACACCTTGGTGACTGGACTGCGGACCTGCCCGTTTGGGCATGTGCCTCTTGGTGCTTATGAGAGTGTGAGTGAACTAACATTTGTTTTAAAATAAAATCACATTTTTCTCCCATTGATAATTATCACACTACTGTAACATTAATTGCTACACCATCCCTTGGACAACTATAAAAAAATAGTTCCAGCTTTTGCTTTCAACCTTGATATGGGGGAAAGCAGGAAAGAAGGAAGATTAGTCCACAAGTACTCCCTCCCATTGTAAACAAAAGAAACAAAGGTGGGGAACTCTAGCAAGAAATGTGCTTTCAGTGTTTATTTCTTGGCAGCACCACTGTCAGTTGCTCCAGCAGAGGCAGAGAACATGTAGTGTTTTATTTGCAGAACCCTGTAATTTAGCTCAGATATTTGAATATTGCCTTCAGCCTTGCAGGAAAGTTCTTTGCTAGTACTCCTAATAAATATTCACACATCTCATCAAGATAATTCTGTCACTGAAGCCCACATATAGGCGATATTTTTCAGGAAAACTATGCCCCAAAAAGTGGAAAAGGCTTAAGAACAAAAGGCTTCAGCTTCCACTTGGCTGGACCACAGACCACAGAAGGATGGAAGTGCACCATACTCCAGCCTTTATTTCATAAAAGCCAGGACTGCAAACTCCATCAGCCACAATGGGAAGGAAACTGTCACCAGAAATATGTATTTCAAACAGGACTCACCGGTAGGGACACAGCTACACCAGCTGAAGTACAAATGTTACAGCTAACATCAGGCAAACTGAGATGCCTCATGGAGCAGCGCAGTCCCAGAGACACTCCGTGCAGATTCTGCTGTTGGCTCAGCAAGCACCACAGCAGCCTGCTGTAAATGATCAGGCAGTCATACTCCATTAACATTAATTTCTCTTTGCTTGCTGCAGTCCCCCAGACAGCAAACGCTGGAGTCATCCAAGTGTAAAATTAACATTTTGCCCCAGCCAGCCAGCAGCACACCTGGCCAATAGCTCTTCAAACAAGGCAGATAACTAAGAAAAATGCTGGGGTAACCTCTTGTTTGCTACCAGTGTGGATTCCACTTATGACAACTCCTGGTTAAGTGCTTCCCTTTTACAGGAACTGTAAAACACTTCAAGCTTTTGCTTTTGCAGTTTAAAACCATGGTGGCCTTGTATTTGCCACAAAGAAGAGGCAACGAGACAGTGAGAATAATAGTAGTATTCTGGGTATCACAGCAACAGAGCAGCCAAATGGTGAGACACAGCCCCATCAAATCAGAATACACAAATCCCATTCCCTGTTCCCTCCAGTACACAATTTTATTTCCAGTCTGCAGTGTTTTACCCTTGATTTCTTGACAGAGTAAAGGTTGTTGCTGTTGACTTTGTGAGATCAATGAGTCTCCCACTGGTATTAGACGTGTCAGAAGAGAAGACTTTGACTGTGACTCTTGATGGACACGACAGACACAACTACCTTTCTTACAGCCAGCATAAGGGACCATCCAGAGTATTGACTGGTACTCTGTTTACTGTATTTAAAGAAGTGTCCAAGAACAAAAGAGCTGCTTTCAGTTTTACTAAAGAGCCATCAGCTCATATATCTAAAGATAAGTGAAAACCATCAACTGCAGAATTCTTACAATAATTTAATGCACACTTCAAGGCCATCCAAAATCTCATAAAAACAACACATACTCTTTAGCTCCAGTAACCATATTACTGGAAATAGATTTTGCACAATCCTCCTTCAAACAGCCATTTAAACCCCAGGCTTAAAGGAGATTATGCTGTTTGCTGATTTAAGCTGAAAGGGAAGCTTGTTCCAGTCATCTGGGGGCTCCAGAGGCAAAAGCTCATCTGCCAAATTCCCTCTTTATCCTAGTACAATGTACAGCATCTAAATTGTGATGATAATCTTGAAGCAAAATGACTCTCCTTTCAAGGATAATGTTTAAGTCAGATTCTGAGGCTTTTCAGGCTTTTCTAGGGATTGTTTCAACTTTGGTCTACAGTGATATGATGTTGCCTGATCTGCTTGATCTATGAAAGGCGGTTTACTTCAGTATCAGTAGAGATAAACCTTCTGGAAACTTTCACCCAAAACACGGAAGCCAGACAGCTTCTTACAGTTTTAAGCTGCAGACAAGGAAAAATTTGAAAGCACAGTCTAATGAGGTATTGCTGTGGGACATAAATTCAACATTTATCTCCAGTTCTACTGCCCAGTCCTTGCATTTCCCTGGTCACATCTACCCCTGCACTTGCAGAGAAGGGTTTAAGCCCAGGTATGGCTGTTCCCTGTGATGGTTTTTGGTACTTATGAAGCCATCATGGTCCAGTTGCTGCCGTTTTCTCCAGAATTGCTGAGGTAACAGCCATGTTTCCATGTAGCAGCAGCGGCAAGGGCAGCTGGAGCTGCCCTGGTCATATCTCTACAAGTGCCAGCCCAACGGCACAGGACACAGACTTGTTTTCTGCATCACACCCTGTCTATTAATTAGGAAGACTGAACCTTTTGCTTCCAGGCAAATGAAGGTATCTCCACACCGTCAAGTACAGCAGAACCTGAGTCTCACACAGGTTCTCCTCCTGCTATTGGCACAGGAAAGAAATGAGACAAAACCCATATGAATCTCTAGGGCTGATGGACACTGAGCACCGTTCAGACAGACTAAAGTAGGAACTACAGCCTATGTTGTGCCTCACACCACATACATGAAATTTCCTGTTATTTTTGCTATTTGATACTGTGAAAATGAAAAAGCTAAGGAGAGATTGTATAGTGAATCTTAACAAGTTCACTTCTCCAAATATTTCAGATACCATATACTTCTTAGACGCTGCCATACCAACTGGGGTCTACAGTGACACACACCATTTTTCTTCCTGTTATCGCACTTGGGATTCTTCCCTTTCCACACTCTAACCTTTATTTTTCACAATTATTAACACTTGATGAAAAGGCAACAAGAATGTATAATACACTACATGAGAATTTAAAAGGCAATGCAGTGGAAAACTGTTAATGGTTAAATGCATCATTATGCCCAGCAATATTACACAATTAACAAATTTAATCATTTAGCACTCTAACACTTCAAACTTCCATTAAATGTGTAATTTCATATATGAAATAATTATTCATTTATCAATAGGAGATGACTCCACTTCAATACAGAAGTAAAAAAATACAATTAGATGCAGCAGGGCAGAACGAATTTCTGGTAGTAAGATGGGATGGAGCTGTGTGTGCAACTCTTCTGTAAGTCCTCACAGTCAAACTCATAATTCTCATAGGACAATGCCTCTAAATATCTTGGGTCATTAGCAAAATTACATAGCTAATGAAGGCCAAATTAATGGAGCTCTGGAACATTTTATAAGCCTGTAAGAACAGCTACTTGTTATACATCACTAAGAAATAATTGCAGCAGAGTCAATCTCATGAACTCATTAAGTTTTAACAATACAAACTGGGCAAGCTATTCCCCAAGGAGAGTCTCCTCTGACTGTGTGGCTGGTATGTCCCCAGACTCAGGAGGTAATTGGAAGTGGGGGGTTAGGAAGATGAGATTCTAGGTTTGCAATGCAGGCCAACTTTGGGCTAATAGTCCCCACTGTTCAGGGCAGGGAATCTGAGAAACCCAAGTTGTCTGCCTTAGGGCAAAACACATCTGGAAGTTGTCAAATGACTCCACACAAATACTGAATGATATCTCAAGAAATCAATCATTTTCCTACTGAGAATGTGCAGGAGAAATCATGAAAGGATGACACCAATAGAGGAGAAATAACTGGAAATACTTAGGAGGCTTTGACCTATTCCCCACTAGGCCAGTGCTGGCAATGCTATTTACAGTAAAGGTCTGTGACACAGAGGCCATCCTGTGGTTGACTCAAATACGGTGCACACTCCATTTAAACACACATTCAAGATTAGGTAGTCCTGAGTCATATTCATTTAGAACAAGCACTGCATGTGTCAGCCGTAAGGACGTTCGGTAGAAAGAATAGCAAAGGAGCTGACAGTTGCCGCTCTATAGTTGGTCCCGAAATGAGTACTTTCAGTATCACTTCACAGAGCAACATACAAGTAGCTGAAAGGGAAAAGAAGCTGAAGACAGAACTTCAACACAAAACTTTTAGCAAGTTATGTAGTTTTGTTGGATTTTTTTCTCCTCTTTCATATAGTCTATTTCACGACAGTTAATTCTAGAGGGGTCTCAGTTTTCCACACAGTTCTTGGTTGGGGTGGTGGTAATTCATTATTTTAAACTCACTTAAGCACCTAAAAAAGCAGATCTTCATCTGATATACTCCACTGTGAGCACACTGTAGAAATTATAAAAGCAGAGTTCAAAACGCTGCTGCATTGTTTTGAACCCAAATGACAGCCAAGGTCCTGAAAGATGGTCCACAAAACCTGATCCACTAAGATCCATCCAAACCATGTTTGGATTAGAGCTGTACTGCAGAATACATATAAGTGCCAAACTCAAACTTCCTACAATCTTTGGCTTTTCTCATCGCCCTAACATCCAAGCTCCATCGTTCCTACTACCACAAACACCTGGTGAAAGCAGCCTCACAAACATAAAGTAAAATATCTTCTAAGTATTTTTTAGTGATTTCCTACAAGTGTTTTCACATGTGGCCCCTACAAATGTATTTTTCCAAGTATCCTTTATTAGACCTAATGGTTCTCAGAAACTTCTACCCTCAAAAAATGTAAGTAGTAGGGAATTCATTTTTTTCCATTTCAAAAAACCAACCAAAACCACTAGTCACTGCTAGTGACAACACAGTCTAGAAAACAAATATCACTATTAGGGACACTTATTATTTTGCTCCTGGAGGAAATATAGACTGTCAGTATAAACCATTAAAATGATTGCTAAAGCTGATCCAAATTTCTCCTAGATTTGAGATGCAGTTATATTTCTAAAGGGAAAAAAGGAAAAAAAATATTAATTTATGCCATTCAATCCGGAAGAAGGTTGGAACAAACTGCTGGCTTGCACATCCTCCTCGGGCCCCAAAGCTGAGACTTATAGATACTGGAAAAAGTACACTTCACATTCCCTGCCTTGTGACACTCCAGTGAAACTGCAGTAGACTAGCAGATGGTCAATAAAGTTGAAAAAAATCAGGTGGAATGGCACAAGTCTTAAGATTTTTAGGAAAAACAAGAGATTTTCACAGGACAAGTCTGTAACATATGTGTTAAACACAGCACTGTCCAACTAGACTATATCTAAAGTAATCCTCTGAAGAAAATGTAAGAAATTCCAACTGGAAGACAAGAAATCTTTTGCCTTCTCTATATATGTCTACTGATTCTCATATATCTATTAAAATCCCAAGTATGTAGCTTAATAGCCCTCTTAAAAAAATTAACACAATAGTGAATATGTTCTGCAATCCACATCAATGGCTGATCTCCAGAGCTCCCAGCTTCAACAGCTCCCCGTGGCAATAAGTTTCCAGTCTAATTCAATATTATGTTGTCTTTACTAATTTCATTAAAGCTCCTTATTGAGTTCATACCTAAACTGCCACCCCTGCTCTCAGCACTCCTCCTGAATCTTGTGCAGTTTTTAAACGTTAGACATTACATAATTTCATCTTAACCACATAATGAACTGTAAAGGACTCCTATATAAAACAGTCCTTTGCGACTAAGGAAATACTCCATAGGACCATTAAAGAGGAACCATGGAAATAATGATTCATTTTTCAGCTTCCAAGAACATTGCTGGTTTCAGTGCAGTCCACAGAGGAGCCATACACACTGCTTTGCTAAATTCCTGACTGACTCTGCAGTTAAATATATCACACTGGGCAGAGGTGAACTCCAGAAACATAACTGGATGCTTTTGCTTGACGCACTGTCATTTCCAATTGCAACTTGAGGTGGTTTCTACTAGCCCATTTTTTCTCACTGCATTGTACTTTATTAGCTGCAGTTGAGAATAATGCTTTTCGCATACTATGACAAAAAGTTACTGAGAAAGAATGAACAATTTTCTTGCTGGGCCAGTATCAGTACATCTCGATTCAGTTGGGACTCCTGACATTTATAATAGAATTGAGCAGTGCAAGATCTACTCCTCATACAGTGTGGTAAGAAGGTCAGTGTCTGGTGAGTAGGTTTCATGCTCTCTCTCGAAAGCATATATCAGATTTGGAATTTTGGAGTCCATTTCTCTTGGTCCCATTATGTGCTGGCTGCTTTTGTTCCTGCACATGCATTATAGAAACACAGCAGATGTATGTTAGCCACAAAATAAGTCCATGAGCTATTTCCAAGGTTTGTAACGCTATCTATTGGTGTATAGCACGCTGTCATCTTAAAGGATGGTGAATAGAGGCATTACATGGAGTGGAGCTTAGGCTCAATCCTTACGTGCTGGAGAGCTGTCCCAGTTCCTGGAGAAACCTGACTGTAAGTGACCACTCAAAGTTATTAACCTGGACCAGGTTCTTTAAGAAGGGTATACTTTTTTGCCTATTCACTTTTATGCTGTATTCTAACAATCTTTTCAGAGCAAGGATTGTCTCCTATCACATGTTCTCTGATAGAGGTAATTCATATGGCATAACTTTGAACATCAACCCTGAAGAACGAAGTTGAGCGTCTGGTCTCTTTATACAAAGGATGGAGAGCAGCAGGCTGCTCCAGGGGGGAATCTGGGTTTGACCAGACAATGGGTACTCTATCTCTGTCTCCACAAATCACATTTCTTCAAATGAAGAGTCAGATTTTCAGTGACACTTAATTACAAATTGAAATCTGATTTTTATTAATACAGACAGTGCAAGATTAAGTTAAATTAGCTGTTTTGTTAAGCACTTATGCTAGAAAATTCATTTTTTTTAGAAATATATTAAGAGAAGATCACAATCAAAGCTGAATTAATTTCAAAGATGAATGCCACTTTTCATGCATTGGGTATTAATCCATTAGTAGTTCCTGTGAAATCAGTTGGGTTCCTCGTAAGGTACAGAAATACTCTGCAGAAATGGGAAAAGTATAGCTGGATCCTTATAAACTGAGTACGTATTTGTGAAGAGTATTTTATGAGGCTATATGGTTATACTAAACTGTTTACACAATTAGTAAGGGACTCAACAGAAGATTTTTTTTTTTTCCAGCTGCAGAACACTGAGGAACATTCAAATATGTCCAAATGTGAATATAGGAACCAATCTCATCAATAAAAATCCAAATCTACCACTGATGGTGCAAAATATTTGGTATACACATGGACATCTCAGCAGTATTCCCTTTTCCAGATTGCAGCTACTGCTACTGCAAGTGCAATTAGCAGACTCAAATTAATTTCACTGCACAAACACTGTAGTAAAAATCTAACAAAGCCTGCTGGACTGCAGTTGTTAAAACAACTCCTGAATGCCGCTAGAGCACCTTGGCTGAAAGTGTTCCAAGTTTTCTGCTTCCAGTACAGATTGTCTGACCACTATGTTCATCTACTCCTACGTGCCTTAAAAAGTTAGTGGCTTCTGTATTTTGTCCTTTATTTTCAATCCCTGAGGCTGGCATCCCTAAAAAGATGACATAGTTGGTGAAGCAGAATCCTAACCCAATATAAATCGAAATAATTCAGATCAACTGAGATTATGGTCGGGAAGTACAAAGCTTATTCCTTGTGGAGGTTGTGTTCACTTTGCAGAAGGAACCCCAGTAGCACAGAAATGTCAAAGGCACAGAAGAAACTGCTACATGTCTCAATCTCTGCACCTCCCCTGTAAAGCTACCAGCACACACACAGAGCTGTCCCCCAAAACGAGGCCGACGTGATCGTTATGAAAACTCTGGTCCAACCAGATGAAACACTTCCCCCATATATTTTTCAGTATATCATGATCTTCAAAGCCCTTTTAAATATTTACCCAGCCCTTACAGTAGCCTTCTGTAAAGAATGGTTGGAAAAACCTCAAAATTAAGGAAACTGCCACAAATAGATAAAAGAAAAAAAAAAACACCAAACACAAAACCAAAAACCAAACAAAACCCAACAAACTAATGAGCTGAAGTGGCTCAGGTCACTGAGAGGTTTATTTCAAGACTGGGGCTGAAACTGGAAGATCCTGGCTATGGGCAGTGTCAAACAACCCTCTGTATCAGGAAGTTTTCTGACCTGACAGTGGTAGTTGTATGAAGCTGTATTTTTAGATCTAGGCTTCCCCCTCTCTGTCCTAACCATCCCTTCACATGAAGTATATCTTTCAGATAGGAAAGCCAAGCTTCCAGAGGAGAAAAAAAGAAAAACAAAACAAAACAGAACAAAACAAAACACAACAAACCACCAAACAATAAAAAAAACCCTCACCAAATCCCCCCCCCCCC
>NW_020799111.1:3892020-4067406 GCF_003259725.1 Athene cunicularia | reverse complement strand
TTGGGGGGGGGGGGCTATCTTCTGCTCCTGTCAATGCTGTGCAATGCTTTGGGAAAGAGTCAAATGTCACCTTCTGCCAAACAGTTTGCAAATGTGTAGTTTTGTCACAGCAGATATTAAGGGAATCACCCAGGATATCACAACAACTTTGTAAGCCATCTGGGAGAAGATGTAACTCAGTGAGATGTGGCAGTAGCTCTCTGCAGAGTAGCTGCACTGTCACCATAAGATAGGTGTGGTGTTCCCACTGCATAGACTGCTTCTGTGGTGACGAGATACTACTAGATTTTAGCAGCCTCAGCCGCATCTTGACCTGGTCCCTCCCTAGCTTGGGCTTCTTGTGCACCTCGAAAGCTGCTCTGCTCTCTACAGCAACAATCAGACTTGGGGTCAGCAGCTTGGTGTTTGCTTTTGGCAAACAGGCTGTCCACCTGCTTCTTGTCCTGCAGAGGACTTTTGCAAGTAAATACTTCAAAGGGATTTCTTCTCTCCATGAAGTTTCTTCCCAGCTTGTGCTATACCAGAGGCAGATTTAGAACATTAGACTGCCTCCTTTATTTCAACAGTTAGAGGGTAATTTAACGGGTCTGAACTGTAGCCCAAGGCACCTAGTCGTTTATATAATATGGGTTCTTCCTACATAAATAAGAGCTTTTATTTAGGCTCTGGTTACAGAAGCATGAAGCTCTAGGGTTGGCACCAAATTATTTAATTGTAACCTCACTCATATGTGCACCATCTAAACTGTCCAGACACGAGATGGGATCAAAAACTCACATTCAACATGGGTGACTTCAGACAAATATCACTGGATTTCCTGAGGAGAGGTACACATGTACAAATGACCAGGGGCAAGCCTATCTCCCAGTCCTGACAAGGGAGCACCATCCATCTCAAGAGAGAGACGAGGTGCTGCCATCTCTCTACCCCAGGTCTAAAAGTGCATCAGTCCATTCCTACAGTAGTTTTATTTCTTTATTTCCTACCAGCAGTCTCCAGCCCCATGTAGCTGTGATGATACCTGCAAAATCACCAAACTGTTAAAGTACAGCAGCAACAAGGAGCCCCTTTGGGAGCCTCTCTTGTGGTACTGTGCAAGTCAGCCCCATCAGAAAAGTTAGCAAGAAGACAGACAGACATTTGCCCAAGGCACACTATTAGGTGCAGCAGACAGGATTCAGCCAAAACTCCTGTGTAATGTATGTGAATGTACCTGCCCTGTTCCAGGACAAGCACTGGGAATTGGTAAATTCCACCTCACCTAAATGGAAAGCAGTGAACTCTTCATCTGTGCTGAAACTGCTTGTTCAACCCTGCCAGCTGCAGCTGCTCAGGAAGTGTTGACTGTGCTTGTGGGGACAGGCTGAGCAACTGCTAATGAATGGAAGAAAAAATGGTCTGGGAAATTCCCCACATGCAAGTGTCTCACTAGAGCCTGGAGCAGCTTTGCTCTTCAGCAGCCTAGTATCCCCGGCAAGCAGCCTGCTTCCTACTAGATCACTCCAAATACTCACCTGGCAAGATGCTAAAGCTACTCCCCCAGTTGAAGTAGTCCCTCTCTCAAAGCCTGGCACTTGTGCAGGACCAGTTTAGCTTTTGTGTTGCAGTCATCTAAGCTATTTTTGCTATCTCTCAGCTGAGAGAACAATTCCAGGAAACAACACTTTTGCCTGAAGGCACCAACTCAAAGAATTGCTGCAAATCACTGCACCATCTACTTACTCCTGTATGGGAATAAAGAACCAGTTGTGCCTCTCAAAAATTCTTCTGTGTATTGTATTAAAACAGAATATAAATATTAATGTATCCTGGTCATCAATTTATAGACAGGAGAAATTCCTTCAAAGTAACTGGAGCTGGATTGTCACAACAGGGGCAAGACAGTCAGCCCCTCTGTTTGCTCTTCTGTACAGAACTGAGGGTGTCTGACTGTGGGGTAAGGTCCATATTGTCACCTATCTGGCTTACTTCGTCTTTTTGCAATATTTAACTCTGGCTGAACCAGCAAGAAATATTGGTTGAATGTATTTTTGAATGCAGGGACAATACAGAGAAAAGGAACTACGCTGTAAACAAGACCACAGGGTTCCAATGCGTAGCTTTTCTGACAAACACCATATCCGTTCCAGGGACAGGCAAGCAGGACTTTCTAGCCATCTGGAAAGTGAAGTAGATCTCCCAGGTTATGTCTATCACAGCATTCGCCGGCAGACTTGTTCACTATGTCCATGTTCTGAATCTGCTGGACGTGAATCAGGCCTGTAGGAAAAGGTCTACAGGCAGAGCTGACCAATGCAGAGCCTTGATTAGTAAGTGTTAGATGTATCTGCCTGGGCTCAGCATTCTACTGATGTGGCTACATGACTTCTGGGCAAGTTTGGATCCAAGCAGAGCAAACCCTCATCTACCTGCAGACTGCAATTACTGCAGCAGTGACAAGCTTCAGTGCACCACAGCACCCAGAAGAGCACAGGTCCATTCTCTCCCAGCCTGAAATTACTAAAGATTCTTCACTTCTTGCAAGCAACCATACTTTTTTTTATTTTAAACAGATTTTGCTGCAAGACTGTATGGTTATCCTAGAAATGAAACCAAAGATACAGAAGCATTTTGTCCTGCCTGGGAGACCCAACCTGGCTCTCAGTTTTATTAACTTCTGAATCATCTAGCCTCTTCAGAGTCAAGTTAAACATTAAAGTAACCCCCTACTTATGTGTCTGAAGGATTTGTTCATAACCACGAAATTCAGATATCAAATGCAAAAGGCAGTTTATTGCCTAAATAGGCAGTTATATGCCTGTTTAACATCTATTTAGTGCATGACTTCAGCTGTATTACCATGCTTTTAGTTTATTTTAGCAATTGTCACAACAGAGAGAAAAAAGCAACAGGAAAGAATTAATAGCTACAAGAGCTGGCTCAAGAAAGATACTCTCACCGGTCAATGTAGTTATCAGAAACCATTTAAATTAAAATGGTTTCAAGTGGGCTTTTATCCTTTTAACTTCTTACATCTTCCTGCATCCCATTGTTAACTCAGTAAGCCACACTGCAAGGCTGCTGTTTACAATTACATACAATTTATTTTGTAACACATTAAATGAAGTGTCTGAAATAAGCTTCTAAATTAGTTTCAATAGAATAGTTGTTATATTATCATTAAATTTCAGCATATTCCATAGCAGAAAATTTGCTTGGTATTTTGACTATTATCCCTAACATAATTTGCAAAAGAAATGGAGGTGTGACTTGATTAAACACATTTAAATAGCTAAGATGTTTCTTCACTTAATTTCATTAAAGAAAATAGCTGTTAGATATTAATTAGCCTATCTACTACATGCCATTGTTTGACTCAGTGATCATCCTTTATCTAAATGCATTTGCTTTTGGCATCAAAGCACAAATCCGATAGAACTTAAATTACAACCGTAGCATAGATGAACTACAACAGCATCCTTGCAGCTGTTAAGTTGGCAACGTCCAGCATGAATATAAAAGTCTGTCAAAGAAAACTATTACATACTGCTTTCTACAGAATGGGGAGTGCTAAAGGTGTGTTGGGAGAGAATGTTAGTTGGGAATGACCCTGAAAGAACTCTATTAAATGACATGTTAAAACTTTACCCCTCTAGGACACTCTACAAGCATCTCTAGGAACAAATCTTCCAGAGGTCAATTGCCATTCAGATATCTGACAAACTCTTCATTTCTAAAGCTATGTAGCTGCAGCCCAAGAGGAAAAACAGATCAGAAGAAGTTACAATGCTAGACTCTTGGGTAGAGGCAGAATATCAGTTCAGAAGCATGTCTGGGGGAAAAAAAAAAAAAAAAGTTATATCACCCCCAAATACTCAGAAAAATCCCATCTGTTTTATTGTCACCCTCACAGTAGGGCTCTTATTCCCACAGCTTTCTCTTTCTAGTCCTGTTGACCTCATCTCCAAAACTGGGGATGGAACTATTTGGCAGTCCTTGTTGAATAAGCTGGAGATGTTAGCTCTAGGCCTCTATCACTGGATACACACACAGTACAAGCCTTTAGCATTGATCACTGAACAAAGTATTGACGTGCCATCAAAAGTTGTTCTACAAAGCTGACAGCCATAGCATACACAGCAGTTGTAAGCAAAATCCATACATCAACAGAACTAACAGCGCAGTCTGCACATACAAGTCTGCTATGGCCATGACATACACAGATCTCCCCCAGCTGTATAGGATCATTAAGTGAAAGAAGTTAAAGCAGGGTTTGACCAGGCCAGGAGTCATGAATGACTGTGTGTAATACATAATTCAGGTGGCTTGGCAGCAATTTGAATCTCACTGTATTTTTTCAGTTGCTGGGAGGCTGAAATGTTAGAGTAACAACGTGCAACTGGGAGGCAGCGCTACCTAGCAGACTGAGTGCTGAACTGGAAGTTTGAGCAGGAAAGCTGTCTACTTACCCTGTTTTTTCCAATGGATGGTTGAGCAGGAAAGCTGTCTACTTACCCTGTTTTTTCCAATGGACGGTTGAGCAGGAAAGCTGTCTACTTACCCTGGCTTTTCCAATGGACAGATACTTTGAAATGTCTCTTCCTCAGGGCTACAGACCAAAGTAGTTTCCAGTCTCCTTCATATGGGCTTCACAGGTACTCTGTGTTCTCCTTGCTATCTGTAACCTGCCTTTTCCACCTCAACTCCTTCCCTCTCTTTGCATCTTAACTACTAACTCTTCTCTCAATCATGGAAGAAACAGGACAAAACCAGCCTGTCCATACTACCATTTATCCCTGTCTTCCCCCCAGCCAAAGCTAAAGCCAAATCTATTGGCTCTGCACTGACTCTCACCAGTTCACCTACAATAAGAGACAAACAGTGGTCCACAGAAGAGGGAAGGAGGGAGCATGGGGCAAATATCCCTTTTGTGAGGCCTCTGTAGCAGGCAGACAGGCAACAGGGTGTCAGAGGATCTACAATCTCTTTTTATGCTGGAGCACCTTAGCAGTTGTGAGCCACTGCCACAGACTGCTGCTCACCACGAACTGTATACATCAGTACAGCATCTTGTACAAAGACCTCGTCCCAAAGTAAAACTTTAAGGGTTTAATTTAGCCCTAACAGTAACAGTCAAAAAGAGTTTCAGGATGTATTAGAAAGCTGTTATCTTCACAGACCCTAATGAAGTCAGTCTGGCAGCACCTTTTTCTTGATGTCCAATAGTTTGCAAGAGTGATTAAGATCCAGCAAAAAGTTAGTGTTCAAAATTCCCATCAATGTCATCATGAGATGTATCCCAGCACAGGACCAGCTCCTTGGTTAAGATCATAACTTCACAAGCCACATCAGACCTGCCTAACACCTAATGACAATGCTGCCAATAAAAGCAGGGTTTCAAGTTTTAGTCAAGTCCAACTCAAAGTGTGATTATAAAATAATCACCTTCATAGTTATTAATATGGCAAGTGGTAGGGGAGTGAGCAAACCCCTCCACATCAGAGAGAAAGTAGGTCTTCTGGCTGGAATTAACTATCTGGTGGAATAATGCAGAGTTTACCGAAGTGTCAGGTTGAGCTGCTACTTTCACAGATAGTTTCACAGCACTAAGAAAAATCACACTGATAGATCCCTGCACCATTTTCTAGACAATAATATTCACATTTGCTTAATACCAACTGTGCTACTTAATTGTCAGGGAGCATCATTCTCAGCAGCTAAATAGTAACCACCACAAGGCACCTACAGCAGCCAACAACCTGGCAGCATCTTTTGCTGCTCACTGATTGTGGAAATGGGGCCAGGTTATTCACACCATCTGCTGCAGAGGGGAGGTGGGTGCTTGGGACTATTGGTTCAAAGCACTGTTAGACAGAAGATGTACAATTCAGATGGAAGGAAGAGGAAGTAAATCAATTTTAAAAAAATAACAAAAAAAACACACACACACAAAAAAAAAACAACCCACCAAAAAAAACCCAAAAAACCAAACAAACAAACAAAAAAAACAAAACAGGAAATGGAAGTCAGGAGAATTCTTCACTCCAAATTCAAGATCTTTCAGTCCCACAGAACAAACCCTGACTTTTCTCAACAAAGCATTACTTTTGAGTACTTGTGCTCATTTTTACTGTGCTAGGGATTGCCAACACTAAGAAGACAGCTTTGAATAGAGCTGACTGGGAAATCAGAAGTATTTTTGGTTTCACATCAGATTAAAACCAAGTTCTTTCAACAGGTATTAAGAAGCCCAGGAAAGCATATTTGAAGCTTTGATTCTGAGCCAGACTTGAACCCAGGCTTCCACTACCATGCAGAAAGCATCACAAGTTAGCAGCTATTCTCCAGATCACTCTTGTTATCCCCTTCTCTTCTCCTGAGAAACATTCCTATGAAGGTTACCTCAGCACTGTGCTTCCACTGATGTTAGGGGCAAAGTTGTTGTTTTCCATGGGAATAGCAGAGAAGTCAAACCTCAGCATCTTCAGTAGCAGTAAAATGCTACTCTATTTCCTTATATGGGTTTATCCTCCATACAGTTCTACATCTAAAAGCACATTTAGTCAGTAGCCTGCTTTAGCACAGCTGTTGCTCGTAAAAGACCCATTTTCTACAGACAGACCTTAGGATGATGTTGACAGGTTGTAGCTGTGTTTGTCCATAAACTGAACAGGACCATTTCCATTGGCGTCATCTGGTCGTGCCCATGCAGTCTCTCTCAAGACCTTCTAATAATAATAAGGTAGCAGGCATTTTAATTTGGGCCTGAAGAAACTTGGCTCCTGGCTTCATTTACAGTCTCCATTAAATATACAGATAGTACACATAATGTAACTTACTCGCTATGCCAACACTCAGCATAGAATTAATGTTTTGATGGAATAATAAACCTCTTAAAATCTGAGCTGATAATGGACAGTCACGTTAGATGCTTAAATTATAGCAGCATGAACAGCCTTGCAATAATCAACCCTGCAACTGCCAAAATGTTTTCATTGTTCGTTAACTGGAACCTCTTTTGCATTGCTAATCCTAATGAACTGCCATTCTCATTACCATTCCAAGCACTGTCTGTAGCACATCTCTGGATTTCTTTTCCACCCAAACATACAATCTTATTCAACTGGCAGTCTGTTAATGCATTAAAAGCACAGAAATAGCTGCTTTAATGCAACTGTAATAAATCCACAGTGCAAGCACCTTTAGGGGGAAGTTCAGTTCAGTCTTCAAGAACTTTCGTTTAAGTAGAAAAAACAGAAGGTCTTTTATTAAAGAGACTCTATAGTAGGGTTTAAGTTCCAAATCCAATATCCATTGAAGTTAATGGGAGTCTTTCCATTGATTTCTGTGTACATTGAACTGCTTTTAACTCCCTCCCTTCCTCTTCTGCTCCTCCCAAAGCATGAATAAGTGAATCCACTGACAGTGCAGAGATACAGAAATTTCTCGCGGGAAGCATGAACGATGTCTGTGTAGGAAAGGCTCTGTACTTCAATGCACTGAATTACCAATGCCATTTCCTCTACTCTGACTCCACAGTGGTAGAGTTCAAAGAGTTCAAAGCATTCAGCAATCCTCAGTCCACAAGCCAGGTTCCTCCTTTGCTACATTTATAATAAAACTTTTGCACAAAATTTACCACAGGCTCTGAAAAGCTGTAGTTTACGTCTCTATATGTACCTTGTATGCAAGTAAGAAGGAGCAGCCCAAAGCCACTTGCTTATGTAGCATCCATTTTCTATGGAGAAAAAAAAAAAACAAACATTCAGAAAGCATCTTCTATAGCAACATACCTCAGTTCAGGATGTGAGTAGCTTATTCATTAAAGGAGAACAGAAAATAGAGACTTTCTCATCACGCTCAGTCAAGTAAATAAAAAATGACTCAGTAACTTAATGGTGGACAGCTCACTTACATAACCCATGAGAGAAGTTTTATGAGAGAAAAGCAAGACATGGAACCAGTTTTATTTTCAGTGTGACCCTCTTGTTTTCAAATATAACAGACCTGAAACGGAGGAGGTTAGCGAAGTATTAGGCATCTTCAAGGAATTTCAGCCTTGAACCGATGTTTTGTTCTAGAGAGACAGTTGTTTCCTATAGCTGGAAAACAGGGAACACTTCTCTCCCCTTCTCAAAAGAGACTGCATGTCCAGAGAACACCACACATGAAGAAGCAGTAAGTATTGTTCAGACATTGAGCATTTTCTACATTGTTCTTTTACAAAAACCGTCAACACTGAAATAGTTCCAAATTGATGTATGAGCCCTGAGTTCTCATATTAAGGAGAAGCAAACACATAGGTATAACATTTCAGCTTCTCCAATATCATTTCATAACCAACCAAATAGTCATTCCACATTGAAAAAGTATTGCCACACTCACAAAGACTCTGAACTCACTAATTAAGGAGGAGTTTTTTATCTGGAGACAGCTAAGCTGTCTTTCACTAAGCCCATATTATTTACTTTATTCCATCCGATGACTCTTAAAACAGCAAGAAGTGTTCTACACAAGCAGAGAGTATAATTTTTTCGTTCTCATCCTCACTCCTCTCATCTCCAAGGCTCAACAAAAGTGTTTCTTTATAGTTTCCAATATACAGTTCTTGGAACAATGCAGTGCACTGACTATCACACATTCCTTTGAGAAACTCTCCCTGGAAAATCAAAGAATAGCAGGCTCCAGGGACAGAATGGTAAAGGGCAGATGTAGAATATGCCTTTCCTAAAAAAGCTCTTAAAATAAATTTTTTTTAGGCTACAACACAAGCCACTAGCTTATGAAATACCTATTTTTAAAAAACTCAGGGGGCAAAGTTGGATTCACAAACTAAAACTCCAATTACAAAAATTGTTGCACAAAAGCAGCTAATGTCGGAAAGAGAGGCACTAAGTACTTCCTCCACACTGATCACCTCCAACTTGTAGAAACCTCATTAGTGCCAAGACTCAGGAAAAATCTTCTAAACAGAGAATTGCACTTTTAAGTTGGATAAAGAGCAAAGAATTCCCCTCTGTAAGTCAGTATGACTAAACCAGCAGAAGTCACACAGAAATTCCCACAAAACCTCACCCCAAATTCTCATCAACTCCCATAGACTTTGTATCAGACATTTTGTCCCTTAAACTATTATTTAGAAATTTTCTAACCCAATCCACCTATTTCAGTACTCCTCAAATAGCATGGTATGAGGAAGCAGCAGAAGAATTTTATCTAGAATATTCTCTGTTACTGCCAAGGTCTGAAAGACTGGTGATGACCCAGCCTCTTATCCTTCTGAAGAATCCCATCCTTTATACTGCAATCTTAAATTCCTTGGCATAGCCTTCCTAACCTAAAATCTAACAGATTTTCTACCACTTTACTATAAAACCTCAAAAAAACAGAAAAGTTGGTTTTGAACTAGTCAGAAGGCAGACACTTGAGACCAGGCTAAAACATACATGAAAGAGAATTTTCAAGCAGCCTCAAAACCACATGCAGAGAGTGGTTTATATTCTCTTCCCCAGAGATCTTTTAGCTTAAACAGGCAAAAGGAAGGTTTGACTTTGATTTGACCAAGGCAAGACAGACATTAAACACAACTTTCAAGAATTTATGCTTATGAAATTCATTATTAGAAAGTATGGAATCTTTCAAGGCCTCAAGAAATTCTCTAGTACAGTTCAATTTCAAACCAGTTTCTACCCAGTCACAACTAAGTTTATTATGCAAACCTCATAATATGTCCATAGCAGTACTAATAAAACCTTGACAGAATAATATTGCTACCAAGTATTCCTACACATAAGCACAAAATCGTGTCATCTTCAGCCTGGACTACACTTCCATAGTTGAGCTAGACTGAAGTTTAAGTGAGCAGTGCTGTACTCTTTGATTGATATGTATTTCATAGACTCTGAAGAAACAGGTCAACATTGGGTGTAATTCATTGTAAGACTTTGGAGATCTTTGTCTTCAGACAAAGTATTAAACCATATTCTCCACAAATACTATGAACACTGGCTGTTAAGAAATACTGAACTTAATGTACTGTAATTATGTTTGTTTGGGGTTTGTTTTTTTTCCTTTTTTTTAAAAAAAAAAAAACCCACCCTACTTTCTTAAATGACTTCTAGAAGAACTAAAAATACAATGGATCCAGAATATAAAAGCTGTAGACTTTTCATCTATGCTGTCAAGGGTATACAAAACCTGACCGCACTGCAGCAAAAACACTACTCAGTGAAGCAGAAGGTTCCATCTCAGTGAAACTCAGCTGATTATAGGCTTGAGCAAACCCTGTAATAACAGAGTTGTATGACAAGCACAGGGTAGGCCAGGAAGAGTCCACCTTGACCTTCACTAACTGAAATCCAATAGTCAATTATCCATCCTTTTCTGTTAACCTAATGCAGTCACTCAGGGAGGAGATGGGACAAGCACTGATGAGACATGTCTTAGAAAAGTTTGACCATCAAACTCAGAGAGAACACCTACAGAAGGGAGAGGAGAACTACTCATTCCACTCTTTAACTGGTCAGAAGTGATACACATAGTAATACTGCTTTTTCCAACAGTTTGCTGCTTGTCCCAAGTTTCCCAGGGTTTTTTCCAACTAATTTCCTGTCAATAAGCCTGACATAAAAATTTCTGCCAAGTAATTAATACAGCTTTTGGATGCCCAGCTCTAAGTGTGTAGCCACTACATATGGGAAATGGATACTTTCTGCACTTGAACCAGCTGCTCAGTAGTGGGGAACAATCCAGTATATGTAGACCCTTACACTTCTAATTTAAACATCAGCCTCACCGCTGCTAATCTTCTGTCTCTGGCTCTTATAACATAATCATGAAAAGGCTACGCTTGGCTTACTCAGTTAAATATTTCAATTCCCAGTCATATTGAAAATACAGCCATTTTCCATGGCATCGTAGCACAAGCAAAATTGACAATTACACTAATGTTCTGTTTATCATACAAACATAACCCCTAAGATCTGCAGTTGAAAAAAGAATATTTTGTTTCCCATGCAGAGATGGAAAGCATATCATTAGACAATTTACTGCTATTGACAGATACTATATGTATTAATCCTTTGCTAAAAACACTGAAATACGTACTCACAAAATAAAGGAGAAATCCTGCCAGTTCTTGAAATAGGTATTTTATCCACATTATTTAGACAATAATTCAGATCACAGTTGGAGAATGAACACCAATTTGTGAATTTAAGCATAGATTTCCCTTTTCATTTTATTCAGCAAAATACTTTATCATTGGAACACTAACAGAGAGAAAGAAAGAAAAATGAGACAATTATTTAAACAAAATCATGACAATAAAGTGAGTAAAATGTGATTGGCTAACTGCAACACGCTGTCAGCTTCATTCTGACATATTTTGAGCATTCTTCTTCAACAGTTCTCTAGTTAGAGTTACATGACCTCATTAAAAGAGTAAATGGTGGAGGTATGTCTTTTTTCTAGATATGTGAGCAGCATAACTAGAACTTCCACACAATTTAAAAAAAAAAATAAATATAAGCTCTCCTATTCCATATATGCAGTTTCAAAGAAGAAACCAAGCACACAGTAAAATGTAATGTGATGCTTACCTAAGGGTTTTGGCAAAGGATGTCTTAGGATGTCTTCTTAAACCCTCAGCATGTAGTGAGATCACATAAGTCTCTGTAGAAATACAGAAGTCTGTATACAAAATATTGCCTTCTATAGAATCTGGAAGCGGAACTCTCTCTCGATATTCACCACAAAAAATGGCTTTTAAAGATGATGAAATCCTTATTCAAAAAGCAGATAGATGATCTAGGTCAAGGCAGGTTTCACAGTCAGTCAGTTAGGGCTTACTCTTGGGTTAGACTGCTCAGAAGACACCAGCTTGCGGAGATCATGAAGCAGCCAGATGTTCTACCCAGAAAAGTTTCCCATCCTTTACCATCTGCATCATATTAGTGTCTAAGAGGGGAAAGAAGCAAGATTGTGTTAGAGGAGAATAATAAATTAGTCAAAATTACAGAAGAAAGTGACACATGGAAATAACAAGTATCTCCTCTCTCTGCATGGAAATATTGGCTATTTTTTTTCCTATTTTAACTAACAGTTATCATAGCTATATTTTTCACACATTTCTCTTTTGAAGATATAAATTACTATATATGACTTTTCCCTGGAGTGAAAAAAGATAATTTAAAAGAAGCGTGGCCAGCAGGTCAAGGGAGGGGATTCTCCCCCTCTACTCCTCTCTCGTGAGACCCCCATGCAGTGCTGTGTCCAGCTCTGGGGGCACCAACATCAGAAGAACACAGACCTGCTTGAATAGGGCCAGAGGAGGATCATGAAGATGATCAGGGGCTGGAGCACCCCCCTGTGAGGACAGGCTGAGAGACTTGGGGGTGTTCAGCCAGAGAAGCTCCAAGGAGACCCTAGAGCGGCCTTCCAGTACTTAAAGGGGCTGCAGGAAAGGTGGGGAGGCACTCTTTATCAGGGGGTGTAGGGATAGGACGAGGGGTAACAATTTTAAACTGAAAGGGAGTAGATTTAGATTAAATCTAAATATTTAGATTTAGATCTTCCCTGTGAGGGTGGTGGTGCCCTGGCACAGTCTGCCCAGAGAAGCTGTGGCTGCCCCCTCCCTGGCAGTGTTCAAGGCCAGGTTGGACGGGGCTTCGGGCAACCTGGGCTAGTGGAAGGTGTCCCTGCTCATGGCAGGGGGGTGGGACTGGAGGATTTTTAAGGTCCCTTCCAACCCAAACCATTCTGTGATTCTGTGAAATAAAAGTTGCATAAGTACAAATGAGTAAGTTGTTCTTTCTCATTCCACTGAGAGATCGCAGAGAGGCCTTGCAGGTCAGTGAAAAGAGACTTGAACTATGACTTCTGTTTCTTCCCTGGATTCTCTTTCGTTCTGGTTCTTCTTGTTCAAGTTACTTGCTCTCTCTCATTCCACTTCCACTTTTTAGTTTAGGCAGAAGCAGATTCATCTGCACAGCTACCAGAAACTCCTTTTGGATTCCTACACACTGTTTATGACAAAGCCACTAGGTCTACTGCCTAGACTTTCCATGTAAATGCTAACAGCATCAGGTTATGGTTATACAAAGGGTTCCTGGGCCTACATATCCATTCTCACTAGATATGAAAGAATGCTAAAGTGAGCTTATAATCAACACAGTGAGATTCAAGCCTTTCTAACTTGTCCTTATTTGGATACAGAACCAAACAAAAAACTGCTGGAACTCAAATAAAAGTTGCTAAGAGTGGAGTCCTCTTCTTACTTCCATCATTGAAGGCAACACAACAGAAGATGCACATTATTTTGGTGTGGCAGAAGCCATGCATGTGTCTACTAGCTCTGATCCATACTCTAGCATTTAGAAAACTCACTGGAAACTTTATGCCTATGAAAAGTGTTGAATAGGTAATATATATCTTTAGGCAATGCAGACAACAGTAAGGGGAGTCATTGGACTCCCATCACAGCAGCCGCATGTGAATTTAATGATACAGCAAACAGAACAGAATTCACAGCTCATATTGAGTTGCTTCTCATGTTTACAGCCCTGGGCACCAAGATGCAACTTGAAGCAACTGTGCTCATGTTAATAAGTTGTTTGACTTTGGAGGACTTCAGAAAACATTGAATTCTAATGCACAAGGATATGGAACAAGCACTGGCTTTAGAAAGTCACGTTGTGTGCCAAAAGTAGCACACACTGACCTAAACCTTTAAGACAGGAGCATATATCTGAAAGCAAATTAGTGTCACTCCAATTTACACTGAAGTTATGACGAGTCTCATCAATATCAACTGGGGAAGCAAGAATTCTCTTCAGGGTCAAGGGAAGCGCATATCTCCTTGAGCACAATTTGCTCTCAAGCACTGCAAATGCAAAACACCAAAGGTAAACACAGAGCAAGCTTGGAGAAAAAATGATGTAAATAAATTCCATCTGTAGGACTGGAGATAGCAGATTATCTGGAAGAGATAATAATTATTTCCTCTAAAGGAACTTCTTAAAAACAACATGGAATGGACTCATACCTGGACAGGACTCCAAGTCATAGATTGTGGTAGCAGTGGCTAAATGAGACTGAGAAATTTGCTTGCAGTCAATAGAGTTTTCTTCCATTAAAAATCACAGTAGATTCAGATTCCTATATAAATGTGCTAACTGGCACAGCTCAGAAAACTACAGCCTCAAATATCATTGAGAAAAACACAATCCACAGTTTTGTTTTGCCTTTTTTTGTTACTTCCAAATGCACCTCTGTTTTGCTGATTAAGGATACCAATTAAACTCGGACACGAGAGTGAGAAGAGCAGGCGTATTTAACTAGTGATAACCAAATAATGTAACAGAGTAAAACATGCAGTAAGAAAAGGCAGAATAATGTGCCTAAAGCAACAAACAGGAAAATACAGGGCAATGCATCAAATCATTACTACATGAGAGAGAGAGTAGTGATTAAGAAAGATCCATCACCACTTGCATACGTCACCATCACCCAGCCCTGCAGTGGCCGGGCAGCCCCAGTTACAGCGAGGATTTGCAGAGCCTGTCCCGGCAGGTGGGAAATCCTGCACGGTGCCTCCACCCATAGGTGAGGCTGCCAGAGTTGCTGTGAGCGGATCTAGCCTTGTATACCAGAGATCGACAGGCCAGAACAGCTGGCACCTTTGTTTTGTGCGGAAATATCTGGTTTCATTCTCCCATTGGAATGGGGGAGACCAAGAGAGTTTCTAACAAGGCCAAATACGCGGGTTCTCAGCCTTGAACAAGGCTAAACAAGGGAAGTTGGATGCATTCTCTCAGCATTTCGTCCTCACTACTGATTATATTCTAAGCTGCATCTTTCACTAGTGAGCATACATACTTTGTTAATGATACAGACTAAGTTAGCAGCTTCGGCTTGGGGCCTGTTGTTCAGGCTTCAGTATTTCAGTACTTTAGCACTTTTTACATCAGCATAAGTGGGTTGTTATAACTTAGTACAATACCTACTAGCACAATTGTTATAGTTTATAAAATATACAGGATTAATCTATAGGTCAGCTCTGGCTTGAGCCTGCTGTCCAAGCCTTAGCACTTCAACCTCTCGACAAGCAAGCTTTGGACACCACACTACACAATAATAGTCAGGGAGGCAGAAGCTCCCAATGATTAAACACTGCAGGAGAAACATGACCAGGCTGGCAAAAGGGGATTCAAAAACCAGTTGTGGAGAAATCAGCAGTCATCAGAAGCCTAACAGCAACAGACGGAACAATAGCCTCCTTGGGACAGTTGTTGAACTTCCCATAGCACCAAGCCTAGGGACAGCTGCTCAGATGGTGAGGTACATCACTGCCCACAGAACTTCAAAGCTTTCCCAGCCAAAGGAGATGTGTATTCTGGTCACAGGGTGTGTTGGGGAAGGAATGGTAAAGGGGGTACTGCCTACTCCCTTTCACATCCACAGCACTAACAATGAACACAAGTACACCATTTATTTCCGATTCAGCTGCTGAACTTGAGTAGTTACAATGACTTCCACATCAGTACCCAACATGACCGAATTCTCTCCTGTTCAACTTGAGCTGGCAGCCTAACACCCAGAAATCTGCTCATGAAATACCTCAATCAGGTGGCTGAGAGTTCAGCATGGAACTCTCTGCATAATCCACAGCATTCAAAAGTATTAGAAGAGAATGTAGCATACATTCTTTGCATACATTAATATATAGAAAAAGTGTACAGATGCATAGCTAGAAGCCTCCAAGTAGAAAGCATGTGGATCTCAGGGTGCACAAATGGGCCGCACATTTTCAAAGGATTAAATATCTTCATACCACCAGCCTATAATTACCTCTTTTAACTGATTATGAAACTCATTCATCCATGCTTTTTCTCACTTAGATGAGTTCAAACTTTAAAAAAGGATCTGCTTGTAATTATGTGACATTTATATAGGAAGATTTATGTCTTTCTTGATTAACAGGAAGATATTGCAGGATACAGTGGGAACTGGTTATTTTTAAGACACATCAAGACAAAACTACACCTTTAGGACCTAACTTTATTAGACTTTTTCAGCTGTTTTATAGGCAGTGTAGCTCCACTATTTGATATCAGAAGCAAAGAATCCTGATTATTATATACCATACAAGGAATATTATCAATTAAAAGTGTAAGAGCAATGGTTTGGTTTTGCTTGAGATTAAATAACTTTGCAAGCAAAGTTCTAGACATCTGAGGAATATGAAATAGCCCTTAATCTACCAGTAACTGTATTTTTCAGTTACTGTCAGTCCTGCTTAAATCCCAGTGAAATGAGACACTGACACAACAGCAAATTATGACAGAACATCTCATACAGCTAAAACTATTCAGAGATCTCCTCAAATGCATTTTTCCCCGAGTTAAAACATTGTGCTCCACCAGTCAGCTTGAATGAAAAAACGAGGAATATATGATATGCCTGTAATGTAGGCCAGTGCACAGGGCTTCCTGTGAAGGCAGGTCCAGCTGGAGGGGATAGCTCCATAGCTCAGCATCTGCCTTAACTGAGTGATGCTGCTCTGAGGGAATGCAGAACCCCAGCCATCGTCTATAGCTACGAACAGCTCCATCACTGACAGCAGAAACAGACCCTCACCATAAGGGAGCAAGCTGAGAAGAAAACCTACCAGCCTTAAGTCCAGCTTCCTTGAATGCTCTTGACTATTGATGCCACCATTCAATTGCAATGCACAGTGAGTGCTGCTTAAAAATTATGCTAGAAAAAAGGCATCTGTTGGTACACCTGAACTAAACATGAGGGAAGCAGAGCATTTCAAACCTAATGTTCCCTTCAGAAGCTGTACACATTGGGCATGTGACAGTCTCCTTTTCACAATAGTTACAAGTGGTCCCAAGTCAATCTGAGCTCTACAGGATCTCTATTAGAGACATGGTAAATGAGTTACTTTGCCATTTAGAACAACCACTTGTCAGAACTCAGGCACTGTGCAAACTTTCCCCTCTTTCCCAGGCAGGGCTTTTGATTGCATCTGTTCTCAAGTTTAGACTCTCTCTTCCCACCACCTCCCCGAGGCGAGTGTCCCATTAAACATTCTTGGAGGTCAAAGACATTTTATTAACAATTCAAAACCAGGTCTCAGATCTCAAGATATGGCAAAGTTGCATAGTTGGAGAACGGCTTGCAGAGCAAGGCCATGGGTCTCTGCAGGAGCTGATTGCAGCCATCTGAGGTAAACAAAGGAAAAAACCCAGGGTACAGTTATGCTAACAATGGACTGTTATGTTAACAAAGAGAGAAACTGAGGTACACAATGGCCTTGAGTGTGATGGTAAAAACAACCTTGGGAAAAAAGGCAGGCCAGAAGAGGGAAGATGTTGTGACATACCTGAAATGCCACAAGGGGCTGGGATATTATAATGTGGCCTTTTACATGTATCTAATAGATTTGTGAGTAGTATGCATGATTATTGTAGAGTGCATATATAAGGTGTGATTTCTTTCAATAAAGTTGAAGCTTGCTCTATCATTCACATTGAATCGGCTGCTTGCTTCCTCCGTCCTCCGCAGCATGAAGCTTGAAAACATGGCCTTAAAGCTCTGAGATGTGTAATGATAAAGACAGCCAAGGTACAGAAGACCCAAAATCCTGAGTGAAATTAGGATCTACTTAATCTAATATTCCAAGAACAGACAGGACCAGGCACTTTATATGATCTGCTTTAAAAATGCATAACTCTAAAGTGGATTATATCTGTCAAATAATGTGTGATGTTAGAAAATGACACTCTAGGTTGGGAAATCTGTACTTAATGAATTACCAATAGTAATTACTTACCAAGAATGGAATTCTTTTCTCTTTGACATATTGTCTTAGATAAGAAAATTACTACTTTCACACTCATTGGTAAAGTAGACTTCATTATCTGGTGGAGAGCTTACATTATTAGGAAACATATGCTGGGATTCAGAGTCATCACATGGATACTGTGTTTTGGAAATTGTTACAATTATCCTACAGTTACCCTAACATTAGAATCAGGATCTAGTGAGGGCAAACTATAAAACTTTTCGTTTATGTTGGCACTTTTTCTTGCTTTCTAAGCACATTTTTAAAATTCTGACATTTAGATACATGTGTCTTGCTTCAAGCAAACTCCAGATCCTTCCAAAGAACAATTGTACTTAAAAAAATAATTAAAAAGCACTTCAGTTTACCACAGAACCCTTACATTCAAACGCAGCATCTGTTTTTCAAGTAGAGGTCCAACTTTGTAACTGAGTATGCCAGCTGTGTTAAATCAAGTCACAGGAGTCACATTCCCCCTAGTTTTCAGAGTACATTTCAAATGACCCTGCATGTCCAACATTAAGAGTGTGTGTAAGTTAAAAGGACAAATTATTCACAGCAACATTAGGAATGCCAAATGCTGTAAGCATTTCATTTCCAGATTTACAACCACATAGTGTCTTCAGGCCACCATGGGGAAGAAGCTGCAAGGCACCCAGAACCCCACAAGGAACTCAAACTGGAACACTAATATGGACCCCAAGGGCCATATGCTACATCAGCAGCCTTTTAGAGAAGTTTAGGTGTGCCCTGTCTGATACCCACCCTGAATTTCAGATACTGTTGAAACTGCCATTAAGTAGCATTGGCAGCCTAGAATTTTGAGGTTTCTTCTCTGTGCTGCTGTGCAGTTCATTCCAATGAGCTTCAGTTTCCACACTGATAAAGAAGCATCCCTCATTTCACACTGAGGTTAGTGGCTTCTTTATTTCAAACTTTGGTGGAAAACCCAGAGTCCTTTTAGTGTTAAGCAAACAGTTGCAAGTCTGGAGGTCACAAATGTGTCCATTTCCCCAAATAAAATGGATGACAACTCAGGATTTCTCAATTTATTTTAAGGACTAGGGAAACTGATTTAATTTAGTGGCAAGCACCATCAGCAAAACAGCTACTAAAAAATCCAGTCATGGAAGAATTAGGACATTATGTGCCTAAGCTAAGCCTCCCCCTCCTGGAATTATTTGGTCCAGGCTTCAATGTGTTACCTGTACTATTCAGACCAGAGAGATTGAGTCAGGTGTGCTGCATAGAGCAGGACTCCTTAGTCACTGCCAGGCAAAGCACCTCTCCTGAGTATCAATGCAACAGCACTGAGCCTTGAGGGACACGTCCAGAGAACTGGTCCCCTCTGAGCTCACAATTCTTAGGTTCTCTAGGCAGAGCTAGTGGGCTTGTTTTGGGCACTTACACTAACTTGTTCAGAAGCTGTGGATCTCTGTGCAGCACTCCACTGTGTCACATGTGGTCAGGCAGCTGGACTAGATGGTCATGGAAGGTCCCTTCCAACTGGAACTGTTCTATTCTACATCTACAAGCCTTTGCTGATGTTATATTCAGACCTTGCAGAACCTTATTCAACTTCTTCGGCTGAGCTTTAAAATCGAGGTGTTTGGAAAAGACACAGTAATTCAGTTGCACTTGTACTTTTGACAAAAGAACATTTTGTTTTCAACCTAACTCAAAGTAAACTGACATGTAAGTGAAACAGTGACATTGTACACATCCTGATGGTCACATCCATTCAGGTCACCCGACAATTCTATGAAGTAATTACTTTGATTTGCATAGTACTTGCTCTGCAGTAAATCCTTGGACCTTTACCAGCTCGCTGACTTTCTCCTGTCCCACATCAAACACTGCAGCCTTGTGGAATCCATTCCTTGAGAGTCTTACTTTATGAGAGAGAAAAGAGCAGAGATGGCTCATCTCTGTTCAGTGGAGCTTGAAGTAGCACGTTTGGCCTACCTACGATATTTTTCCATTCAAAAACAAACTGGAATTCTGTAGAACACAACACTCTTGCCTTTGGCTCTTTCACCACTTTATTCCACAGACATACTGTTAAGAGTTCTTTAGGAGGTTCTGCACACCTGTGTAGGTGGCCAAAGTATTTAACCTAAAAACACACATTATATCATGTCCAGATCTAACCTGTCTTAATCCAGTAAAGAACTGAGTAACAGTCTAGGGCAGAAAACAGGAGGCTTTGACCTTAGCCTTTTGGCAAATGGACTGAACCTTTGCAATTAAGCTGAACATCCATGAGCAGGTGAGTGTTTCTAAAAGAACAACATTGTTTTAGTGGGCATATTTAGCACAGTTGCCAAAAAAAAACCCAGACTCTTTTGTTTACTGTCTTTTGAAATAGATCTGGAGTTTAGCATTTCATTGTGGAGTACATTATGCTTTCTTCAGTTCAGCAGGTAGGAAGCAACATCAACTTTCCAAACAATGTTCAAAATGGAAATTTAACAGTCAACATGCTTCTGCTTCCTAAGGCTGTATCTCTAGACTTTGAAGTGATTACTTTTGAAACACCTCGTTTTATAGGCTTGCCAACAGATCTCCACATAGATTGCAAATTAACTAGCACAGAAAGCTGCTACTAGGGTCCTCATTAGCACACAGTCATTTCCAGTACTTCTCTTCAGCTTCCTAGATCATTACTTGAGCTCTGAACTAAATCCAGCATCATAATTAAACTCCCTCTTTTAACTTGAGACCCTATAAAATTGTGGTCTAGTTTATTTCAGCAATCTGTTTGTGCCTTATGTTCTGACTGAAGGACAGATTTGGTTTTTCTAATACTTTGTTATTCGAATTTTGTTTTTACAACTTAAACTCAGCAGTGCAAAGTGCTTGGTTTAATTTTATCCTAGACTGAGCTTAGCTTTAGTCCTCTGATTTTCAGTGTCAAATATGACAAGACTGTCCTTCAGGATTATCAGAACCAAGCCAACAGACATTTACCAGAGAGAGAAGAGGGAAGAGAAACAAAGAGAAACAAACTGTAAACACCAAATTCAGCACATTTTTCTATGTAGGGAGTCTGAATCTAGATCTCCCATTTTCCAGAAAAGGAGCACTCAACCTTCTGGACCTCTAATGAGTGTCTGGAACCAAACCCCAATATACTTCATTTGAGTGAAAAAAAACAACCACAAAAAGAGTAATTATTTTATCAAAACCACATTTTCAGCAGCTGAACCGAAACTTGCCATACTCCTATAGCACCACATCACACTGCTCTAAATGCTTTCAAGTTCTGATTAGCACAGTCCCAAAGACAGTTCAAATACCCACCAAGATAAGGCATTGCTGAGTCCAGGGTAGCAGTTCCGAAGGTCACACACAAGCTTGTAGATGTCTTCAGATCTCACAAGAAGCTACTCGCTCTTGGTGATCCGTAATGTAGGCCTCATAGCACAACATTTAATCTGTTTCCTCTCAAAGCTATTTAGGGTGCTGCTTTAAAAGTTTTTGTCCAGTTTTGTAGGAAAAAAAAAAAACCAACACAAAAACCCACAAACAAAAAAAAAGCTGGATTTTGACTCATACTGAAATGATGCTTCAGTCAGTCAGTGAAAATTTTTAACTCTTCAATCTGGCTTGTACCAGGGCACTAGTTATATAAAACAACATGTTGTGTATTCAGAGGTAAAAATAGGAGCTATAGAACAAGCAACTTTCAGCATATGCAGAGAAATCTCAAGGCATGGTTTTGGAGGCTACTGTTGGGGTAAACAAAGCTTTTGCTTCTGCATCATCTCATTTTTGCCATTTCCCATATTGGAGGTAGCAGATGGAAAGTGAGCAAGACATTAAAATGCTACCTAAGTCAGGATTTTATGCTTTCATGTAGTGTCTCAATTAATCAGTTTTGCTATAAAATTCAAGCGGCAATGCTCAAAGCCAAGTCAAGTCATAAAATACGAGCTGATTAATTTCCCTCTAATTTGTATGATAATTAAAATTCCAACTTTTAATTCTGTTAATTGTCCTCCCACAAGGAGGTTGATTGGGCTTTTCTAATACATGCTGTGAAAATGCACTTCCCACAGGTCTGTCTTTGTTTCCTTTAAAATGTAATGCTTTTACATAATTATCCCTTAACTTCTATAGATAAATGTAAGCTTATCTCTGGCCTGTTTTGACACGAGCCCCTGTGTAACAAGCTGTGTCCATAAATCAAATACTGAAAGGCATTAGGTGTTTCATCAGAACTCTGTGCCAGTATGTGGATCTCTGTGC
This sequence comes from Athene cunicularia, assembly GCF_003259725.1. Lineage (NCBI taxonomy): Eukaryota > Metazoa > Chordata > Aves > Strigiformes > Strigidae > Athene > Athene cunicularia. Next base: position 4,045,325 of record NW_020799111.1, on the reverse strand, counting down.
CTTTTAATGAGTAATTAAACTTGCAAAAGACAGAGGGGGAAAAAATCTGGGTAAAAAGTACATACACATCCTCTCCCGGAAGTCAAATATCTCTGCAATGAACTGAAAGAAGACAAAATACATGATATAGCAGACATCCTGCTTTCCTCAGTCCAAAACTGCATACAAGAGCCGTCAGAGGAGAGGTGAGCAGAGCTGGCCCTTGCACACAAGCCAAGTGCTCACTGGAAGAGAAAGTTTAACTGGTAAAGCTGTAGTCAACCTACGTAGCTTGCGTTTCTCTGGCTGGCTCCAAAATAACCTAATCCTTTATTTGATAGACCTGAATGAAATTCTTACCAGTCCCTTCCTTGGGGTTCAATAGTTATTTGTACATAGGAAACACTTGCCATGTTGGCTGCCATGAATGAATACAATATGGCCATTGCAAAGAAGTAAAAAAGCTCTAGAGTCATCCGTGGCCACTCTTTGGCTCTAGACACATTCAAAAGTCCAATCTATAATAAACTAAAACATACAAGCAAATAATCAGCACATTCTAAAAATCTCAGCAAACTGGCTTCAGTAAATGCTTTAAAGTCATACTCCGAAGGGGAAAAAAAAAATAATTCTTGAATGTGAGAGTATTCAACAGATTTCAAGATTGACAGTCATATCCTTTACTTGCACTTCTTTCTGGCTACAATGTTATGATTATTTTCCATTTCATTTAGCACTGACTCACAATTGCATCGCGATTAGAGACAGCTGAATAATAGGAAATGTATTAGATAAATATGCATTGTCCATCAGCAGAGTATTCGGGCTGTTATAACATTGACTAAATACAAAAAAAGGATTTGTCAAACAGAGCAGCATTTTTTTAAAAAACACCTTATAGAACTAAAAGATTTTAATCAGTTTTTTATATAAACGTTTTGCATAAACAAGGCTTGAGATGAGGCTAGTAACTCCATTGTCGTTTGCAATCTAACAGTTTTGCATCTGTATCAGTGTTCACGCAAACTCTTTTTCCTCCTCAGAATAAGAAATGATGATGTGCCTTCTGGCTTTTCACATACCTTGAATTTCTTTTCTTTATGCTTCCCTGGCTTATGCCTTTTACTGTATAAATGGACACCACATCATACTGACACCACATCAAGAAGCCTCCAAAAGTTGTCTGGAATTTCAGTGCAGGAGAGATGCTTAAACTTCCATTCAGAGGGCACTGCCTTGTTCCCAAGTCATTCAACCACTCAGTAAAGCCCTCAAGTTACAATCACTGTATTTCAAACAGAACCAACAGTGGGACTCAGGTGATAGATAACGTACATGGAAAAACAGAGACAAAGCCCTTCCTTGCCCTCTGGAGCAGCAGATGGCACACAGCTCACCCCCATTGTCCTCAGCCTCAGCAGCACCACACTTTTATATTGTCTAAGGAAACTAAATAGCTCTTAGGCCTCAACTTCTTGTCTGAAACTTTTTCCATCTTCCAGAGACATTCCTCTGACAATGCAAAAAGTATTAAATCTTATTTTCCATAGTGAATTACACTTTCTATAGCCCAATTTAGCCTCTATTTAAGATACTTTGTGGGTCAACAATATCAAGACAACACAGAAATATAAAAGGGACCAAGGAAGCTCTTGCATTTATTACCCTTTGACTCAAACCAATATAGGAATATGCTAAATGTGTTACGTTAATCATATGGCCCAAACCTTAGGTGATAAGACAAGAAAAATCAATTGTAATTTCTTTGGCTGTTTTCTCATATATTCTCAACTTGTTAGCAACCATTTCTTTTTAGAGAGCAGTCAATGAATATTTAATGTTGGAGCGCACTGCCAGTTTTATCTACCAACTAATAAAAAAGCTGCTTGGTCATGGGTGTAAGGGAAGAGGTCTATTTTAGCCTCTGTGGCTGGCTGGCTGTAATAAGAAGGATGACAATTTTAAATTGGGAGATTAATGGATAATTTGGAATCACTGTCATTCTGACACAGCCAGTGACCTTTTCAAATTGACAGATAGCTCCATTTCACCCCAACCAGCTACAACAAGAGATTGTTTCAAACAATTGGACCTAAATGCCAGGCTTAAAGGAGACTAGGCATAGGGATGTGGCAGGGCAGTTTATAAGTAAAATAGGCCTCCCACAGATTAATAAAATAGTTAGGCGGGCCATCCATCCAGCAGTTCCAATTCTTAGTGTTTAGCTACTGCAGCATTAGCAAGGTAAAAGGGACTGATGCCAGATAGAAGAACGCTCTGCATTATCTTTTCCAGCAAGGAAAATGGTACAACTGAAACACTGAAACATCTCAGGTCTGTCCAAAATTATATTAAGATCTGAAATAGGTGAAAGAAAAACTCTGCAGACATCTGTACCTATCCTGTGATACTGGGCAGTATTGCTTCAGTAGTAACATACAGACACATATAAATCACTTGTGAGAAAAGTAAGTAAAAAACCCAGAAAAACTAATTTCCTGCTAGAGACGAGATTTGCTCAAGAGTCCTGAAATAACAGACCTTAGAAATAAGTTATTGCTAAACATCAAAAAACTATTTTAGGCAAAGTTGTGAGAGCTCTCTCCTAATAAGTTCTCTTCCTGAATCTTCTGCAGTTTGATTCAGTGTTAAAGTCCAGTCTTAACGACATGGCTTCAGAAGAGAAGTCATGTTAATAAACAAGAAAGCCCAAAATGAGTTGTCTCTTGACAAACTTGGCATGCCATCGTGCATTAAGTACACAATACAAGCAGAAATTTATTCAAAGTGTGTACTCTCACATTAATTTAGAAATCTATTTTTTAAATTATTTCTGTACATAAGGCTTTATTTTAGCTTGCAGAGGTTTGCTAGATGTCGATTAGCATTTCCTTTCAGTGATACATCAGTTGTCACATACCATCATATATACCACCACATTTTAGTGGCATTTCAGGCCAGCCAGTCCACCTTCCCAGTGATCACTGCTGGCAGATTTACACTTAGCTCCCAAACTTCTTCAGCCTCTTACCTTTATTGTCACAAATTTCTGAGCAGTGATTTTAAAACACTGAAAACTTATTTGCCATTTTCTAAACTCAGTATGCCACAGAGCACTGCTCACAGGTGGAAACTGAAAGCCTGCCTTGAAAGCAAGATGGGGATGTTGTAAAGGAAATATACTCCCTTTCCAGTTGATGGAAAAGGATGATGAGGTGGATGCATACCACTACCCATACTGGTAGAAGGTGTCACATTAACTCTAAAGTCAGCAGTGGTCATCATCTGTTACAGCTAATTTCAGCTTGTGTCCTTAAACCAGGACACAAGTCCCAAATGCAATACAAGATACAACTCATAGTACCATGCAGATTATATTGCACACCCCAGTAATCCTTATTCAGTTCAGTAATGGGGCTAATCTGAGATGTTGCAGGTAGGAGCATATTTTAGAATCACTGGAAAAGTTAAGTTTAATTCTAGACACTGTAACATACTCCAAGTGTGAAAATAGAATAGACTATTTCAGCTGGAAGGGACCTACAACGATCACATCTTGTCCAACTTCAGGGCTGACCAAAAGTTAAAGCATGTTGTTAAGGGCATTGTACAAACGCCTCTTGAACCTCAAAAGGCTTGGGGCATCAACCACACCTCTAGGAAGCCTGTTCCAGTGTCTGATCACCCTCTCGGTAAACAAATGCTTTCTCATATCCAGTCTAAACCTCCCCCGGTGCAGCTTTGAACTATTCCCATGCATCCTAAAACTCGATACCAGGAAGAAGAGCTCAGCACCTCCTTCTCCCTCCACAGGGAGCTGCAGAAAGCAATGAAGCCACCTCTCACCCTCCTTTTCTCCAAACTAGACATGCCCAAAGTCCTTAGCTGCTTCTCACAGGACATTCCTTCCAGCCCGTGAAGTGCTAGGGCTTGGAGAATAGGCCCAAGACAGAGTTGACCTATAAGATGAATCCTGTATATTTTATAACTGATAACCATTGTGCTAATAGGTATTACACTAAGTTATAACAAGCCACCTATTCTGATGTAAATGGTGGAAGTATTGAACCCTGAACAACAGGCCCTGAGCCGAAGCTGCTAACTCAGTGTGTAATCATTAGTGAAATATGTATGGAAGATGCAGCTATCTTGAATGTATATTTATCTTTCTTTCTGTGTGGATAAAATAACAGGGTCATGGAGACCGTAGCCTGTCACTGTGGCCTGATGTGAGACCTTGGACATAATTCAATTAGATAAGCAGGGAAACTCCCTGAGCTTCTCCCTTTAGCCCTGGCCAGGCTCTGGGGGAATCTAATGGGAGATTGAAACCAGATATTTCCGCTTAAAACAAAGGTGCCAGCTGTTCTGGCCTGTCGATCTCTGGTATATAAGGCTGGGCCCGCTCACAGCGACTCTGGCAGCCTCACCTATGGGTGGAGGCACCGCGCAGGATTTCCCACCTGCCGGGACAGGCTCTGCAAACCCTCGCTGTAACCGAGGCTGCCCAGCCACTGCGGGGCTGGGTGATGGCGACGTATGCAAGTGGTGATGGGTCTTTCTTAATCACTACTCTCTCTCTCATGTAGTAGTGATTTGATGCAATACTCTGTATTTTCCCATTTGTTTAAGTGCACTATTTTCTCTTTTCTTACTGTATGTTTTCTGTATTATTCTATTACATTATTTAGTTATTTCCAGTAAAATACGCCTGCTCTTTTCATTCTGGTGTCTGAGTTTAACTGATATCCCTAACCAGCAAACAGCCCTTGCACCAGCTTCACTGTTCTCCTCTGGATGCATTCAAGGACCCTCATATCCTTCTTAAATGGTGGGGCCCAGGATGGCACACAGTGCTCCAGATGAGGCTGCACCAATGCTGAATAGAGCAGGATAATCCCCTCTTCTGATGTGCTGGACATGCAATGTTGGATGCACCCCAGGATGCGGGTTGCCCTCTCGGCTGCCAGGGCACGCTGCTGGCTCAGATCGAGCCTGCTGCCAACCAGCACCCCCAGACTTCTCTCTGCAGGGCTGCTCTCCAGCCACTCCTCTCCCAGTTTGTATTTGTGCCCAAAGTTACTCCATCCCAGGTGCAGAAATAAGATAAACAATCAAGAAGGTAAAGTAGCCATAAAATATCCCATCCTTTCATATAGGGAAAAAATGCCAGCAAACCTGCAATGGGATCAGCACATTTGAAAAGTCGGACTACTGACTTACTAGTGCAAATATGGAATGAAGGACCTGTGCAGAAGCAATATTTCTCCCCCTCCAAAAATCTTTAAAAATTGATAATGCACTCATGAAATACATATAGCAGATTCCTAGTTAGCTACCTAACATTTCATCTGGCTGCTACAGAACAATGATCAAGTGTAATATTTATTAAATTTAGTGAAAGAGAACATGTGATGCACATGCAGTTCTGCAATCAAATATGCCAAGTCTACTACTGTATTTAGCAAGGTCATTATTTCCATTCTTTGTGAACACACTGAGAAATACCAGCTAACAGGCTGGAAGTCTTGTGGTTTTTCAGAATTACCTGAGTATTTTCAAATTTTGGCATGATTTCTGGAAGTAGAAAATTTTTCATAGACAAATAGGGGAATATGGGGTAAATTCATCACAACATTGTGATAAATGAGTTACACACTCAATATGCACTAAATCTTGTAGGTAAGCTAGGGATGAGTAAGAGCAGTAATTATTATGAATCACAGAAAAGGGAAAACTGCAATTTTTTGATCGTGACAAGTTCTGTAGTACATAGATGAGTAATCAGAAAGCTATACTAGAATTCCACTGTGCTAGATCTCAAAATAGAACAACATATCTCATAAAAGAACTACCACAGGAAACACCCAGGGCCAATGCATTTGGCATTGCCACTGTCAGAATTAAACAGAAATCACCATGGTTTGCCTCACTGATACCATCCTGCCTGTGCACCTGGGAACAAAACCGACAAAAGCCATCTATAGAAGGTCTGAAGCGAAAGAGCAGAGCCTGGCATTTCAATACTTGTATTTAAATGACTCTATTTAGTAAATGCAAGACCAATAATTCTGGAATTGGAAACAGTTGAAACTGATTATTTTCTTTTTATTCCACAACTAAAACTAGGGAATTATTTTCAAATTTATACTGCAAAAACAGAGGAGTTTTTGTGACACTCCAGTGCTGTGCTGCTGTGCATTTATTTAAAGTCATGCAACTAGAAAACAGGCCACTACAGCCAAATAGCTTCTTTCGGAAATAGAATAGTTTGAAGACACCTGACTGCTAGTAGGTTACAGAATTACACTTTTCATTTTCTATTAGTGAGACTACAAATTCTCTACTTTGCTGTTTCTCTAACTCATTAAAGTATTTTTGCAATTTGGACTGAAGTAACACCTGAAATAATCTGGCACCCCATTTACATCAAAAAATTTTGCACAAGAGCTCTATGGCATAAAATTACTTCAGATTGTGATGGTTCATTTGACGACCTCTGAAAAAAATTTTGTCTCATGAGGAAAAACTGGAATGAATCCTCCAGGTCAGACAGATTCCAGAGAAAAAGGGAAAAGTGAAAAAGAATAAATGTGAAACAAAACAAACAAACAAAAAAAAACCACCAAAACCCACCATACTAGAGAATATTGGTAACTGTCTGGGATCTACCAGGCTCCAGCACTGTCCAAGACAATGCTGCAGCACAGGGCAAAACTGTAACTTTTAGCAGTTACACACAAGGCCAGTTCTTACTGACAGGATTATAGCCCCAGGTTTTTAAATGTCATAATACAGTTATTAAAGAATTATTTGATCTTAGATGCTTGGACAAGATCACATAGAAAACTGCATGTTTGTTCCACAGGAATTTTTTCTTATTTTGCATGAACGTCACAGATCACTCGAGTTGAGGGCTAAAACAAACTCATATCTACTAAAGTAGGATAATTTCTTCTACTCTACCCCCCCCCCCCTTCCCTCCCCCTGCTCCCACTCGGGGAATAAGAACAAATATATATTTTGCAAAACCACTGCCTAGAATTTTAAATTGGGCATCCAAACTTAGAGGAAGCTTGAATATTTTGGCTTTTGTCTACGCCTGTCTGTAAAAGGAAGAAAATCAGCACATAATCAGATTAGCCCCTGCCAAATTTAACAATTTAAGCTGAAGTACTCCTATGAACACAGCACTACATAAACTCACATAACAGTGGGTTAATTCTGCATTATGTATCCTCAAGCGAGCAGTAACATGGCTATGCAGAAGTTAGGTGTGATAATGGCAACTGCATATCATTTATTTTGACCCACTTCTTCAGGCACGTTATATCTGCATTTGCAATCTGGAAAGTGCCACGTTCAAACCTGACTCTGTGATGTTGCAATTTTACTTTTAGGTGCCATGCTAGCGTGCGACAACTCTTCTCCAGAAGTCCACAGCTAAAAGACATCTTTTCCTTTCCAGTACTTGATGCAAAGAAAATGGCATGTGAAGATTATCACATTGCTAATCAAGCAGATGCTTTCATACCCTGGGCACACCACTCTGCTGTGTGAATATAATTCCTCAGATAGGGAAAACAGTTTTTCCTAACAGATTAAAATAATGAAGGTAGATGTAAAATGAATTCCACTGAAAAAGTACCTAGGAGATTCTATACTTACATTAAAGTACAGAAGCATTTTTAAGAATATAAAAACATCAAAAGGATAAATCAATTTTGGGGTTTTTTTGCTAATGTTTTGAAGCAGAGTACCATAAGATTTATTTCAGATATCATTTTTCACAGAACTTTACCAGCACTTTAGCAATGAATTTGAACCCAGTCAGTTATATATCAGTCCAAGGGAAACCAATCCAGGATCTACTCATCTTTAATTAATGTTCAGTCGTGAAGCATAGCAAAACAATTTACTTCATGGGTAAAAAAGCAACTTCCTAAGTCTTAGAGCACCATAAAATGTTTTTTTCTAGAGAATTAAAAAATTTGATATGATTTCACTTACAAAAAAGAACAAAAAAGAAATAAAAAATATTAAAAATGTTTCAAAAGATTTTTTTTTCTCTCTTATTCACGGGGTATTTTTATTGTCATGCTGACTATAAGTCACTCTCTGGACACATCTGACAGCATGTTCAATTATAGGTTGATAGAAGATAAAATTTCTGAATTAGAAATCACAGAAAAGAAGGTTTTCAGCACTTCTGTGTGATATTTTAGCATACTATTCCAGAAGTAGCCTTTTTCTTCTATATGGCAAAATCACCATCTATTTAAGGATCAACTATAAGTATCAATTTAATGACAAATCAGGAAGGCCTAAGCCTTTCGGACACTATAATATTTGGTCTAAACTTCGGCTCTTAAATGAAGCAAGCAAGGACAAAGTTCTGGAAAGCAATTGAAAAAAAAAAATAAATCTCACTTTCATTTTGAAAGGTGAATTAGGCAGTAATAAGCCTCCATAAAACTTTCACAAGGTTCACTGGCCAATTTCCAGAGGAAAGCTAAGGTAATATCCTTAGCAGAAAAATGTAGTAAAATGGAGGACTCCAAGGAAAAGTAGTTCTTTTATAATGCTACTCCCCTCCTGCCCTTAATCTTAAATATTAGCAAGGCTAATGCACCTTTTTCCTGCTGAAAACTCAAGTCTGACACTCAGCCTGTCATTGAGGATTTATGTTCATAAGTTGTTCAGTGACACCATTTTTCTTCTTGCAAAGAAACTTCTCATTCTACTCCTGAATAAACCCAGAGCACGGCAGCTGAAGCCTGGGGAAATCCTCTCATCTCCCTGCACTGCTCCAGTGCCTGGAGGGGACCTAGTCCTCCTCTAAAGCTTCTACTTCCCTGTGAGAGGAAGCAGCATGTCCTACTCAGGACAGGCTGCTTTATTTGAAAGGCAAAAAAAGAGAATCCAGCTGGGAAGCAGTAAATTCATACCCACTTTCCTCTTGTCATTACAGGCTTCATGTAACAACTCTACTTTATAATTAAAAGCTTCTATAGATAATATGACATACAACTAAGCAATTAACAATTTTCCTATTATACTTATTTAATTAGCATTTTACAAGGATTGTTTGTTAAGAACAAGAAACATCTTTCTGCCCATCTCAAAATGAACTATGCTTTCATGTGGGATGCAAAAACACAAGTGAATCCCTCAGCATTTTCAACTGCAATCTGTAAGCGCTAAGCCGACCGCACCAGGGTTCCCTCCCAGCCTGGCTAAGCAGCTTTGTGTTCTAGTGGCTTGAGTAAAAACCTGAATCAAGTCAGAAGCACATTAGATCCTAATTTCAGCTGGCATTTTGCAAGACTTGGGTAAGTCATTTGACCTCTTCATGCCTCACAGAACAGTTTGAAAGATTCTTGGAAAGCCAGTGTTTCAGTGTAAAGCAGATGCTTCACATAAACAGGTTTTTCCTGGGTAGGTATGTGTGCCCATTAAGACTCATTCATTCACTGAGAGAATATACTGGTGGGAACCAGCTCTGTAAGCTCTAAAGCCAAGGTGCAGGATTTTACATTCTATGACAGTAATTTAAAAAAAGAAATATTAAAAAATCACCATGGCTGGACAGATTTATTAGTTTCATTTAAAAGAATTCTGATTGCATCATTTTGATACAGTAGCTATAATAACTTACCCCAGAATTTTCAATCAAAACTACATCCATGCCATCACACAACACAATTCCTATTAAAGTCAACAGGCCGTACTCTAAGAAATCCCTTTTACTTTGGCTGTTTTTCTCATGAGATACTCATTTTTGTAATCTCAGGACACTTTACTCTCTATTTAAAATATCCTCCAATCGAAGTCCTCTAAAGCAATTCTAGAAACACGCATCTTCTTGACCATTAGAGGGATCACGTCCAGCAAAGAGGGAAAGACGTAAAATCAATATTAAGGGGAATCAATAGAAACACTGTAAGTTTTAATACATATAAAATTTTTTAGGCTACATGGAATATTAATTGACAGAGAAGTAAGGTAGTCTGCTAGGAACCAAGAATGAAGTTAATAAAGGCCAAATCAAATTGGGTCCAATCACTGGCTAATGCTGTGTGCCCTTTTGCAATGGATAGTAATAGTCCTGGTGGTGTGTGGGAACTCTCACTTAACGTTTCTTACTAAAGGGCTTCCCACAATTCATAGGAACAAAGGAGACAGGCAATTTGATGACCTTGATTGGAACAGAGCTTGTAGCAAAAAAACCCTCATCAGATGGAGTGGAAACAGGATGGGTATGTACCCCACTTAGCTGGAATATGCATCCAATCTGACCTACAGAAGTAACCAAGGGCCAGTTTAGAAACATGAATGTATGTGAAACAAAAAACCCCCAAAACTCAAAAAAACCCAAAACCAAACCAAAGCAAACCCACCCCACCTCTCAGAAAACAAGACGCCAAACAGTTATCGGTTCAAAGATACCAAGGAGCTGAGCATCTAAATAGTTTTGTGGTTTGGCCTTTACATTCCTGGCTATCTGTACCAAAGTTGCTGATCTCCAAGCACAGGAAAAACTTTCCAAATATGTTACAGAGCAGAAGAGTAGTAACAGAGGTCTGGCCTCTCCTGCATCAGTCCCATATTGGACAATAAATTAGCACATCGGAGCCCAGAAATCTTCCATAAATATATCTGGTGACTCTGACTCCGCAGTCGATGAGCATCCCACAAGTTTGCAGGGCCACCTTCATCTCAGGAACTAATTTGTGCCAGACATTCTGACAGAGTCACAGAGCTCTTCCACACAACAGACAAACCCACAGAGCACAAGGACTTCCTTCAAGCTGAGGACTCTTTGCTCTCCAAGAGCTCTTGCCAGAGCAGATCTGATCACAATGTGGATCCTTCACTGCGTGTACCAGAGGCACAACAGTGCTGCCTGACTGCAGTGTGAGATCATTACAGACACTGAGTTTAATAATTGAAAGCTACTTCTTGGCAAACCATGATGCTTTTTGCAGCACAGATTACTCAGGTTTAGCCTGGTCATAGCAGTACTACCTGTAAAATCAAGATGGTCATCTTTAATCAAATATACAAATACATTTTAAGTATATAGTCACCTTGTAATCTAATCTAAGTAGATTTAGCAGAACCAATTAAAAAAACCCAACATAAATAAAACAATATACTGAACAGAACAGAATGCATCAGCTTTCAACAAAACACAACTCCCTACTGTCAGCGCTAGTTGCAGCAGATGTTATCACATTCATTAGAAAATAAACAAATCAGAAATCACTACATCATCCAGGTTATGTTAAAAATATTTATATTCTTAGCATAGGACTTCAAGCTTATCAGAGGAGGTCAGGAATCATAATGCCTCTGACAAGGTGGCCATCATTTCCTCCCCGACTTAGTTCTAATTATCAGTGAAGAATCGTGGCTAAATTTATTATAACTATACCCATTAGAGAATTCTCTCCTCTGACTCATGAGAGATGCCTGCACTCATTACACTCTTCATGCAAGCGTAAGTTCAAAAATAGACCAAAATGCACTCCATGGATCTGAGACTTTTGTCCCAGGAGCCTCATGCCGTGCTAATGAAATCAATGGGAAATTCACCACTACTTCAAACAAATCTAAGATCAAGCACAAAATTTTCTAAGATTCCATACTTGTATAGAAGCTTACATAAGATCTGAAATTATTTTACAACCTTTAATAAATTAAGCCCTGCATTATTCCTGTGAACTTGGACATATCCCATCTGAGCAATAAGAAAGCAGGATTTTAAAAATGTTTTTCAAACGTGGCTACTAATTCAATATCTGATCGTGAACAAGGCTTTTGCAACAAAACGGGCTTCATTTTTAAGAGCACTGTCACATGCAAGATGATTGTGACAAAGTGGTTTCCAAAAGATTACGCCCAAATTTTCTAAAACCGTGCCCTTTGTAACTATGTATGTATTGACGTCAAAGAAAAACTGGTGGTCACACTTGGAAATGCAGTTGCTTTCAACTTCAACCAGATCACGCACAAAAATATTTATGTCAGATGTCAGACACAGCAATTACTATGCTCTCTGTAGAGCTCATTTTTCCTTCCGCTACAATGGAATATGTTCTTGTTACTTTGCATTTTCATTGCGTTATAGCAAACTCAGCGACCAGCCTCTATGGCACTGCAATGATTTGGGGTCATTCTGTACATTCTTGTGCTAACAAGATTCAGTTCATAGTCTTATGAAATAACATTTGGCACCCACTTTTATAAGCTCAAAATGGGATGTTTAATAGTAGGTATTTTCCATCAGTCAAGTTTTACATTATACCTGTCATTAACTATTACCCCCAGTAATCTAGTGGAATAGTGGAAAGGCCACAGAAAATTACAGACTCAGGAAAGGAACTTGGTACAGTAGATCATGATCCAATTCCTTCAACCAAGATAAAAGCTTTTCACAGTCTCCGTAGGATTTGCTTCCTTAATCATTTGGACTGTACAAGAATTAAGGTACAAATCACAGTTAAAGTGTAAGAAATAATCCACCATGAAACTGAGGCAATTGCCAAGGAGAGCTTCACTAACAAGGTTCCAAACTATGAGGACAGATATTGGGAGATGACGATACATGTTACAGGGCTATATAGAAAACAAAATAAAATTAGCAGACATTTTGCCAGATGCTGCTTGCTCCCAACTTACTTTTTCATAACTTCAGTGATGGATTTCTCCTTTTCAGAACAGAGTTAAGAGACCTGTCATGTTACTAATGCCCATGTTGCCAGTGTCAAATCTGGTGTTTAAATTCTTGTCCAATACTTCACAGTGTTTGATTAAGCTAGCAAAGTTAGCAGGCTTAGATAAAATCCTTTTAGGCCACATTCAGCAATACACCTTTATCTGTTGGGCCCTGCAAATACAAGGCATCTGGCAATAAAAAGAGCAAGGAGGAGCCCCAAAAGTCCTAGAACCATCAGGGGCTGCTTGTGACGAGGGGCTGGGACGTTGGACCCAGAGCAGGGTCATACCAGCAGATCTCTGCAGCCACACACAGGTTATTGCAGGACTTCTGGGCAGCCCACCAGCACAACCATACATATCATCCAGCTATTGCGAGTTGAGAGTCCTAAAGACAAGTTACCAGTCACCAGTGCCGAGACTGAGCAATGGGCCAGGCAGGAAGCTGTGGAATCACACATGCTCACATCCTCCTGTGTGCACAAACCACCTGCAGTCTCCCACGGTGATGTAGACTCATCACTCACACCATTTGCATGAAGCGTTAGCGCACTTCAAACAGCCATCTGTCCCAAACCCAGGGATAGGCTGGGATTGATGCTATCAAATATCTTCAACAGCCTGGACAGTGGGGCAGAGTGCACTGTCAGCATGTTTGCGGATGACACCAAATTGGAGGGATGGTTGATAACTGTAGATCAGAGCTACTGTTCAGAGGAGCCTTGACAAACAGAAGAAATGAGCTGATGAGCATCACACACTTCAGGAAAGTCAAATGCAAAATGCTGAATTTAAGACATAACCTCATGCACTGCCCCAGGTTAGGGATAGGCTGGCTAGATAACAGCAGTGCAGAAAAGGACCTGGGGAACCATCAGTTAAGTTATCACTTAAATACATTCAAAACCCAAAATACTTTCTCTATAAAACTTCATATTCTTTTTTTTTTTTTTTCTTTAGATTTAAGAGCATCGTGTTTAGCAGATGGTGAGTGGGTGGCCAGGTCATTGTGTGAAGCAAAGGTTTCCAGCAGTAAACAAGATTTTGCTGCTGATAAATAACTATCACCTAAAGTCAGCAAAATCTCATCGAAATTTTTCTGTTTCATAGAAAACTAATGGGAAGTCCTAGTTTTTTGCTTACCTTTTGTAATTTCTTATACACAGCTCCTAGAAAATGCTCCCAACAAGATAAGAAATATCCTGCCTCAGAAAAGTGAAGCCAGCTTTCCTTTAATTGAAACCATGCTTACTGTTTGCTTTGTCAACCCCCCCTGGCAGTCCCTCTTTACCATCTCTGTTAAAACAGTGCCAGAACAGGAGTCTTAACCTCAATTAACCAAAGCTCTACCACCTTTCAAACACATAAAACACCAATGCAGCAATAGCTGTGCACCAGTAGCCTGTCTGTAGGGTGAGTAGCCCAAGGTGATCGTTGGCAGCATGGTCCCACCCCAGGTATCTTCAGCAGAGCTGCAGAGACTTCCTGGAATGACCTGCAACCTTTCCAAAACAAAAGCTTGGAACATCTTAAAGCTGGAATATCCAGATGAGAAAAAAGAGGGGGAAAAAAAGCCACAAACAAACAAAAAAACAATTGATCAACTTTTTTTTTTTTTTCCTGCCTCAGGAAGAATTACACTTAATCATCACATAAATCATAATTTCAAGTAAGAAATTAAATACTGTAGGAATTAATAGAAAACCTAGGTGCATGTGCATATTTGACATCTGCCATTTGTTATATATAGAGAAAAATAATGAAAATATTTCAGACTGTACAGAAGAGCGCATACTCCAGTGTCCAGATTTTGAACAACTATTATCTGATAATATGAAAAAAACAGTACCATATTTGGATAGATGGTCAAAAGTTCAATGTCACAATCTTAAATTAAGCTGTGTGTGTCAGAAGAACATCTGAATATGATTAAATAGAGCTAAAGTGCAGAGCGGTGATTTCCTTCAGCTCAAGAAATCATCAGGTCCACTACAGTTACAAGACACAGATATAATCTACTAGAAAAAAATTGTGCATAATTTAATAGCTATATATTTTGAGGGCATGCCTCTTATGCCATTTTATGCAACTACGGAAACAAAGTAATGGTTCTGAACACACACACTACACTGAAAATATATGAAGAACAGGAGAAGCAAACTTCAGTAAAACAGAGTGAAGCAGCTTAGTATGCCTGTTGACTTGAAAGACAGCTCAACAAAGAAAGAAGCATGGTCAGTTTTCACAGAATCATTCCGGTTGGAAAAGCCCCTTGGGATCAGCGAGTCCAACCCTCAGCCCTACTCTACAAAGTTCTCCCCTACCCCACATCCCCCAACATCTCATTCAATGGGCCCTTAAACACGTCCAGGGATGGTGACTCCACCCTCTCCCTGGGCAGCTTGTTCCACTCTCTGACCACTCTTTCTGTGAAAAAGTTTTTCCTAATGTCCAGTCTGAACCTCCCCTGTTGGAGTTTAAAGCCATTCCCTCTTGTTCTATAGCTAATTACCTGTGAGAAGAGACCAGCACCAACCTCTCTACAATGTCCTTTCAGGTAGTTGAGGTCTTCACTGTACAAGAGATGTTCATAATGCACCAGTGCAAAAAAACCTGGGGCAGTTAAGACTCAGCAGAAATAACAGTCAAGAATTCAAGAAGTGACAATACTAGATTTAGGTTATTTTGCTGCAGGGTAAGGAGAAGGGTGTGTTTAGTCTGTAGGCAGGGAACATCGCTTTCCTGTTGTGTAGACTCTTATTCCTATATTGATAGGGAATGTTAGAAATACTGAAAGACTTGGCCTTTTTGCCTTCTGTTCAGAGATAATCCTAGACCGCTGCTTTGGATCATCTTGTCTGAGTTTACATAAGACAGATCACAGCAGTTGTCCAAATTACTTTTTGTTTAAACTCAAACACAATGTTAGAGTCTGCATTTACAGCTGCCAGCAATTAATATCATGTCAAAATTTTTAAGACATATTAATTGGCTATGATTTTTTTTTTCAGTAGTATGTTAAGAATAAGAAGTCTCAGCCTAACTACAATTAATTTTAATATGAATTAGCACTTTTGATGAAGCTTTGAGGTAGAAGCAAACTTCTATTTTTGTAAAAATGCATTTTGTTCAAATGATCCCTGCCAGGTTCTGTAATATTTCAGGTCATCTGCCAGCAGGGAGTACAGGCGTGGGGAAAACAGAAGTCCTGTGGCTGGGGCAGTCTCTCCCTAGATAAGTCAGTAGAAACTGAAAAAACACTTCAAAAGGAAGTGCTGCCCTGGATAATAGGACTGCTCTTCAGCATTTTTAGCTGTTTTCTGTATTTATTTGCACCTATAAAAAGCTATAAATTGTCTAACTACAGCAAGGGCTGATTCATGTAAAAAGATAAACTATGTTTTGTAGTGGAGATTCTCTCTTTACGTAGCATGGTGGGTTTGGACGTAGCAATCCTCACTGCAGTTCCAGGACTGGTAACAGATTATCCACCCTGTGCAACTCACATTACTGAGTAAACTGGACACTCTCCTCATTTCTCCTCCTAATATCTCATGTCTTCAGCTAGGATCCTGTGTCGTGGGGTTCCTAAACCTTCTAAGATCTACCACAGCACAAACACACATATGCCTTCCATTCTCTACATAGTTACCTTGGCTTAGTAGAGTCATCTCCTGCTAGTAGATAAAGACAAAGTATGACATGTTATCACTACTTGCTTATCAGTCAGTAACTATCAGCCAATACAGCGTGTTCTTACCGGAATGCTGAAGCACTTTGCTGCACTTATATGCCAAACTATATTTTCAGTGTCAAATTGGGATATGAATTTCAGGTCTACTGAGTAAGGGGATCTGTGAGATATATCCTTGAAACGGCTATTGCATTGATTTACCAGGATAGAAAATATCTTTCAGTTTGAGAAAGTCCCAGCAGATAAGAAAAAGGCTCCCCACTTCTCTCAGCACCAGAATTTGTACTTCAAGAAAACGTATGAAAATTCATCACTGCAAGTTTCCACTGATTCTCTCACTCAAGAAGTAAAGCCTGAACCATGCACTGCAATCAGCCCTGTCCTTTCAGTCCTCCTGCAAAGATTTACTGGATTATTTTTTCATTCTGTTCTACCCTGTCAATATCACCACAGAATTCAGCAAAAGAGTGCACGTGACATATCAAACTGTTTCTTTCCAGTTTGGGGATTAGATGTCCTTAAAAGCTTGTATTTTTCACTAGTGGAAATACATCATGTTCCAGTTGTGCCCAATGAAAAGCCACATAAACATACAGAAGATTGATGGAGATCCAGCACTAACAGAGTCTGAAAGAACAAATAAATGATCTCTATATTTGGATGGAAAAAACTTCTCAGGAGAGACGACTTGGACAGTCATTCTTGGTTGTTCTCAGATATCTTATATTCCAATATTATTCCCTTATAGGTTATAAAACATATTTTAGCACACTTAACCACACATCAGGGTAATAACCTCATCCGAAGTTTCTCTGATTAGGAAAATCTAGTGTTCTTCAACTCAGAAGAACGCCTTTGTCCCCCTCGTTTCCTATTTGGCAAGGATCATGCCTACCAAAACAGCTTTCCATTAATTTTGCTGCCTCAAGACATCTTGAGGCTTCTTACTAATTCAAATACTAGGTTCAGAGAATCACATGGACATGAAACTCAGAAAAATTAATATTACAGCACTGACTATCAGCTGAACCGAGAGGTTGTCTCTGATTAAGACCAATATGGAACAATCTAAATTAATGCGTAATCTGATGTAATTCAAGACCGCACAACTGTATTTCTGCAGGATGAAGTCACTAAGCTTCCTACATTCCTCCAAACTCAGTTACCTACAGGGTCTTTGGTTTCACATTTTTCCACACTCAGCGGGCAAAAATCTCTCTCCCATTTGCAACCTCAAAGCTAAGACTGCCGTACTTCAGCTCGCTTTCTGCCATATGTTTCTGTTTCACAAGTTTGGTCTGCTATTTACAGAGTCTGAGTGTGGGGTTTGCTATTCTTAGCACTTCTGCCTGATGAAAAGCTTGTTTGCTGCTGAGTTGTAGCAGAAAGATCACAAAAGCTCCAAGACTGTCAGATTACAAGTTCTGCAGCATGCACTCCTCTGATGGCTTTTAGCTTTGTACAGCTCAAAAGCGCAGCTCAGGCTGTGAGTGCACACACTGTATTGACCCAGGGCTGCACATATGCACTGAAATGAGCTCTTTCTTCTACCTGGCAACAATAAATAATCTAATAAAAGAGACACAGCATCTTATAAACAGGTTGTTATACTTTTTCAGAACTCCCCAAGGGCCAGCATATTTTGACAATCAGACTGACATCTCCAGGCATGTCAAATTTAAAAATAAAATATCCAGCATCTCTATCAAACTATATATCACTTGCTTACACAAACCACATGCCACCTCAGCCATTCTATAGTACTCTGAGCCTCAAGTCCACCCAAATGAGAATGTAGGTGTTTTGAGGTGGCCAGTGGCAGGGTGACAAGGGGCACCTTCAATAAGGCTGCACTGTGGTTGCCAACAGGAAAACAGAAGGAATTTATATGTTTTAAAGGAGACCCAGCTGCTGTATTTGTTCTCTATTTGCATAAAGTTGTGTATACAAAATAAATTAATTTCCAGATAGAAAAAAATATGTAGAGGGGTATGACAAAACTAAAAGTACTATAAAAGAATAGGGATCAATAGTTCAAAGTCTCTTCCAGTGAAAGAGAAGGGGGCCATCAAATCAAGCTACATGCTACAAGTTAAAATAACCAAATGAAGTGAATATTCAGACAACACACAATTGGTCTCAGATAAAAGTTACATTAATCCAACTTAACCATTCAGTCTTTCACTTTCATCTAGTGCAAGTCCATTAAGTTAATCAAGTCTGGAAGACCAAGAGCATCTCACTTCCAGAAGACTATAAATCCACATTGAAATATCGTTGGGGTCAGCCCTCAGTTCATGGGGATGATTCTGTTGGTCGGTGCAGGATCTTTCCCCAGAGTATTAAGACTATCCCTGTTCCAAAAATATTCAGACTTTCCCTTTCAGTGTCCCTTTCTTTCACAAAACAAAACATTCATAAACTGCAATCATATGCTGTAGCTCATGACCCAGTGATGTTAGCTATTTTGTCAATTTCTGAGAGTTTCTAAAAGCAGTATATTTCCCAGCTTCCTCATCACAGTTGCTTTGGTTAGTTAGACCTGCCATTTCAGAACAGAGCCCAGAATCTCTCCCCCTTCCATGCCTCAGAGATGTCTGATACCTTCCTGTTCTATGGCATTATGCCCCCTTTAAAACAACTGAAAACCAAGCAGACCTGCCAAGTTGCCTTCTCACATTACAAATTCAGCTCCAGATTTCTGTCCTACATCGTATCCAGCTCTTAACATTAGTGATTATAGGTTTCTCTCCTCTCCTTCCTTCTGCTGTTGAAAGTATGTTTCAGATTATTTTCCAGACAAAGCTATTAGCCGTAGAAGGAAATACAAATTAAACTTTTCATCCTCAATTTCTAATTACTAGAGAAGTTTCTAAACAACATGGTAGAAAAGCATATTTGGAATAGAAAGAGGTTGCTTGCATTTAGATTACCATTTGCAATTTTGAGTTCATTTTACAACTCACTTCAACATGTTCTGCAGTTGCAAAACACACTCATGCAATTGTTACACTAGAGAACCTAAGAATCCAGCTGTACACACTAAGACGCAGGTGTCAAGACATATTTAGAAGGATAGCAACTATTGGAATTGATGGAGTTGCACACTGAAATACAATGAAACGGGTCAAATTTTAGATGTGAATTAAGACAATGAAGAGGCTAAAACCACTCAAGAGGAAAGTTTTCTATGGCCTCGACTCCATTGCCACAGTGCTGTGACCCTTTGGATGTTGTCAATTCTTGAGAATGTCGGGATAAGACTCATTACAGAGCAATCTGCATGAAATTCAGTGACCTGTGACACCAAGTGGATCAGACTAGACAATCTGATTATGTCTTCTGTGAACCTCCTAAGAGAGATGGATTAGATCCTCCAGTGAAAAAGACTTGACAGGGCCCCCCACTGCTCTTAGACCAGAGGTCTCACCATCAGTGCTTCCCAGACATAAATGAAAGTCAACCTCTCTTTCAGTTCTCAGGTTTTTTTTCTTAAACAGTAAGGACCAGAAAGAAGCTTGGAATTTTTGTTCTTTATAATTCTGCTGGAATCAAGGAGTGGAGAAGCTGGAAATGTGCTGATTCATGAATCAGCAAAGGTGGGATACTCCACTTAGCAGAGTGCCCTTGAATTGAGGGAACCTGTAAAAGGAGTGGTTCTCACAGTTCAAGTTATTCAGGTTTGTGCCCTAATTCTGCACAGCCAGGAACAAGATACACACACATTTTCCTTCTCAATTAACAGATGGTGCTAGTGATCCCTGGTTCTCCCATCATTAAGTTTTATCCATCACAAACAGAGAAGTTTCTACATGCAGCTCTACTTTTATTATCAGCAACATAAAACAGTCTTCTGAGAAACTGAAATGGTGGAACAACATTTGCTACATTTGGCAAACTGGAAAAGTGTGACACACAGATACAATTTCAAGTGCATTCACGTCAGAAAGAGATAGGCCAGTACACTAAAACAGTCAAAGGATAAAGAAGTATAAAATATCCACAGAGCAGAAGCTGTGAATTATGACAACAGCCTAGTTTTAAAACACTCTCATGAAAGAATAGCATGAGTTTTCCAGGATTCTGTAAAAATTAAAGCTTAGCAAAACAAAACAGCATGTTTTCTATGAGACAGAACAATTGTCCTGTTCCATTTAGATTTTCTCCTTCTTAGAAAAAAAAAAAAAAACACGCAGAAAAGGAGGCTGGTGAAATCAGGCTACTTTACAACTACATATCCAACTCTGGACACACCAGTTACTTGCAGAGATTAGAGGGTTTTCCACTAGGCAGTGGGCCTCAGAAAGAGCAATCACTACTCCAGGCAGAGGAGAAACTGCTGCTAGATGAAACTAAAGCCTCAGTGCTTCACAAGGAAAACCTCAATAAAGGGTGGCTGCACAGACCAAGTTCCTACTACAGCCTTCTTGCAACAGATGATAACTGTACACCCCCGACATGGTTGGGCATCCACTCAACAAACTGGTCCTGCAAGCAGTCTGGGTTATTTCCATCACTTTCAATGAAGCAATAGAGCAGTTCAAAGCTCACATTTCACCTTGTCTGGAAACAACTTGACTGAAGCAAATCAAATCAAGAATATTTTTACAGACAGTAACTGATTACAGGGTCCCTCAGATCTCATTTCAGCCTGCTTACAAGGATTGGTGGTCAACAAACCTGTTTCTCCCACCTGGGCAATTCCAAGGTTGGGTATCCAGCTAACAGTGCCAACACAAACATAATGAGGCAATACATTTCATAGGGGGGACAATGTGCAACAGTTTTGCTCTGTGAACAAGCTAAATGTGCATGAACAGCCTTTTGCTTTTGGAAGCAGAAGAGAAAAGGGAAAACTATCCTAGCTAGATGAATAAGGCAGCCCAGCTGGCTGTGCCTGTGCTGGTACACTTTGCCAAGTGCTGTCAGGTGCTAGCCACATTGATGCTCTAAATGAGTCACCACCAGCCAGTCATTCTCAAGAGGTTGTTCATCCCTGTGACAAGCAGCAGAATTTATCAGTGAGTCCAGCTATGCTCCAAAGTCCTTGCTTCATCATCTTGGACTACATGGGAGTAGTAGCCCCAGCTGTTGTGCCTACCTCCCGACCCCAGGCCCACCAGGAATCAAACCAGGCCTCCAAACACAAAAGGAGAAGCACAAAACTGCTCCAACTCACTGCTGCTTTAAGTCCTTATCTCCCCACATTTCTGAGATTGTTGTTCTAAGTGATGGTCCTAGCCATCCCTATCTCCTGAGCAGCCCTGAGGTACCCAATGCTAAGAGCAGCTCTGTGTGTGTTCCATACCAGCTGTGGTGCGAGCTGACCAGACAGGGAGTTCGTGACCAGGCCCGATGGTCCACATCCAAACCAAAGTTCAACTTATGGCTTGGAGTCTTTGCCCTTTAAAGTATTTTCCTGTATCACTATGTGCCAAGAAAATGAGTGAGCAAACAGAGAAAGGCAAATAGTGGAGGCACTGATTACAAAAGCCTATTTCTGATATTCTTGATGTGCTTAGTGACATCATCCATCGCAGCCAGATGTTAGAGATTTAAGCTGAACAAATTAAAAGTCTGATTTTTACCCTGGGCATATTTTGCTTTGTAGTGCATCTCATTAGTGTGGTTTCCTTTAATGGCTCATTTAGTTTTTGGACTGAAAATTAGAAATTAAGCAAAAGCTAATTTAAGCAAACATTTTTGTACAGCCACTTGCTGGCATCTCAGAACTTAGGGGGCTTGAGAAGGGTAGGGAAATAAGGGCTTTCTGTTTATCAACCTCACCACAAGTTTTTTGATGCTAAAATGTTTAGGTTCGAAATACTGCGAAGGGAATATTTATTTTCTTAAGAAATACTTCCATGAGAATTTAGAAGTCTGAAGTTGATACATCTACCCTCAGTGGCCAATTTTAATGGGCAATATGCCTTTAAAAACAAAGGCCCTAGCTCCAAAGAGGTGCTTTGAATGCGAAAACAAATTTGGTTTTGAAAAGTTCATATGCCTGGAACTTGACATCTTCAAAGCAGAAAGCCTTCACCTAGAGAGTAAGATTCCAAAGAAACTGAAAGAAAGGCCAAGTGTGGGAAAGGAATCACAGAAACTGAACAGAAAGCTTCCAAGCTTCCAAGTCTTAAGACTATAAAACAATAGTGTCATAAAAAAATATATACATTTTCCTCTGTGAAGCTAATCAAGCTTTAAATTGAAGATGCGGCAAATGCTAAGGGTTTGAGTTAA
The DNA here is from genome assembly GCF_003259725.1 of Athene cunicularia. Classification (NCBI taxonomy): domain Eukaryota; kingdom Metazoa; phylum Chordata; class Aves; order Strigiformes; family Strigidae; genus Athene; species Athene cunicularia. Next base: position 4,022,689 of record NW_020799111.1, on the reverse strand, counting down.
GCAATGAATCAAAGCTCCCACCCTTCTAGCCTCATTATATATCAAACAGACACTTGCAGGTACATTCTAGATACTTCACTGTTTTACATTAATAGCACATAATCCTACATCCCAAAGATGCTGCATGGGACTTGAGTGTTTAACACTGCTGAACTTTTCCCCATATGTTGCCATTGCAGAAACATTTATCTCGCTAACAGTTTAAGTGATACAAGCAGCATCTTTAGAGGTGGGCACCAAACAATGATCCTCTTAAATACAAGTTACACAAGTTGTTCCAAGTTTCTTGTACTATTCAGCAAATTCCACATTGCCATGGAAATCCAGTTCAGGACTGATGCTCTGGAAGATCATTTAAAAACACCACAGTTAATTTCACAGAGAGCTGATATTTAAGGAAGTTGTGGATTGGAAAACAAGTAAAATTGTTTGAACTCCTTCCTACAGAAAATTATATGGCAAAAAATGTTTTCACAGTGGTGAAAAGTTCTGGGGTATCTCTCCCTGTGCACAGAGGGTATTGCTTGTTTGGATGTGCATTACAACATTTTCAATTTACATTAATTTATCCAAATCAGGGAGCTACTTGTAAGTGGTCACAGCTATCAGCTCCCCTCCTCTGCCTCACAAATCTATCTTGGTGAAAAGCAATTACTCACTTTGGCAGAAAACTCCTTCAGAGAGACATTCCTGCAGCTGAAATCCCACTTGCACAATCTCCCACTTCTTCAAAAAGGGCTCAAACACTTGTCAGATTCTAAGTCACACAGAGAAACAGAAAAGATTAAGTCAAAAGCCTTTAACTGTTGACTACCTTTAACACAGAGGCATTGCAGATACAAGAATGGACTGATTTACAAAGGCTTTTACACAATATCAGTGTAGTATTGATGAAACATCCTCCCACACATCACATGCCTAGAGGCACCATGGATTGCTTTGTAATAGGCTGAAAGGATTCTATCAAATTTCATAGCTGTGAGTTATTCTTGAGTTGCCAAAGGGCCCTCTCAGAAAATAAACTGTGCATCAAACCCTGAGCTGGCATGAAACTGCATAACTTCACTAAGGAGAGTGGAAGGAACTTAAGGAGCCCCAGAGGAGGAGCTGGGCCTGTTAACCTATCAGTATATCCACTTCATCCTCAGCCTCACGTACTGAACACAGGAACTGATCTGCAACAGAAATTCCGTCTTGAAGGTTTTAAGTAATAGCTCTTTCAAGGCAGATTTAGGCAGCAGGGTTCTGCCTGGTTCTCCAAAAACTCCATTTTAAGCAGCAGAGGGCATTTCTATGCACAGCAGGATCCACAGACAGTACTGAAACAAGCAAAATAAGTTTAGCTCACTTTTTGTCCAAATTTTCTCCGCTATGCTCAAAGGAAAATAAGACAAGTAGAACCTGCCAAGATTTTTTCCTTATTAGATTTGCTTTAAAAATCCATAGTTCGATATCTAAATTAATTATATATTTGGACTGAACACAGAGTTTGAGGAAAAAACTAGAGGTCAGAATTTTAATTTTTTTAATTTCCTAAATAAAACATTTTGGATCTTTTTCCAAAAGCTGTTTATACTTTAAATATAAGAGGAAATGTTTAAATTTAAAAATATTTCTTTAACATCTGAACATTCTGGATTAACTAGAAAGGACTATCTATCAGTTTCATAGCCAAGTAACAACAAAAACCCTGCTATTTCAATAGCTCTAAAGAATGTGAGTTAGAAAGACAGATCATGTACAGCACTTTATAATTTTTGGAAACATGTTATGAGAAAAGCTGTAGAACTACCTACAAGTAAAGCCATAAATAGAACTGGCAAACTATCCATCACTGCTGTCACAGACTGGTAGGCAGTTTTCCCAGGCCCGTATGAGTAACGCTTTGTAACACTCAGGTTTTGCACAGGGAAGCCACTGCACTGAAGCAATCTCCGAGGAAGAGGCGTTTTCTGGACATTTCATGCAACAAGTTTCACATCACAGAAGTCTGGGGGTTTTTTTAGGGGCTCCAACAGAAGTCCCCCATTTTGGTGGCTTCCTAGAGGCACTGACAGACTAATTCAAAAGGCTCAAAGTAAATAGATGTTGGAAATAGAGTCTGAGAATTGATTCAGAAGGAGTCTTGTTGGTTTTGTGGTTTGGAAAAGTATTTTTGAGGTTTCAGGCAGAGCGCCCATTGACTGAAACATGCAAGTTAAACACTGTAAATCCAGATCTTGTGCTAAACACACAAATCCTCTTTAAAACATACCCCTGTAACGGGAATAGTCTATGGATATAAGCAGTGTGTTCCCCAAAGGCTGTTTGATTTATTATGACTGTATCAGTTGCATAAAGATTCTCTCCCTAAAACTTTTGTCATCTTAAAATTTGAGGCATGGCTCTACTCAAGGTAGCTACCTAAGAAAAAAAAAAAAAAAAAAAAAAAAGGTCACATTATTCACAAGTTTGAATTAAATTCAGCATCATGTTTGCTGTGGGATTTAATTGTAAAGTTCCCATTAACAGTAATAAGAGCCATGGGGATAGCACAGCACACTGAAAATTTATCTGCTACTGTATCTGCAGAGATGCTGAAAAATACGGGTGCGCATGACATCCCAGTCTGAGCCAAAACCTGAAATCTGCCAGTTGCAAAGTAATTCCATGGATGCCAGTACAAATAGAAGCAGCAAACAGTATGGCTGTTCCAGATACACAGTCAGGCTCATGCGCAGTGGTTCAAAGCCGGTGCCACACAGTCTCTTTGCATTGTTCTCCTTGCATGTTTAAGTCTTCTTCATGAATATATTTGTTGCCAATAATGCAACGTAATTTTTCCAGTCTCTAGCATGTTGCACAGGGCAGAAACAAACTAATATCAACAGCTGATAATCCAGATTTCATTTCTACTGGTGAAAAACGGGTGTAAAGTCTGAGTGTGGAACAGGTTCAACTAAGAGCAGAATTATAGCCAGTGTCTCTACTGCCTTACTCCTCCAGGGTAGTGCCACGTCTGGTGAATTGTTTTGCTATAAATTTGACATAATATTGTGTGAAGATAAATTTATAGGAGTAGCAGTAGTTTAAAAAATGTTTCTCATACCTGTTTCTTGGAAGTGTCTTTTTAATGGATTTTGGTCTATACCTTAGAAATCTGCATGTACACATGGAGCTATTTAAAACTCTTAAACAAGCTTTTAATCTCAATTCCACTGAACGGAAGGGAGGCAACAACTTCATGTTATTCATGTTAGATCAAGAAGATGGACCTAAAAACAGTAAACAGCTGAGGGATTTTTTTTTTTTTTTAAGAAAGATCTCTTCTGTTTTCAGCTGACTGATTGCTCTAAAAACACATCCCTGCTCAATTCCCAGTCTGAGTGACTTCTAAAGCCAGTTATGTTAAAGGTTCAGACTTAGTTAATCAGGCAGACAGCACCACTGTCCCTGTAGCCCTTCTAACTACTAATCAAAGCCATTTCACAGTTCTTCATCTAGATACAAAAAAGAAATATCAGATTTCTACAAAACCTCAGAAAAACCTCAGCAGCTGTTAGTTTCTAGATTAGTCAAATGTAATTGGATGGTAGGTGCTGATCCTAACTCATAAGCAGAACTTGCACAAATACTGTGGATGACTGCCTGCCATGCTCCTCAGTGCAAATGTACCATTAAAGAAACACTTTCTGAAGACTAGAGATAACAGAGGCCACTAGCATTAGGATCAAGGTTCCAGATAATCTTCAAATTAAAGGCCTTCAGGTGCAATGAAGTCCAGCTGGCACACATCTGAGTGATAATCGAAACATAATCCACAAACTGGCAAACTGAATACTGAATTAATTATAATACCGAGGGACTACGTAAAAGAACCAAGATTACTGAGCTGCTAATTACTGAATTTGATTACCCTGGAAACAGGGTAGCGATTCACTTAATCTTATCACCTCCAATTCTGCTTTGGACAGACACGGTTTTGTTGAACTGGTGCCGTTTCTTAAATTAAGCCTCTGAAAGATTTGGCATGATGTAACAACCTTGGCTGAAAAGCCTGAAAAATTGACAACTAGGTAAACTAACCAAATCTCTTAGTTCTTCAAAATATCAATTTCTCAGAATAGTCTGCCTCACAAGTATCCTGCCATGCTTCACAAAGTGCTACATAATGAAAGAATAGTCACATTCTTACAGTACTTCAGCTTTTTTATTACTAGCTCCATCTTAAGCAGACAGTTCTAAAAAAGAAAAGGCAAAAGTCTAGGAAGATTCACTTTTGATTAACGTTAGTTTTAGATTTATCACAACTGGTTTACCCAGGCCTAAGGCAACTAAATTACTCTGTTAGAACGTTACCCGGTTTCTTGCCAGTGAAATTCTCTACATCTCCAAATAAAAAGTATTTTCTTCATGCATTCCAGAAATTGAGAAGCACACTGCTTAAAAAGAAATGATCCAAAAACTACAGTAGAACAATGTTCTGTTCACTTTTTAAGTTGCAAAGAAACTTGTTAATATATTTAAAATATACTCACATTTGACTGATGTCATTTATGACTTGTAATATAGAACTGTGCACACATAATTATTTTCTTATAGTGATGCATCAGTCTTCCTTCTTCCATTCAAAATTAAAGTGGAGCCCTCCATTTAAAATTTCTTATTGCATATTGTATTGGGATTTACTGTTCTGATCATACCCTCCTCTTCCAATAGAAGTATTTTTTAAAAAAAATTGTTCCCCAAAACACAGCAACATACCACAATATGTCCAAGTCTATTGGGCAAGAACGTGGCAAACACATCATCAGCTGATCTCCAGAAACCTAATAATTTCCTTCAAGGTTTGACAGGAACATTTCATTAAACAAGGATAGAAATCTGCTTCAAATTGCTACCCAAGCAATTATTTTTCAAGAAACATTGATGAGTACTTTATTAGCAATACATCTTCATTTGAAGCACAAGGTGAGCAGCACTAAAGTACTATCTTGTTACACCATTTCAACTGAACATTTTTCTCATTTCAATCTCAGTCCCCACTGATTTAAAACACTGTCGTCTTCATAGGCAATATGAAACTGTCACAGAAAGTACACTGGAACAGCTGGAGGGTGAAAAAAGGAGGTCCAAACTTGATGAAAAGTCCTATGTTCAAATGCTAGAGATTAGGACTAAGTTTTTTTTTTTTTTTTTTTTTTTAAGTATTATGAACTATGGTGTTCATATTCAGTTCATTTCAAGGCATCCTCCCTGAAATTTTTTAGAAAATTAGTAACTTCATTGATATTAAGAAGTACCTTTATTTTGTTAACCAAGAGAGGTCGATTTTTTCCCACTTCTATGTTTGTTCTGCTTTAGACAGCATCTCTTTTACCTGGAAGTGAAAGTCTGAAAGTTTTAGTCTGAAATCACTCACTTTCAAAATTTCATTCAAGGCAGAATCTGAGAACTGCATTAAGTGCCATACAAATGTACAGTTAGAAAGTCCCCCTCTGAAAAGTTTACATTTTTTTAAAAAAAACAAAGGAGGTATAGTTTTTCAGAAATCTACAGTTATTCTTTTGTTAGGCAAGGAATATGAGCATGAAGAAACCAAGATTTGACTGAGGCTATGAGAGGTTTTAGAACAGACCTAAGGAAACAAGTCAAATCTCCTGAGACCTAATTCACTACTGAATTCTCAGGAAACGTGCTGACAATGTACACAAATAGATATTTTCATAAAACACTTCAGAAGACTTTTATGGACTACTCCCCTCAAAGGAAAAAACAGTGAAGATGCTCCCTGGCATGCCATCCGCCTGGTTTTTTTCCCACCCCGTTTTTTAGATTCTGGAATTATCTAATTTGAGCATTGCTCATTATTTAAAAAGAGAGAAAACTTTGGCACAGTAAGTATTCTCAGAAGGAATCTCACATCCAAACTAGATCTGTTCGTAAAGTCCCCAGGGCATAAACATGGAAATAAAATGCACTTTCAACTAAGCAAACAAAAATACAAGTATGCTATAAAGTGAGCCTTTGCAATAATTTTGCTCATAAAAAAAAAAAAAAAAGCAGCAAATGGTATCAGCAGATTCATCCCCTTAACCTGATACAACACTCCACAGCTCTGAACTGCCAGTCAAGAATTCACATCCCATCTCCAAATCCCATGTTGATCCCTTCAACTTTACTTACCAAGATTCAATACCTTTCCCAGCAACTACAGGCCTGAGGCTCAAACATCTGCCTACCACCCTCAGCAAAAAAAATCCCAAAAATCCCAAAGAGGGCCCTGCAAGCCAGGAAATTCATCTCAGTCTACCACAGCTACCAGTGGGACTGATGACAGGAGGTGTGTACCCACACAAGGGCTGAAGCCTTGCCCTTCTCCTCTATAAGAAGAGCACATTCAAGTCACAGCAGTCCCTGGAGGTTATTCCTAGTAAGGTATAGCCAATGTCTCTCTTTCTCCCCTGACCCTGGTGGTCCTGGTGGACATGAAGCTGAATGTGAGCCAGCAATGGGCCCTTGGCACAAAGATGCCTAATGGTATCCTGGGCTGCATTAGGCAGAGCACTGTGAGCAGGTCAAGGGAGGTGATCCTTCCCTTCTACTCCGCACTGGTGAGGCCACACCTGCAGTGCTGGGTGCAGTTCTGGGTCCCACAGTACAACAGAGACACGAACATGCTGTATAGAGTCCAACAAAGGGCTGCTACGCTGGTTAAGGGACTGGAGCACCTCACATATGAGGAAAGGCTGAGAAAGTCGGGACTGTTCTGCCTGGAGAAGGCCCAGGGGGGGTCTAACATATATAAACACCTGAATGGAAGGTGTTGAGAAGGTGGAGCCAGGCTCTTCAGTGGTGCCCAGTGAAAGGGCACAAACTGAAAGACAGGAGGTGCTGAACATAGGAAACACTTTTTTACTGCGAGGGTGACCAAAGGTGACTGGCACAGGTTACCCACAAAGGGTGTGGAGTCTCAACCACTGGACGTACTCAAAAGTCATCTGGACATAGTTCTGGGCTGGGTGGCCCTGCCTGAGCTCCACTGCTGGAAGACAAGAAGTCCCAGCCTCAACCACTCTGTGACATATCTCGTATTCTTGCTCATTCCAAAGCTAAAAAAAAGGAAATCACACCCTCAGACACTTCACTTTGAGTTACTTCAAGAAAAAACAACTTTGGTGCCTGATGCCGAGAGCTGCCACACGTATTTGGAGTTCTGTTGAGTACAACAAAAGGTTGACAGCCCCCTCTCACTGACCTACAGGCTTGAGCCCTCCCCTATACAAGTGCTATAAGGAATTGCACAAGCCTTAGAAAATTACAAAGAAGAACAAGCTCCTGCCTTGGTCGCTTGCACTACCATGCTAAGCAGTAACAAGCTGAAAGCTAGTTAGACCCCAGACATGCACAACGACTACTACACAGGAAGCAGTTCACTGTCCGAGGCCGGGGTAATGAGCCGGGGTATCAGAACTTGAAAGAGAATCGGCCAGGCTGCAGAAAGGTATTCTTTCAGGCTTCTCTGACCTATCTGGAATAATCCACCTTTCCTACACTAGCGACTTACATGTAATCATATGTAACTTATGCAGAGCAATGCCCTTTACCACAGGACTTTATAAATATTAGAAGTGTCAAAGTGTTTAAAATTATATATTACAAAAACAGTAAGGCATAAGAAGCAAAATTTTTCATTGTCTTGCATGTCCAGCATGCATTCAAACCAGGACAAAATAAAAGTATCTATACTAACTTCATATATGAATACACATTGAAAATTGAATCCAGTAACAACTGCAAGGCAGCAATGATTAGTCTGAACAATACATTGTTCGTGCCCAATGCTCATTTTGTCCCCATTTGTCATTTAAATGCTTACATAACCAGTGATAGCAGCACATCCAAGTTCTCATTAAACAGGAGCAGCCTCCTCTTCAAACCTGAGCAAGATGAAAAGTCAACAGGCTGGTGAACTAAATAGAGCTTCTAAAGAAACACACCCCTCCACACACACACACTGCCCCTAAGCATTGGTTAAAAAGAGTTTTTAAAATGCAAATTAGATCTCCAGATAGTAACAAATCATTACAACTAGAAAACCTTCCAACCCAGTACTTTAATTTGAAGATGACATATAGTTTAATGTTGGTGCTATAAAACATCAGTGCTGTTTTTAACTTGCCATTCTGCTTTCCCATCAGATTTACTGCAATGGAATTGAACCACGGTTATAAAGAGCATGAGTAGTTAAAGAAATTCTATTTGATCCTGGAAACAGTTTCAGAATGGACAATTAAACCCATTTTTCCAGCAACTTAGATAGTCTCAGCAGTCAGTGTTGTAATTTGTTGTAAAGTCTACCACACATGAAATATCATGGCTATCAGCTTCTAGCTTTTTAATGGTATGATGCCGACCACAAGAGCTTTTTAATAAAGCAAAGCTTAAAAAGACCAGAAAAAAAGAACATTTTTCATCTTCATCTTTCAAAACTGAAAAATCCTCAGACTCTTGAGATGAAAGGCACCACTAAGAGGACTTTTATATTAATTGTCTAAGATACTAAATTCAAACATTCCTAAAGGAAAATGCTAATCTCAGAGTGACATTTATATAAGCATGACTTAATGACACCAAGTAGGTCCGCATAAGGATCAAATAAGACTTTCAAGAAGTCTTCTTCAGTGGTTTGGGCATGGGGATGGGATAGAAACATCTGACACCTGTTTGGGGTTTTTTTAAATCTGGAAGGAGCATTTCATTCCTCCGTGACATAACCTCTGCCCTCCTAATGAGGGATTATATTTATTGGACACTTTCTCTCACCTGGAATAAACTCAAGACATACTGTGAATTCCTGTACAGCATCCAGTGTAGACAGCTCCTGATCTCAGTTGCCATGTGTACATACTGTGACAGTGCAAAACAGGAAGAAATATTCCAAATGGGAACCAAAAAGCTTGATGCATGAGAAAGTAAAAAAATATATATTCTTTTATGTATACGTACATGCAGATTCATAAAGGTCTTCCTTTATATATACATACATACAGATTCATAAAGGTCTTCCAACCTAAATGATTTTAAGATCGTCAGGTCCAATCATTAACCTAACACTGCCAAGTCCACCACTAAACCATGTCCCTAAGCACCACACCTACACATCTTTTAAATACCTCCAGGGATGGTGACTCCACCACTTCCCTGGCAGCCTGTGTCAATGACAACCCTTTTGGTAAAGGAATTTTTCCTAATACCCAATCTAAACCTCCCTGGTGCAACTTGAGGCCGTCTCCTCTTGTCCTATCACTTGTTATGTGGGAGAAGGGACCAACACCCCCCTCGCTACAGCCTCCTTTCAGGTAGTTGTAGAGAGCAATAAGGTCTCCCCTGAGCCTCCTTTTCTCCAGACTAAACCCCCCCAGTTCCCTCAGCCGCTCCTCATAAGACCTCTGCTCCAGACCCTGCACCAGCTTTGTTGCCCTTCTCTGGACACGCTCCAGCACCTCAGTGTCTTTCCTGTAGTGAGGGGCCCAAAACTGAACACAGTATTCGAGGTGCAGCCTCACCAGTGCTGAGTATGGGGGGACAATCCCTTCCCTGTCCCTGCTGGCCACGCTATTTCTGATACAAGCCAGGATGCCATTGGCCCCTTGGCCACCTGGGCACACTGCCAGCTCTTATTCAGGTGGCTGTTGACCAACACCCCCGGGTCCTTTTCCACCAGGCACCTTTCCAGCCACTCATCCCCAGGCCTGTAGCGTTGCAGGGGGTTGTTGTCACCCAAGTGCAGGACCCAGCACTGAGCCTTGTTGGACCTCATTACAGGTGGCCTTGGTTCATCGATCCAGTCTGTCCAGATCCCTCTGTAGAGCCTCCCTACTCTCCAGCAGATCAACACTCCCATCCAACTTGGTGTCATCTGCAAACTTACTGAGTGAGGGTGCACTCGATCCCCTTGTCCAGATCGTTGCTGGATATTGATATTGAAGAGAACTGATCCCAGTAGAGAGCTCTGGGGAACACCACTTAACTCCATTCCCCTCAGTCTTTGGGCCCAGCCACATGAAAAGCATTGGGCCCAATGAAGAGTATAGCATCCAAGTCATGAGCTGCCAGTTTCTCTAGGAGAATTCTGTGGGAAACAGTATCAACGGCTGTACTAAAGTCTAGGTAGACAACACCCACAGCCTTTCCCTCATCCACTAAGCGGATCACCTTGTCACAGAAGAAGGACATCAGGTTACTCAAGCAGGACCTGCCCTTCATAAACTCATGGTGACTGGCCTGGTCACATGGTTGTCCTGTATGTGCTGTGTGATGGCACTCATGATCTCTCCATAACCTTCCCGGACACCAAGGTCAGACTGACAGGCCTGTAGTTCCCCAGATCCTCCTTCCCACCCTTCTCATAGATGGGTGTCACACTGGCTAACCTCCAGCCAACTGGGACCTCCTCGGTTAGCCAGGACTGATGATAAATGATGGAAAGTGCCTTGGTGATCACTTCCACCAGCTCCCTTGGTACCCTTGGGGGGAACCCATCTGGCCCCATAGACTTTTGTGTATCTAAGTGGTGTAGCAGGTCACTAACCACCTCAGATTAGGGGGCTTTGTTCTACTTTCCATCCCTGTCTTCCAGCTCAAGGGGCTGGGTACCCAGAGAGTACTGGTCTTACTATTAAAGACTGAGGCAAAGAAGGTACTTCAGCCTTTTCCTCATGTTCCACTACATCTCCCCCCTCATCCAATAATGGGTGGAGAATCTCCTTAGCCCTCTTTTTTGATGCTAATATATTTACAGAAGCATTTTTTATTGTCTTTTACGGCCGTAGCCAGATTAAGTTCTAGGTGGGCTTTGGCCACCAGCTATAGTACATATTTGCATGTAATACTACAGAGGCAGAATGAACCCACATTCTTCCTGTTTCCAAGCCTGACTTGGACCCTTGACACAAGAGGGAATGCCAGACTGAGTTAATGTGGACAGTCACATCATGTGTTGGTGTCACAGTGGAGGGTCACACTGTAAGTCTAAGGACTGGGAAAGACATCTGAGGTGGACGGACTGTAAGGGGAAAGGTTTTAATTTTAACTGACAACCTGTTATAATCAGGCCTAACTGAGCAGATACTGCTTTTGAAATATTTACTACATATACTCTGGAGCCCATGTAGTTAACATAATTGAACCAGATTTTGTAAAAATTTAAGTTTAGAAAAACTCCAAGTCACAGCAGATTAACAGATCAGAATCTGTCCTTTCGTAACTGACACATTCAGCAGCTTTGTTTAGTGTCTTGCCTGACATACAGGACTTCTGACAGCACACAACCTTTCATCTTCTGTTGATGAAAGCAGCTCTCCAGCTGAAGGAGTCCCTCGAGTCCCCCATCTGAACTTTACCCAGAGGTGGTCAGGTGGCCTACCAAGCCATCTCTGCCTACTGATGGCAAACACCACCAAATGCTAATATTTTCCAGTTGGGTTTGAAGGTTACCTATTGCCAAACCCTGCAATAGTCAGGCGTGCCACTGAAAACTGAAAGAGCTGTAACCTGTGTGGAATGGAAAGAAACAGAACACCGCTGTCATTTTCAGGGCTTCAGCTCTCCTACAACAGATTCCCACCCACCCTCATTTAGTTCAGATGTTTAAATTCTTTTAAGTGCAATATCTCAGATTGCCCTAGAGCTACTTCTCAATCTCATCTGATGTTTGGATGGGGTTCGCTATTCAAAGGGCACATTATCAATTCCTGATGTCCAGGGAGAGAACTGTGCCTGGAGAATTTTCATTCTCCATGTCAGGACAAAACAGTCATGAGTATCCTGAGAGGAAAAAAAATACTAAATAGCATTCCCCATGTTCATTCAAGGCTCTGACTGCTTGGTGTCTCTAGCGATGTATTGCAGAATCTAAACTTATTGTTAAAAGCCATAACATTTAGTTAAAGAAAATCTAAGGATCAAAAGAGCAAAGCAAAGGGATGATAAACTGAACATGATCTTCTGTATAACATCAGACACAAATTTTGCTCTGCACCTCCTGCAATCATCAGGATGACAGAAGACAAGACTTCCAATGCAGATATTACAGCCACCAAGTAGATAAAGATCAACTCATAAATGTACCTCGTTTCAACTTGTCCATCTTCAGTATTCAGCACAGGATTTTGTTGAGTTTAGAAAAGTCAGAAAATCTTGAAAACAGCTGTAAGATTTCCTCATGTAACATACATACATGTACACCAGTCATGCCCCTGGTTACATACATGCACAACACAAGCAGAAAGTAACATGTCAGTGTCTGCAGGATGTGAAAAGCTCCCACTCACTCAGTGAAATGTGAGAACAGATGAAGACATCACTTAATTTGAAGCTTTAACTGCCTAAGCATTAGTATCTAGGTACCATGCTTATTCCTTAAAACTGTTCTCCCCTTGATGAGTGCTCCATTTTTCAAGGGTCAAAGGCTCAAATTTAACCCAGTAGAGAACAGAATAAAACCAACCTATGGAAAATACAAGTGATGATAAAACTAATTCACTTTCCTATTTCAGAATACTGGAACATTTATTTTTAAAACTAACTGCACTGATTCAAAACCTGTAATTTACTGTGACATAAAAATGTCAGGATCTACTTAGGCTTAGATTCTAGTGTTCTACAGAGCACACAGACACCGGCCAGAGTATTAAAAACTGTAGGCAAACACCAAGACGAGGAGGAATCAAGGAACAGGAAAAACTACAGTAGCCAGTCTGACACTTACAAAGCAAACTATTTTTTAGGCATTGAGGCAAAGTGTTTCAAGGCCAGAAATCAGAAAGTGTCTAAACAAAGTTGCATTTGGATGAGTTACTAGAAAAAACATTTTGCAGAGAATTTGCAAGAGATACTTTTGTGAAGTTCATAGTCTTGCTGGATGATGCAGTAAGGGCTTTGCAACGACTATGTGACTTGGGTACTGTCCACGCTGGTGCTGGGGAAGCTGAGATAAGGCTCTACTAACTTTATACATTAACTTTAACCTTTGCAAGACTCTTCCATTCAGAGTATTTGTTCTTGACAATCCCCTCCTCCCTCCATGTGGACAAAAATTTTTGTCAAAGGCTGAGTTTGTTCTGTGATTCATCAATAGAACGCTGTGGCTGCCTTGTATCATGTACAATAAAGATAGACACTTATACTGTGAAGCATGAGAAAATTTCCATCAGAGACTGGGCCTCATCTTACTAGATGCAGCAGAAAATGTTTAAACAGTCCTTCACTTGCTGCTTCAGTGTGCTCCGTAACTCAATTCCCCTTCCTCCCACTTTACATTCACTGCTCATTTTCTTTCTAAGCTGATCACACTAATGATGTTTGAAGTCATATCACGTTTTTCACCCTTGTCTGTTTGTGTGGGTTTGAAATTGGACAAAGAATCTCTCATAGCTACTTTAAGAATATTTTATTTCTCTTATCTTAGTAGCATGCATTAGGAGTGTGATAAAGTAGTCTCTACTATCAGTACTTTCCTTAATATTTAGATGAGATCATTTTGACTGGCAAGGCAGAAGTAGAACTTCCAGATGAGATCATTAAAAACGATTCTGTTGAATGCCAAGGAAATCCATTCTAAACAGGTGTCATTATCACACAGGCTATGGACTATGAGCAAATCTAAACTGTATACATTGCCAACTTTCCTTTTAATAACTTAGATACTGACTTGTCCCTTTGCTTATCCTTTACTACCAAAGTGCTCTATTTTCCAATGAAATCCTACCTTATCCCAGAACTCTGCTCATCTCTGTCCTCAATCCATTATTACTTTTAGTGAGTTTAGCAATCTGAAATGTGTTAGACTGACAGTCCTGGAGAATCAGCCTAACACATCATTGTTTAGGTGCATGATAAACAAACAGTCATTAACAGCTAGGTTTAGCCTCAGCTATATTCTGAAACGCTGTCTTCTGGGATACGTTCTCTACTGGCCCTCTGTTCAATGGATTCTCAGAAAACCACAGAAACAATGTAAACAGTATAAAGGCAAAGCAAAACGCAGACAGTGTGCAGTCTGTAATGTGAGTCCAGTTTGTGCATGTATTAAATATAAATTGAAATACAAAGGTCCGTGAAAATTGATGTTATAGAGCAAGGTACTCACAAGACAAGAAACTAAAAGCTAAGGTCAGACTTAACCCAAAATATGCAAGTCACAGCACTCATTATTAGGGTTCTATATTCACATTTGGGTGCCAGGCCAGTACTGAGCCAAAGGGGACTTCACTGAGGTATTACATTAAGCACACACTACTATAGCGTTTGGCTGGATTGTGTTCTGTTTGAAAGCTGCCACAATTCCTTCACCCTCTTAAACCCAGTGGAGATGAGCACCTGCCCTTCTCACCGAGGTCAGCGACAACCACTTGCACATACATGTGCAAACCAGCACTGCATCCAGCAGATATCACTTTCTGTGCTAGCACCACAGATTAACTATGAGGTTATCTAGGACGATGAGGAAAAACATAATGTGAGAAAATTTAATATTTTCAGGTACAGCAGGGACCGGGGCAGAGATTACAAATTCAGCTTTACCTTTGTCACTTCCCCAGTGCTTTTGACAACGCTTAAAATAGCAGTCTTTGGTGAAAAGTGTGTCTTTACGTCTGCAGAAAGAAAAGCACTGATATTTTATTACCGATGTGCTTTCCCACAAAAGGTGAAAGAATGTCATGGTAGATCTAAATATAATCTGCATGTAACACCGTGCCATTGTACATTGTACATTTTTTAATTTAAAGAACAGTTTTCAGCAAAATTACATCCCAACTATTCCACTTTTCTTTATAAGGTCCAGTCCATGTGCCTGCCCTAACAAAGTGTAACTGGTAACAAATACTGTATACAGAAAAGAATTTGTTGAAAAAAACTTAAAACACTTTAAAATATAAATGCCATTAAAGTATGACCCTTTGTCTTACTTTGTAGTGGTACAATTGTGTTAAAGAAAATGAATTCCTTTCCAATTTATTTACTAGTACCTTAGCAGATTTTAATTTCATTGACACCTGCACCTAAAAATGATAAAAGCACATCCATTCTGCTTCTCACAGTAGCTTATTCTAATGCATATGAGGGCAATTACTTCTTGACAACTCTCTGATGAATAACTGTGCTCTTTGCTAAGCTTGTCACATTGATCACTGGCCAGCAATACAATTAATAAAGTATTGCTGTCCACATGGCACATTAATAACTAGCCTGAACTAGAGGTGGCAAGTCTCATAGATCCAGTGCATTTTAATCTTTCATATCCTGCCAGCTCAGAAGATTAAAAGAAATCTCCAAGACAATCTCCACATGCCAGCACTGGGTTCCATGACATCCCAGCTAGGGTTACAAACCTGAGACCTAATATTTTATTAATGCAACTCGGTTGGACATTTCAAGCTTAATTTCCAAACACTGCAGTGCCTTGTGGCCAAAGCATTATTTATTTATTTATCCTTCCTATTTATACTTCTGAAAGGTAGAATTGATTAAAATTGTCAGTTCAACCAGAATTCATTAGAAAATAATGGCCATAAATTCAGTACACTCTGAAGCGTTGCTTAATAATTCCATAACATTTAGAATGGAAACAATCAATCTAGGAAAGGTCCCACCTCTTCGATACAGGAAAGGATGAATTAAGGCTTGGTCATGAGCAGCAAGTCTGGAGGTTTCCCCCAACATTGTACACTCATTTCAATTACTGCTTTTAGAGTTGTGCCGACAAACACGCATTAAGCAGAGTATTATTTTTTGATTTCTAGGATATATTATGATCTGTTCTTTTAGTCAAGTCCTCAGAAAAGAACAAGTTCATTTGGTAGAAAAATATTTTAAAGAACCCCAAGAAGCTGTTCTGTCATATACCTGTGCTTCCATTTTTCGTTATGAGAAAATTCCAAATACGTCTCAGACCTGGGACCAACACCCACAATACACACATCAGGTTCTCTCCTATTGTCTGTCCTCAGCTTTTCCTAGCTCCCAGCCACTTAAGGCTGATCTTTCCTGGTAGCCAGAAGGAAATATGGCACAGTAGATATTCTCTACTAGGATCAAATAATCATCCTTCAATTGCATTAGCTTTGCTAAGCTGAAGCAATACAGGAGAGTCAAAACAACATTAGAAAAAAGAATGCACTGTCTCTATTCTTTTAGAGATATGAAAGGCATGGAAAATGCTTGAAAGCACCTTAGTAGTCCTAATCACTAGTTGTCAGCCAAGACTAGTTAAATGGTATAAATAAGAGTTATGAGGATCCATATCTCTGCCAGAGCTCACCATGTGTAAGGGCACTGATTCGCATGCTTCCAGGTACGAAGTAACAGGTTGTCCCACAACTAAGACGATTCCCCTTCAAAGGGCACTTCCAATCTTCTGTATTTCATTTCTGACTTCAGAGATTTTGTAATAGCAGTACCTGACACAGAACTGTTCTCATCCACAGAGTTCTACAGAGAAAACAAGGATCTTAATAGCTTATGAGTCAGTAAAAAAATTACCAAATGCTGCAAAAAAACCCCAACTAGTGAGATTCACAATATCTAATCAATCCACATTGTTGAAATTTCTCCTTAATTGTTTTGCTAATGTGTAACAATAAAACTTAATATGAGAACATCAATTCCAGAGGAAAACACCTAAAGATTACAAAAATAACAAATACCAGAAGACATTTTCTTTCACAAAAAGATGAGCCAAATATTTGAACTGCTTGATAGGAATTAGACAAATTGGTCTGGGAAGATGAGGATATTGTATCATTCAACATGGAGTGAGGTCTGCTCCAAATATATTCACTCACTACTTCAAAGGTGAATTTTTCAAAGCTGAAGAAAAAGAAATGAGTGCAATGACAAAAAAAAAAAAAGAACACACAAGCAAACTCAGACCTCTAAATGATTACTATAATCCAAATATTACAATTCCATGATCACAAGGATTTTGTCCAAAAGACAGAAAAAGCATCAAAATGGAATAAAAATTAAGGGGGGGGAGGGGGTGGTGGTGTAAATAAGACATGTAAACTGCTACACTGGAATACTCACTGCTGACCAAAAACACTTACAGGAACTTGACCACAGTGCATCAATACCATGCCTACAACAACACACCAAGCACGAGGTTAAGAACTGTTCAGTGGAGGAAAATTACAGCAGGGAAGCAGGGGAAGGGAAACTGAGACCAAAGAGGAAACAATTTATTCCAACGGTATGAGTAATAAGTCACCAGCACAAGTTACTGAAGTTACTGAAGAGAGCTGAAAACTCTTGTATACGTGACACCAAATCACAAGGGGTGTCTGTGCCCGGTATGTGTCAGTTGGTCACTGCACAGATCCCACACGGGGCTGCCTGGGCACAAGTGTGGCACCCAGGCAGTATCCTCATGGGCACTGAGCTGATCAGCTCTTGCAAACACTGGCAGTTTGACACCTCAAGTAAATTAAGACGCAGAGAGGACACCTGAGGAGGCACAATGAAAACCCCCCTGTAGCATTTCACTAGCGCAACCACCATGCTTTCAGAAACTGAGGTAGCCTCCCTTTTGGCCCTGCATTGTATGATGCATTGTGTGATCTCTAAACAAGTCTCGAGTGAGTTAGACCTGCATTGTCCTGCATCACAGATATTCTCTTATTGCTCTATGATTTAGAAGTGATCTGCCTGGAGGCAGTGGTCCCCTATGAACACAGTGGAGGGGGTTGTCTGCTGTTGGAGGGAAACTTTCCAGCCTTCTCTCAAGTGTTTCGTAAGAGCACCAGGACTGTTGAGCACACCACCTCAGGCAGAGACCAGATCACCACTGAAGGCTCTCTGTTCCAGCTGATAAGCAGAGTCCTACTGAAATACCTCCTCCTCCTCAGGTTGTCAAGGTACAGAAAGCCTTAGGATAAAGCTTCCTAGGTAACCTCAAGTGCTGCAGTCCTGTCTCAAGGTTATGGCTGACAGCAACCTGCTCAGCTGTAGAGAGAGATTTGCTGTCTGTTAGACTATCTCATTGTGAGCTAAACCCAGCTCACAGCCCAGGAATATATTATACCCACAGGCAGTTTGCTAAAGATGTTCTCAGCCTCCTAATAGCGCTTCAGTCTTCAATACCTTGCTTCACATTGCCAGGGATGGAAGCTGTGCCATAGGGCTGTCTTGCTACGAGATTTTTAATTATGCTTTATTTTGTCTTTGGTTTCAAGGGCATGTTTAACACCCTTAGGCTAACACAATGGGCTATCTTATTTGTCTATTTACATTACATTAGAATAAAAGTGACATAGCGGAAGCAATGTGGATTTTGGAAGCTTCTTCACATTTTGTTTTAATAGAAAAGTTTAATAAGGGAATCTTGACTTTCAATAATGAAATGAAAGTTTATCGAAGTGGCATAATATACTGGCAGTGGATTGAATCACAGTTTGCACTTAATTACAAAGGTGGCTTTCATAAGATTACCCATGCAAATTAGTTGTCTCTTTCCTACATGTTTAAGGACTGCAGGACCAAAAGACATTTGTTGTGTAAATTGTGAACAGAAAGATAGCAGCACCCAGTCATACCACCAGTTAAAATCATCTCTTAGGAGTGTGCCTAAAAGCATTTTCCTTATAACACACCACTTTCCTAGCTTAATGTACCAGTTCAGCTGCAGAGATTCATTCTGCCATGAAATTTAGCATGCAGCAAACTCGTTTGGGGAAAATAGTATGCATGTAAAATGTCACTAGGAAGGACATCATGGAAAGCAATCTTATAATGGCCCACTGAGGATGGATAGATAGGAGCTGGCAGAAGGTATAACCAAACTGACATTTCTCTAAGATGGCAGAAGCCTCAGGAAAAAAGGTATAGAAATACCTGAAATGTAATGCCTAGAGATTGTGCTATCAAGTGCTCTCAGCATAAGCAATATAAGGGCAGCAGGAACAAGTGAGACAACTTAATGATAAATGCTGGAGTTAAGAAAAAGGAGACTGTTGGTGGGAACCATTTATCCATCCGCCTGGAGTTATGCCATCAAATGAAAAGTAGCAAAGACCCGTATCCCATTTTATATAGCCTATTCACCTTTGGCCAATTTTTTTCCCAAGGGAAGAGCAAGAAAATTTGACCTTAGGGAGCTAAGCACTAAAAGCAACATTTTAAAACTTTCTAAAGGAAGCAGTTAAAAAAAGCCCTTTCCAAATGCATTTGTTCTACCAGTTTTCTGAAAGCTCTGTTGAAGGCGGTTGTCACAGCAGGAAAGTCTCAAAACACTGTCTAGCAGTCACCCTGTGAAAAGTCAGAGAAAATTTTTTCAAGGAAGTCTTCAGAGTGAGAAAAGGTATGATGCAGTGATGACAAGTGAGACTAAACTAAACGGTGGTGTTCTACCTTCCGTCAACATGTATGCTTGCTGCAAGCCTCAACATAAATGGCTCCTACCAGCTCTTTGAGAGCTTGTTGCATTGTCCCACTCAAAATATCGGGGGTTTTTTTGTAGGGATGCAATTTTTAGTCAATGAAATATGCTCACAGAAACCAAAACCAACCCCCTATTACTATGAAGGCATGGTCTTAAACAGAGCTTATAAACATTTTCTAGAATCCTTCGGACCAACTTTAGATAATGCAGGCAATGAAGGGGTGGGAATATATGTTTTGATTTGATTCAGCTCTTCATTTTAATCAGTTAACATTTGTTTCAAATAGGAATACTCAGGAAAACAGGATAATTGAATAGCAGAACCTTTGTCAAACATCCTCTCTCTGCCAGAAAGTAACAGATCACAGCAACAACAGTGATTCCCACTGAGCCACTTGTCCTGTCAGTTCTGTGGTTTGGAACTGATGCCTGAGGCACCTCCAAGTCTGAGGTAGCTTAGACATTGTTAGGCATTCTAGTACAGCTGCTACAAAAAATGTATTTTCATGGCTGCTGCCATATGCAAAAAACTGAGTAGCAAAACATACCTCCTTCTTGACTGGGACCTGCAATGACTAAGGGCCATCGTCACAGAAAGTATTAAAATTCAGAATAAAGTACAGCATCTTTACTTCCACGGGACTCAGTTCCCCAGTGGCTAGACAAATCTCAACTTCAGCAAGGCTTAGTGAGGCCTGATGTGAGGGATGACTGACAGGACCAAAGACAATGTCCAGTAACAGGAAGGTGTCTAGATGGGTGCAGCTGGGATGAGAGTAGCATGTGAAAGGAAACATATTTTTGAAATAACATGCTTTTAATCATCAGCTGAAATAAGTTGGTGCTAGCCTCCAAAGATTCATCCAAGTGATTTTTGGTGAGTAAATCCCCTTGTAGGTGACAGGAATTCTTCTGACTGGAAGAACTCCTCTCTGGAGAGATCACTGGAAAAAGGTCTTCAGGAGTTGCAAATCCTATTCTGGTCTGAACAGCCAGACATATTAGTTCAGCACCCAGAACATGAAAAGATGGGTAGACACTGACTGAAATCTTTGCCTTGGTGTCTTGGAAAGAGGGAGACTATGGGCAATATAAGGAATGGGTAACATTTTTGAAAGGAGGAGAAAAGAGTAATTGTGTCCAATGACTCAAAAGCAATAACATGAAGTGGGTGTCTCACAGCCTGTGATGTATACTATTCACTGAACCTCTGTTATTGACTGGAGAATGAAGAAGAAAACTGAACTATGATGACACGAAAGCCACAGTTTCCAAGCAAAACAGGTATGTGGTGGTTCAGATATCTAAAGAGAGCACAGCACGCACGTTAAGAACTGGAATTGTCTATTCTGTCTTCCAAATTTAGTTCAGCATCAGCCAGAGGCAGTAAAATAAATGCTTTATATTTAGTGCCAATGACTGACTATAAATTGTGATAGGTTTGTTTATGTATGCTGCTCACTGTTTTATAGAGTTGCCTTGAAAGTTGCCCCTACACACACTAAGATACCTCTGCAGGAAGTCTTGCTTAGTTAAAGAAAAAATGTATACAAATACACACACACTGCCCTTGTGTGAGTGCCACAACACTCTCCCTCCCTTCCCCTCTCAAACAGTCCATAGTCAGGAGCCTGGGAGACCCTGGCACACATCCTTTCCAGCCTCACTACTTTGTCGTTGTCTCGTCCCACAGAGTACATCACAGTATTGCAGGGACCTTTTTAGCACACAGCCCAAAATACTGCAGCACCTCACTGCAATGAATCAGGTCAAGGCCATGACTGGCTCTGTTTTTTCCACTGCTTTGCTCATGCTGCCCTGTTTTATACCTTTGCTTAAAAAGCCTTAGGCACTATGGAAAGGACTGCAGTCAGGAGCAAAATCTCCACTACAGATAAGTTTTCTTTTAAACAAAATGAATACAGTACTATCTTCAAGAGTGTAGGGGTAAAAATCAGAGAAAAACTTTTTGGCTGTTTGATAAAAAAACCCTTTAAAATACATACAGTATATGTATTGTTTTGAACAATTCAGCAGCTGCAAGTTGACTGTAGGCAGACAGCAGCTGATCCCATTTCTTTGCTTGTGTCCTGAAAGTCAAAAAAAAAAAAAAAAAAAAAAAAAAGGAAACTGAAAACAAATCTAAAAGCTCCTTTGATAGTCTAGACAGCTATCCAAGCACACTGTGAGAATGACAGGATATGTAAGTGTCCATGTAAGTGCGCAGTCTGCCCAGTACATAAAACTCAGTCCAAAAATACAATGAAAGGATAGTGTGTAGATCATGAGCATGGATAACCACATTCTTAAGGAGGATAATTAAAGTAGAAAAAAATGCAATAAGGTGCATATACTGAAAAGATTGCTAGAGAAAAGTATCCACTTCACTGTCTTAAGAGACTGATACTTGGACAGAATGCTCAAGCGTCAGTGCTGACAGGCAGTACGGGTTTGAAGCTGGTACAGCAGGCTCCTTCCTCCCACACTTCGGGTTAATAGCATTTGTTGGTGAAGGGCTGGACACTTCACCTGCAGAGATGCATGTGAAGGGGACTGTAAGGATACTGATTACATTGCAAGACAGTCTCCTTGAAAATTTAAAGGATATTTGTTTTTTCTTTAAGTAACAAACTAGGATTTAATTCCCAGGATTCTTGCAAATCAGCATCACTGACCTTACCCTAACCTAAAAATCTTGCTCTTTAACAAATTTTAGATATTTGCATTTTAGGAAGAAAACAAAATTTAAGTAATTAAATACAAAGCTACAGATCTCCCTCATTTGAAAATAACCTCATAAATATGAGAACAGTGAAACCAAAACAGAATGAGGAGTAAAGCAAGTCAGCCCCAACTACTAATGGTTGAGACCTAGCGCTTCATTCTGCTGCGCTACTAACCATTTAATTAACAACCCTTTAGTGTTTGGAATAGATGGAATCACCTCTAGCTGCCAGTGTGCCACGGTCCAGCAACCCCCAAATACTAATACCCAGCCCAGAGCCACAGATTATTGCTGCTCAGTCCACATGCAGAGATGGCAAGGAAAGCACGTGTCATGGATGGAGCCTTTGTTCTTTATCCAAATGAAGCAAGTCCAGCACTCAGAATCCACTATCAGTTTAGAGTTTTTTCTATCACTATTTTTAACACTTGTTCCCTGTAAATACATTCACTATTTAAAAGTCACTTCTTTGTTTAAAAAAAATGGAACACAACAGCAGGAAGACATTATGCAGTAATACACCAGGGTGAACTATACGTAAAGGAAGCCTGCCAAAACTAGTTTTTCCTCCTTTTCTGTAAGGCAGCAATTTTTTTCTTGAGCTGTCTCACTTGAGGGCTTACATGAATATACAGTAAAGAAACAAAAATCTTCATTTTATTTTCCACTCTTTCAGGCTGTCATCAGCTTTATTGCCATGACATCAAACCTCCTTTTACATTGCTTTGTGAATACACAACTGTGTCATACACTTAAGGCCTGAGTAGCGAGGCACAACATTCCAGCATTATTTCCATGGCTTCGAGCCCTGGTGCTCTTTGTGAGGCATGAAGACCTGACTGCAGTGCTGCAGAAGACATTTTCTCTCTTCTTTCCCAGGGCTGTAGCCATCAGAATTCACAAGTTTTACTTTGTGTTTTTTCCTCATGTGGCTTTCCTCTCCAATTTATCATTCACATAATAGAAGCATATGCCTAAACTAAATACCTCAAGTCAGTTAAGGTACTAAAATACAATACAAATACAAGCTGTCTTTATCTTCCCAGGGCCACACAATGTGTAAAAAGTTTTTATAGCCCCAGATGCCTAGATTATTGAATTTAAAATAAAAGCAGCATTATTTCTAGTTCCACTGGACAACTGACTTGATGTGATGTATCCTCACAGGAAACACTGTTTTTCAAAGAGAACATTTTCACTTCAGTCTTAAAGATGAGGAAAAGAAACCCAACCCACACTGATAAAAATCTGTTTTGAGGCCCTATAACATAAATTAAGTTAGCACGGCAGGGGTTTCACTGTAATACTTTAACTCATCAGTTCACATCATTGACTGACTTCAAGAATTCATGGGGCTTAACTGATCAATATTATAAATGGTTTGGATGGCTCTACAGGAATAGCCCAGTCTTAATTTGAGGTCAGTGCTTATTCCTTTTAAGTCTCATTAGCAAGAGCCAACATAAATCCAGAGATGGGAGGACAAAAGCAATAAGCTTTGTATCAACAGCAAGGCCAGCATGACAAAGCAAAAGAATGACGTGTTCAGCTGAATTGTGTGCATCCAGCTGCAATCTCTTCCAGGTCTTTGGCAAGGAACAAAAAAAAATCCTATGGAACCACTGCAATAAGGAGGAAGAGTCCTAGTTTCTAGGAATTATGTATGTTCTGTTGTTTGAATTGAAGGTTAAAATCAGCCACAGGCGTACCAGACCAGATTCTCAGCCGGTATAAAAAGGCTTCATTCCAACGAATTCTGCAGAGAAGGCCAATTTCCATCAACTGAGGTGTTGAAACAGCATACTTAAACAACTGTTGCCCTTCACCTTTCATTTTCTCAAGCAATTCCCTGAATGCTTGTCCCCTCTCATGACTTTGTACAACACACTGTAGAGACACAAGCCAATTTTGCATGAGATGACTACAACCAGGAGTAGCACAGCAACACCAGCTTTGGCACAGAGCCACCAGCATGTCCTGTCTCTGTAAATCCAGGCATGCAGACTTACCCCTAGAGTCCCAGCCTCACATGCTGAAAAGCAGTACAGCTTTAGGGAAGCCAGAGCTACACAGACTATGTGAACTGATGGTTGGACTGGATGATCTTCAAGGTCTTTTCCAACCTAGACAATTCTGTGATTCCGTGAACTGGGGCCCACTGCCCTGTTACCAGCTTAAAAATTACCCTCAGAAGAGGCACAGTTTTGCCCCAAGTATGGATTAGCCCCTCTAAATAGCAAACTGTTTATCCAGTGTGCAAGAGACTGAAGAGAACTGCTTTAGCCTTTCCTGTCTCCATCCCAACAGCTACATTTAATCACTCCCAAAGGAAAGGAACTCCCCAGGCCTCCATGTCCAATGGCTTACAGAACAACTGCGTAGAGTAGCAATATGAGAACTGCACTAAAATTAGTGAGAAAACCGAAGCTGTCAGGTAATTAGTGACTGTTCTTTTTCCTCAGCTGAAGATGTCACAAGCACCTCCAGCTGGAAACACTCTTAGAGCTAGAACTGATGGCCAACTACCTCTACCCACACCATGCAATCATCCTTAAATGGAGTCCAAGAAGGAAGCCAACATACTAACTAGTTGTGAATGGTTACTCGCAGGTAAATGTTACTGTGTAGCCAGGTGAAATCGCACCACATGCACCCAGGAATCAGGTTCAGTTAGGGTTATCATCCTGCGGACAGATTCTTCTGCAGCAGAGTAAAAATGGAAAAAACATCTGAAGCACCTCTATTTGAGGAGCCAGTTGAAGGCCAAGTCTGTAGGTTGAGCAGCTGTAAAAAAAGGATTGAACTCCATAAATTCAACAACTAAAAACATTGTTATCTCTGGAGGGAGGCAGTGAAAAGCAATAGTGCATGGTAGTGACAACATCATGGTAGAAAACTGAATGCATTCAACAGTCCTCTCATTTTCCCCATTTACTTGTTCTGTCAATCTACATGAAACAAAAGATCTGCCTCACAGCTAAGAAAGCGCCTGAGAGATGTCCTGAGCCTGATTAAAACACAGTTGAATGGGATGGAAAGAATTACTTCCATGGACTGTTATTCACATGCATAGGCAATATTAACTGATGGTCATAGAAGGGGCTGAGCTTCAAAGGAAGAGAGATTCCTAAAAAACGTAACAGGGCATCAGCTGCAGCTACTCATATCCAAGAGAATTTTGTAAGCATCATTGAATCCAAGCTCCTGATTTTCCAGTGCTGAAGATTGAGTTAACATTTTAACAGGAAGGCCACGGAAGCATTCGAAAAAAATCTCCTAACTTTTGTAATTCCATATGTAACAGAAACACACTCAAGATATGCTTCAAGCTGCCTGCTTCCAATTTCAACTATGATAGACTATTTACTCTGTTTCATCTGTTGCAGACCAACTGTCAAGCTACAGAAAGATTGCTGAAGCCAGTTCTGAAATATCACTTTGCCCAGCTAAATCAAACATCATTTGTTTTCTGAAGTAAGGCTGATGAAATCATTTTGATGATCGGAGTGGCTAGTGCTGTAAATGAGTATAGTTTCAGTCCTTGACATTACAAATGTGGCTTCACCCCACAACAGTATTCACTGCTCAGAGTCTGCGATTTTTCAACTACACAAGGACAAAAACCAAAGTGCACATCTTAGAGGTGGTGCAGAAAGAACCTTCTGAGAAAGCCAGATTTTCACAACAATCAGATTGGTACCATTTTCACTCAGGTAAAAATCAATGCTTTGATAATTAACTTTGGACCACCACTACATTCATATACTTACGAGATGCCAGTTCCTATTCTGAATGGTTTTCCTTATTAACACAATGTCTACATCTGACAATCTATTTCCTCTGTGTTTACCACCACAAAGGCCATCGTAGTCACAGCTTATCCACACTGGACCCTCAGCCTGTGCTGATATCTGTACACAAACTCTTATCGTCACACAATAGATTCACAAAAACATATTATTTCCCCCTGCAAAGTGTTAAGACAATTGCTCCAAATTTTGAGCAGGGTATACTAAACTCAGTGCCTCAGCTCTCCTACTATCATTTCACATGCCATACAGGCATAATATTGTGCTGGGTTTGAGTGGCGGGGTTTTTTTTGGT
This sequence comes from Athene cunicularia, assembly GCF_003259725.1. Lineage (NCBI taxonomy): Eukaryota > Metazoa > Chordata > Aves > Strigiformes > Strigidae > Athene > Athene cunicularia. Next base: position 3,996,440 of record NW_020799111.1, on the reverse strand, counting down.
TTGGGGGAGGGGGCTACAGCCATGGGCCCTGTGAGAAGCTTCTTGAAGCATCCCCAGCTCTGTCACACCCGCCTCTGGCCAAGGCCCAGACATTAGCAATGGTGGCCATGCCTCTGCCATAATATATTTAAGAAGGGAAACTTGAGAGGAAGGGGAGACTTGTGAAGAGGTGTTACAAGAAGGATACCTCTGCAAACACCAAGGTCAGTGGAAGGAAGGAGGAGGAAGCGGGGAGATGCACCAGAGCCGAGAGCCCCCCTCTATCCCACGGTGAGACAGCAGGGCCACCCTTCCTGAGATTCACCTGTGGAGGACCCCCAGGACTCTGTGGGAAGCAGCAGCCCCCTCTGTTGTAGTTCGGCACCGGGAGGACTGCAACACGTGGGGGTGACCCACACCAGAGCATCCTGAGAAGAATTCATCCCATGGGGAGGACTCATGGCAGAAAAAGTTTGTGGAGGGCTGTCTCTCATGAGAGGGACACCATGTGGAGCAGGGGGAAGAATGCAGAGGAGCGCTTGTCCCACCCTCTCTGCAGGAAGAAGCAGCAGACTGACTGTACCCCCCATCCCCTGCCCCTGTGCTGATGTGGGAGGAGGGAGAGATCAGGAACAATACTGGGCCCAGGAAGAAGGCAAGGGTAGAAGGAGGTGGTTTTGAGATATGGTAACACTTCTCACTGTCCTATTCTGTCTGCTGTGTTGGTTTTGTTAGTGTTTGAATTGAAGTGATTTTCTTTTTCTTCCCCTAAGGAGACTTTCTTTTGCCTGTGACCATAATGGGTGAGCAATCCCTCCCCATCATTATCTCAATTCCCAAGCCTTTTGCTTCATTTTCTCCTTCCCAGCACTGGGGGGAAGGGATGAGCGAATAGCTGCTTGGTGCTCAGTCTCCCTCTGGGCTCAAACCACAACAAATATCAAATGGACTGTCACTTAAACATTTAGCAATACTTGCAACAAGAAAAGTGCCTGGGGATCTCGTCATAAATCTCTCATGATTAAGATGGAGAAAAAGCCATGCAGTAACTTTGTATACATCCACTTTTCAGGTGAAACAATTCTGTAATCCACAGATTTATACTCTTTCATGTAAATATAGGACAGCATAAAGTGTTTAACTTCTAGTTAACACCACAGAACAGAAAGGTCATTCGAAAGCACCCCTCAAAGCCAAGTTTTTGTAAGGTATTTTGCTCCCAAGGAAAAAGGCTTCTCCTGGTAAACAGTGTTTTTCCCCCTGAGATTTCTCCTGAACTGAACATTGCATTTAGAAAATAAATTATAATGAGATACCTTGAAGGAAGTTTTCACTTCTCAACATGACAACTCCCAGATACACAATTTAAGACACAGAACCGTGACTCCTAAGGCGTAGGCACCTTTACAGAAATAAGAACACCTTTCACATGGCCAGTTTTTGCTGGCTGACTTTGTTCAGAATCCCTCCATTGTGGAAAGCTGTACCAACAGATAGATACCTGTTGTGATGTCTTTTGTAATGGAGGGGGGTGGGGGGTGTTGGCTTTTTCATTAGAAATATCCCATATCCATAGCTTTCATTTTGCTTTTTATTGCATCAGTACTAAAGAATGACTCAAAGGAGACATGTTGCGACATAAAACAGCTGAGTATCTCCTGGCTAGTACTCCCAAAACTACAGGACAACTCTAATATTAAGACTGCTCGTAGTTTAAAAGTGGTCTGATTATATGGATTATATGTAATCAAACTCCTGGCAGTACAATTTTCACTCTGAACCACTTCAAGCCCAGACATTGCTGCTTTTTCAAGACACTGTATTATCCATCAAGCACTAATGTGTTCTGCCTGATATTCCCAGTTCTTACATATGGCTAGCACTACTACATTCTGTTGTAGATCACCAGCAGGGATGAAGGACTCATTCATGCAGGTGTCAATATGTACCCTATCATCTCCACATAATGGTGCTGGGGTATAGTTTTATTCACTGTCAATACTATTTACATAAATTCCTTTTTGATTAATATATCTTTTGCAAGTTCCTATTCAGCACATTGTCCTTAAAGTCATAAAATAGAGAAGGTAACAAATCAATAGCACCTAACCTAAGTATGGCCCAGTTCTGTGCTTTTGGTTAAAGGGAAATGAACTAGTTAGCAGCCATCTACTTTTAGATACATTATCAAACATGACTACACAGAATTTATATTTCAGTATAGTAGACCAGACCCTATAAAACACTTAGAAAAAAATATGATAGTACAAAAAATAAAAATTCCATTTATTAAGTTCTATGGTGTAATCTGAAAATAAAGTAGTTCTACAGATAATTACCAAATTTCCATATTTATAAGAAGATGGCACATATGGGGATAATAGCAAAAATGGAAGTACCACTTTCCTATTAATATGGAAATTTAGAAATTATTGGAGTTATCTGTTATAAATCAACCTCCTCATTTTTTGCTGATGGAAACGCCATTTATGCACTACATTAAATTCCAAAATTCCTAATGCAACTCCCCTTTAACTTTGATAAATCAGTGTAACGGTTGTCATGCTTATCTTCAATTTTGGCAGGAGTTCTGCCCTTAGATTAAAATGGGCCAAATCAATACTTCGTGCAATACCACTAAAGGTTTTGGAATTAGAGCGAGTAAGATTTGCTCTCACAACCTTGTTATTTGCTTAGTTCAGCAGCCCAGAACAGATGCTGCAGAGCCACAAGGTAGCTCCATTATTCACTTAAACTGACCAAAGCATGCCATGGGATTCTCAGGCAAAGTTTAATGTGTTCATACTGTAGGAGCAACTTAGTGGAAACTGTCAAGAACACAAGATTTTTTTCAACAAGTTTTTAGAACAAGAATTGCACGCTGCTTGGTATTCAGGGTGATGCTAGCCTATCCTCTTCCACAGAGAAATGCAGCAGTGGGGGCCTTCTTGTGGAGCAGAAATGCTCTGTCTGTCATTACCTAGCAACCAGTCTGTAGATGTTAAAATCACAGTTTATTTTCAAGTGTTGGCCCCCTAAAGACACCCCTCCTCTTTCCCCAAAGTTCTGTAACACCTCTAGAAGACGTGGCAGTTGACCTGAGATAACATCTTATACCAGGACCTGACACAGGTCTACTGCTTGTCAATGAACGTAATGCAGAAAGTTCTCTTGAACAGAAGGGGTAATTGTTGTTTTGATGCTTAGTGTTGTTCCCCTAGTTTCTCCAGGTAGAGAGCTTCTGCTTTCTCAAATGAGCATCAGAAACTATCTGGCTTAGTAATTTGCTGCTCTTGATTAAGGTGGATACTCAGCCTATTGACATCGTGCTTGTATTTAGCCACAAATAGGGCAACAAAAAGCTGAGAAGTTTTCAGTCTTCCCAATGGGTTTTCACATACATGTAATAACATATCTCCCAAGATAATGCTACTTAATGAAATCTTGGAAGAGAATCCCATCAGGCCTTTTCAGGTACCAGTTACAGGCTGTGCAGCCTGTAAGTCAGCTAGGGGGACCAGCATTACAAAAGTGCTGCACTGTTAGAAGAAGCAGCAGCAACCAAATGTGAGCAATAACGCCCTTCCCCATTTTTCCATAGCTCTAATTCACACACAAAAGGTGAAATCCTGAAGCTGCATCTGTCAACATCAGCTCCACAAGACTGTCTCTATGGGGAACTTTTTCACCTTGAAAAGGTCAAATAACATGTGCTTGACTACTTATCAGTAGGGCCTTGGCAAGGATGAATGAGGAAAGATGGCTTTCACCTGTTATGAGGATAAAATTATTTTACCCAGAATAGAGAGAAAGAAAAAGAAAAGGAAAGAAAGAAAGAAAGAAAGAAAGAAAGAAAGAAAGAAAGAAAGAAAGAAAGAAAGAAAGAAAGAAAGAAAGAAAGAAAGAAAACGTGAGTTTTATCCTGTGCATTAAGTTCTAAGTGCATCCCAAGATATTTACAGGACCCTCAGTCTACCTGCTGAGAAACAGAGCTTTTCCATCAACATTTCCTTCTCCTTCCAGACTCCACAGCCTCTTCAGCAGTCCACACAGCACAGAGCAGGCAGATGGGAGAGAAGGCCTGAGAGCACTTTTACAGCACTGTACAGATACATTCTCCCAACTGAACCAGTTCCACAGGCAAGGCTGCAAACAGTATTAAAGCCCAACAAGCCACATGCTTGTCACCACTCCATACCTAGGTCAATAATCCCTTAAGTACCCTTTATACTCTTGTTTGTCACTCTGGGTGTGTTTTAACTGTATGACTTAGAGTTCAACCATTGCCTTTTCTCAAAGTCACTGTGGATGCTTTTAAAGCAATGTTCACCTTTGAAGAATGGAAGATTTAGAAAATCACTCATGCACAGGTTAATGAGGAGCCATAAACCCTGCTGATACCTCCTGCTCACCATGCTGCTCTGCATCCTGAGCCAGAGAGAACCCTCAGCCACAATTAATGTGGCCTTCCCTCCTACCACAGCACTCTACAGAAAAGCATATGACAGAGCTTAAAGGTCAAACAGAAAAAATTCCAGGATGATGACATGAATAATCTGTTTCAGTAATTTAGTAACATTGGTTTGTTGTGATTATTGCTACAAACTCATTTCATATTTACAACTGTGATCTTTTTAACATCTGAATAATTTATATCCAATGATCAGAGATGCGTGTGTCAGAGAAAATCAGGAAAATTAGCTCCTCTAGTGTTCCCTGACGTTAAGAGAACATATTTTCCCATCCAATGACGTTATTTCTCTGTGGCTTGCATTTTGAATAAACAGGAGATGCCAAGAGATTCTGAACATCCATCTTGAATGGGAGCAGCAAGATGATCTGCACTTAAGATATAGCCCTAAAGACACATCTGTAAGATGTGCCAATAGATTCCACCTTCCTTACAGGAATCCAGAAAATGTCAAGAACTGCATTTTTCACCATGGTACCAATTCATATTGTGTTGCAGTTTAAAACAAAACAAAACGAAACAAAACAAAACACACACACCCCCCAAACAATACAAAAACCCAATCAAAAACACAAAAGAAAACCAGTGACTGCCTATAAGCACAACAGCTCTTTAGCACATTATACAATAGACTGAAGAAAGAAAAGGAACTTTAATTGTATGCAGCCATTATAATAAGCAACAGGGTTCCTAAAGAAAAATTTCCAGGGAAGACTTGTAACTTCACAGATCCCAGAATAAGTGGTGTTCTATTGCAAGACAAACTGGCACACAGATGGGAGATTAGTAGCACTAAAACTGGAAAAAAAAAAAAAAAAAAAAAAAAAAAAAAAAAAAAAAAAAAAAAAAGGGCTTTAAAGCCCAAGGCAAATACCAAAGTATTTTCCACTAGCCATCCCATGGGCTGACATCCTCCTACAAACTCTCTTAGGCAGAGATGAATATGCCCAATGCTTCCAAGTAACTGCAATCTACAACTCCAATACAGTTTGAAGACAAGATAACAGAAATCAGTGATTTCAATTTAACATGAGGCTTGTCTGACAGACTCACTTTTGCACAGGAAAGGTGATCTACCAAAACAGGGGCTAATTTAATCAAGCTGCAGTCATGGCAAGCAAGGCTGGAGGGGATCTGTCTTAAGAAATGGCAATATCTAGAATGAAGTTGACAGCAACGCGCTTAAGGGACTCAGCAAAAAATGCCTATTCCAGCCTAGAGCTGTAATATTAAGGCTTCCACTAAACAGCTCAAATGCAGAGTGTGCATTGCATTACAATTCAGCTCCCGTGAGATCAAGATACAGAGACAAACTGACCTCCAGGGAACTCTTGCAGGCACAGTGTCTCAGACAAGGTAGAATCTTACAGGATCCATCAAGGTGTTTAAAAAGAAAAAAGCAATAAAAAATCCCAGGTCTGCTTTCCTCTTTACCCATGCAGAAAACTAGAGCAAGGTTTATGGATCGTACCTCAGAAAACAACCACTTCAGCAAAACGGTTGCACAATTTTCCCCACTCCCAAGCAGGTGACAGATCCGAGTCAGTGCTGATCCCCTCCTTTCAGGAAAGGCAGAGAGAGAGACAACAGCTGCACTGGCCAGGACTGGGCTCCTCTCAAAGATGAAGCATAAACTGCCCTTCGACCTGATCCTCACAGATATTCCTAGAGTCTGTTCCTTTCTCCTAGGCTCAGGTCAAACCTCAGTTGCAGACACTTGGAAGGCACTTGTCCAGTTAACGCGGGATTGCTTTGAAACAATAATGCTTTATGAAGAGGCCGATCCAGTTCCTACAAGCACAATTTCCAGAGACTAACAAGCTCGAGAAGCTGCTCTCAGTAATTCCTTATACAGATATATTAGAGGAAACATTAAGGTATGATCCTGCTACATTTGCAAAGCAAGAGAGTTTTAGCACATTGCAAAGAGAGAAGATTAAGACGCTGACGCTTTAACAGATGAAAATCAGGAAGAAATCCGCTGATCCTACACAATCTCCAATATAACAAATAGAAAAGCAAAATACAAGATGTGTGGCCTAACAGCTGCAGTACTTAGAGCTGCCAGAGCCAAAACTTATAGAATATTCCTTTTGCTGATTGAAATCTGTAAAACACACTTCAACATCTGTTAGAACAAGATGTTTGTTTACCACATTCCCCTACAAAATGGAATGATGTTTCTTACCTAATGTACTGAAGAATTTTTAGATGAAAGAGGGATGTTTATGAGATCCATGCAGGGTATAATTGAAAGAATATTTCCGGATAAAGATACCATATGTTTTGTATTTCCATTGAACCTATAAATATCTCTATAACAGTTTGGGGCCATAAATACCATGATTGGGAAGAGTTTTATGCATTTGCTTAAGGCTTTTATTACTTTCAATTATCAGTTTGCTAACAGCGTCTCATTTTCCTCCCACTACATAGCAGTATTCCCAAGGATAAATTCTGAGATGTCAATAAGATCACTGAAATGTGTACAGAACTGAGCAGTGCTGGGGCTCATGAAACAATCTGGCTTCCACAGGGCACAGATAGTAATTCTTCCCCCACACCCAGATGTCACGTGCTCTCTACAGTATGTGACCAGCAAGATTTATTTGCTGCCTCGGTTGCAGGGTATGATGGGGAAAGCCTTAAAATTGTAAACCTTCAGGAAGTCCCAGCTGCACAGCAGATCTATGTAATGTAATTCTTCCTGCACAGCACACTAGCAGGAAAAGCAGAATGTGAGCATAAAGAAATCTAAGCTCCTAGAGACAGAAATGATGATACCTTACAAGTGACCACATAAGAAATTCTTACTGGCTTTATAGAAAATAAAATAAACATATAGAAGTGTTTTCCAGATCCCACCATTAGAAGAAAAATTTTTTCCTCCCTATGAACAAGGGAAACCACCAGCATTTTGGGGAAAGATGCCATTTTCACTTTTTTTTTTTCTGTTACCATAGTACAAAAGCTCTGTTTACCCTTGTTTAAAGAAGAACTATTTACTGTCAGTCACTCTTGTTAAAAACTGATTTGTGCATTACCTTTCCATTCCTTTCCATTCAGAAAGACATGTTCATAAGAAAAAGGAACCTTTTCAGTCTTTGCCTATTGCTTTTTCACCTTAATTTACAAGATGGTTTTATTTCACTGTTTCATGTAGTTAAAAAATTAGAGAATGACTCTGCACAATTAATACAAGCATTAAAATTTATATGTGCACTGTTCCAAGATGCTAATAATGTTATTTAGATTCATGTACATTAAAAGAGAGTTTAAAAGTTGAAGAATTCAACACTATGCATCCACGCAATACAGAAGCTATTGAAGTCAGCTGAAAGAGTGCACTGCTGTGTGCTTCACTAAAATTTTACTAATGCCACTACAATTTGAATTCTTTGGATTCCTGCCAATCTCTCCATTTTGCACAAAGATCACTGCATAGCCCAGACCTTTACCAGATGAAAACCAAAAGCGTACTGTGGCACTCCACCAGCTGAGAGCTTTGAGGGATATCAAGAACTTCACCAGGCAGGAAGACATTGTTCCCTAACAGTTTCATGATCAGAGTTTTACAGTTATTTTCTTTAAGATACGAAGAAGAAAAAAAAAAAAAAAAAGGAAAAAAATTTATTTCTGGAATTGAGGCCCAAATTCAACAAATTCTTCATCTAAAACCAGTGGCAAGTGAGGAATTTAAATAGGATTCAGAGTTCAAGAACAAAATTTTCTGAGCCTGTGCCCTACAGTACCAGTTTAAGTATTCAGAAAGTCAAGACTGAATATGCAAGCTCGTTTCCCAGACAGTGCAAAACTATGTGCAATTTTTTTGTTTTTTTACTTTCTTCAATAATGCACTTTTTTCACAGAATAGTATAGGATTATAACAGGGATAAATCAATTTATACACGTGTGTTTCTAGTTTAACAGTTATACAACAGCTACTTGTTAAAGCCCAATCCTGTTACAATTGCTCAGACAAAATAGTAACTTTGTAAGTAGCTCTTAATGTGCCACTGCTCAAAGGACTACTGATCATGAACACCATATTTTCACTTCACCATTGTAATTAGGTTTTTATCAAATGTTTAGGTCCCGTTGGAACAGAGCTCCCACACAATCTGAGTTCTGCAGGGTTATGATGCCATTGCCAAGCAACAATCAGTATCTTAGCCTAGGGTGTCCATCTTTCTGGAGTCCACAGGAGCTATCAAAGCAAGACAAATGCCAGTGGAATGTTCTGAAGAGGACGGAAAAGTCACTCCAATGGAAAAATAACATCTGTTTTAAGACAGAACTTTTTTCTCACTGATTTACTATTATCGCAGAAAGTGCAGAAAAAGCCCTTTAGAATAGTGATTCTCCAGGATAGCCAAAACTTCCTAGTAAAAATGAACTTCACTAAACTGACTTAATAGCAGCAAATTAGAACTGGATTAGTGCTGAGCTCAGCCCAGAGCCCACAAGAGCAGCTGACTCCCTGCACCTTCTGGCTCACAGCTTCCAAGGAATTAGATCTACAAGGTCTAGAAAACGCTGCTGGTAACAGGGGAGTGTAGGGTAATCCCCACAGCAGACCAGGTCCTACAGCTTTGAGAGAGCCAAGATCCTCTAAACTCCACCAAACAGTAATCATCTATATAAATCATCACTTCTAATGAAAAGCCAAGGAGGACAGTCATACAAAGGGTGAGGAAGAGAAGCAAGAAGTGTAAATGGGCTGTGCTTTATCCCATTGGATGCATGAGGACAGTGCTACAGGCCCAGGTGGAAACCCAATGTACAGAATTGAACTGATGTGAAAAATTCCAGAGACCAAAGTCATCACAGAAGGCTGGACACACACAGGTTAGAAAACAAACTCCCTGCAGATCTTGGGCTAAAGTTATGATGTTACTCTTGGTCCCTTTCCACAGCTGAAGACACTTCTGGAACTGCCTGAAGCAGTGGTGGAGCAGTGGACTTTTCCTATTTTCTAACTGTTCATATGACTACTACGCTAAAAGCACCTGGAGACTATTTGCTCACAGGAAAGAATGACACCAACACAGAGACTCAGAAAAAGCCTGGCCTAAATGAGGTGTTACTGACATTTTCCCAGTGGCCCGGACCGAACTGGGGAGGTATGAAGAACACAAGTGACAGCCCTGTTGCCTAGCAAATGGATTTCAGGGGGACTGGAAACCACTGACAGCAGCTAGATACGTTCTGGACATGTGTGCGACAGCTGCTTTAGTTAAACATCATTCCACTCAACCCTTCCCGGTACAAGCTCCATACAGGCTAAAAGTAGCAGGATCTTTTCAATTCACAGGCAATTCTGAAGAGGAAACGAGTCTTGGACACCTACATCCAGGCAGAGCTCACACAAAGGTCAAGGTCTAACGCAGCTCTGAGCCACTAATCTGATTTCCTGTACTTTAGTTTCCCAGACACAATATTAAAGAAGAGTTTTTATACTCTGCCTCATATTAAGCCCACCTCAAGGGATTACAATCTTTTGAAGTAGGCTGTTTCAGTGTAATATTTCACAACGTTTTCTCTCAATGCAACATCTCCTTCATGTTACTCATCTGACATATTTTATTCAAGCATATTTTCTAAGCTTTTTTCCCTCCATCAGTTGTTGCAGTCCGTTATTACAAGGCCATGTCCTCATACCATTATATTATGCACCAAACTCACAGCTCCTCTATGCCCAAAGGACACAAGTAATACTATGCATTTGTTCAGCATCTATCATGGATATACCCACCTTATAAGACAGAAACACAAGTCCACATTAATCAAACTGCTGCTCATGAAGTGTTTATCAAGGACTGGTCCTTTTAAGCAAAGATGTGTGGTTAAGAACAAAGCTAACAGCTCAGGTCTTTAGATCCTTAAAAAAGGAGCCCCAAATGACTCAGCACCCCAGAAAGCGAGTCCCACTTACTGCACAGGATTGTGAATTAGCCAGGTACAGAGTGGTAACAATTCAAGAAGATAAAAAGGAGGTTTGCATAGAAAGATATTAAGTCACTACAGAGAAAAAGACTGAAAGAAATTACACTCACATATCATAACTGTCCATCCCTTACAGTTAAAAATTACCTTTTTTCCTCATGTAGACTGCTATTTAGAAAAAAATATAAGATAAAAATCAAAGCCATTTTTCTTCATTTTAATGTTGGAGAACAGACATACACACTCCCCCCACTATGGCAAGGGGAAAAAAAACACAGTGAATTATTGCCTTTCAAAATGGCATAGCAGATGGGAAGGGAAGCACTCTGGATACTGTTGATATTAGCTAATTTTCTGCTCAGTAGAGGTATCTTGTTGGTTTGCTGCTTTGGCTTTTCTAAGCTAATGAAGCTTCTAAATAGCTGTTATATTAGGAATACATATGTATAAATTGGTTTATGTTCTCAGTATAGAAAAGGTGGCCTAACACATCTTCAGGATTTGCTGCCAAACTAGCTTTCTATCTAGTACAAGCTATTCCCGAAGTAGAGGTCTGCCAATCAATGCATATCATAGAAGGATCAACAGCAGACTTCTTTTTGTCTCCCAGGTATGTCAGGTTAATATGTCTATGGGCTTCTACCCTCCCCAAACCATTTGTTAGTTGTACCTCTACATATGCCTCATATGTCTTTTTTATTAGATATCATCGGGCAATAGAGATGTCATCTTCTACAGGCAGAATGCAGAAGAACTTCTGAAGCATTAGTAATCCAGTTTACAACTGCTTTGTAGAGTACTTAAAGCAGGGTTTCTGTAAACCCATGCTCATATATCATTAAAAGCTCAGTGTGCACAGGATTGGTGTACACAGCGAAATTACCCCTCCTTTCAGTCACTTGTCCCAGGACTAATCAGTGGCGGTATGTGCATGCAAGGATTGAGTCTGGAACTTCCATCTCAAAATTTTAATCTTTACTTCTCAAGCTCAAAAACAAAACCAAAAAATCAATCTCTACCTCAGAAATCACAGAAGTTTGTAGAACCTTGACATCTCAACAAGCTATCAGAAAAGAACAGATATGTTGATTGCCCAAAGGTTAATCTGTCTGGCTAAATAGGACTAGTTAGGTTTCTTTAGACTGCTCTCATAAAGCTGTGATTGTGTTATAGTTAGTCATTTCTGTACTTCTCTTGATCGTGTCATGCTCCAAAACACAAACCAGCCATTCAAACTCAGGAAGAGCTCTAGCTCTCTCTACAATAAGATTCATGTTTCTCTAGCAAAAAAGAGGCTCTCCTATAGCTTTGAGCCAAAAGCTGAGGGCAGCCACAAGGCTCAACATCTATTCAATACATGATACAACACAAAGGCAGCAGCAGCTCCAGTGAACTGTGCAAGACCGCTTACATGTTACCAGGCTAACACATTGGGTTTAGGGCTTCACAGGCAGCACGGACTGATGCAGAAACGTCCAGGAGAGGACTCAAGCTTGCACTTGTGGAACGCATCCCATCCGTGAGGAGGCTGCAGATTACCAACCAGATCTGGGCATGTGGGCCTTGGAACACTACACAGCTACCATTCAGGAAAGAATGCTTCAGTGTTGTTTGACAGGATAATGATAGAACTTTTTGCATGCTTCATTTTTACAAGAGGACCGCGTTACTGAGAATGCTTTGGTATTCTGTGACTACAGTTCACAAGAGTAGTTATCCCTTCATTTTTAGTGATCCCTCATATCCCTTCTTTGAAATAACATTGGAGAAATGCTGAACAGGAAATAGAATTTCTAGATCTGTCAAAATATCATTTCATTAGCTCAGATATTGAGAAAAAACACCAGTGTTGTTTTTCTTGCTTGAAGCTGTTACACAGTTCATACACAAAAATTTATATACCCTTTAAAACAGGTGCAAAACTGCCAGCAACGGAAGAATGGCTGTTTCCCATATACATTCTTTATGCTAAATCCAAAGTGCACACATTTTTCAGGACATTATTTCTATTCATCACCTTGGAAGACTTGACATTGCAATGACTTAGTATTGCAGTTGCCTCAGTGGGATGCTAGCCCTAGGGCACATTACCATATTGTGATCCGTTATGCCAGGTTAATAAACTGGAAGGAGCTTACTCCTGTAAAAACATCAGAATAAAGACAAAACTCTAATGGTTATTTGCTGCAATTAGACTGGAGACGGAGTGGGCCTAGAAAATTTCAAGGCCTGAGACAGAACGAGTGTTTTTGAGAATTCTTTTGAATCATTGTTGCACAGCAATTTTGGCTTCCATACGCACGGTTCCAAAAACGGTTGTTCTTTAAGAACAGCATTTATGGAAGTTACGAAAGCTCCAGTTCAACAGTACGGCTTCCGAGTACATCACCGACCCCTTGCAAGAGTTTTGCAGAACTATTTTACTCTGTTAAAGAGCTCTTAATCGGTGAAAAAAAACTTGAGCTTTAGAATGTATTAAATTCAGAATGAACTTTTCTATTTCTCCGCTTTCCGTCTGTGAATCTGGAAGCTTCATGAAAGCAGAGGCCGTTTTTTAGTAGAATTTATCTGTCTACCAACTACCATATTGGAATCACAATCACTTGTATACTGTATCATATATAATTACACAGAGAATACAATGGCAAGTAGATGGTTAGGATAGTAAAAGAACAAGCAGAAGTTCTATATCTGTTTGAAAAAATATTGCTTTCTGTAATTACAGTACTGTGAATAAGAAAGGATGCTTATCTTTTCCCATTTAAATCAGGAGCTCCTCATACAACTTTTTTTAGTGCAGTATAATATTACTTTTTAATGGCCAATACCTCTTACTGCCTCTAGTGAAGATAGAGTTCCAGTAATGAATATAAATTTAGGATGGCATATGAGAGATACTACCTGACTCAGTTAATGTTCTAAAAATTGCAATCAACTGACAGGTGAAATTTCTCTTTGACCCCTTTTTTTCCATAGAATTGCTCAATACTTTCACACAGGACATCATTAGCTCTAATGAATTCATCACTACTGCAGCTAAAAACAAAGCACTTATTTAGGGAGCAGACTTAAGCTATTCCACATGGAGTTTAGGCCTTAGACTAAGAAATAGATGATAACTTACTGCCATGACTAGTAGACAAACTGAAAATACTTGCTCTTACCTAAAAGTAAAGCTATCTAGTTTTTAAAGGCTTTTATTTTGAGAAATTTAGGTAACCAATTCAGAAGTGAAACCAATCCACTGTGAGAGTCAGTAACAAAACTGACCACATCACATTCTTCACTTCCAAGGTCCGAGACAGATCTTGGAGAAATCCTAAGCAAACTCTAGGAAGAAAGACTAGTATCAAACACATTCCAACCTGCATTTTTTTTCTCTTGTACAGGTTTCCAATTACATAAAAGCATTTTTCTAGAACTTTCTTAGAGCTTATTGTGTGTCCAAGAAGTTGCTATGAATTTAAGAGTTATCCTTACTTTGGAGGTGAAAACAAAACAAAACAAAAAGTACCTGCATGTGCTTCGAACCCAGAACCAAGAGACGAATATCAGTGAATGTGTTTTTTCCACATCAAAATGCAAAAGTCAGCACTTCAGGACTAAAATTACCAATTACCAAATCCTGGGAGAGATGGTAAGAGAAGCTGTGCCTTGGGCACCATGTTTTGTTTAGTGTGACTGGCTTTAATTTAATGTACTTGTGTTGTTGATTCTGAAAATAAAGCTGTAATAGTTTCTTTTCCATAACTGGGGGTCACCAATGAAGTTCAGGATTTAGCACTGACTTCTGAATATGCAAGCTGAAGAATTTTTAGACAGACTTGGTCAAGCATAAGTTTTAAATGATTGCTTGATGTATCACAAGCATAGCTCCTCTATTGTGTACATTACAGGCGAGTCAAACTCTGTAAAAATACAACAGTGATGGATGTATTGAGCAGTAAGAGTTGAGGACTTTTGCTTTGCTTTGCAACACACCAATGTATCCGAAGGTATTACTTAATCTATTAAACAGCTGGCTCGGGTGCAAAAAAGAACAGATTCTCTCTTTTCTTGGATGACTCTATACCTCCCACTTCAGTGATTCATTCCTCTTAGCCTTGAGGGAAGAAGCCTTCTTTCCCGGTTTATAAACAGATTTGTGAGGTATCTGGCAATACTGGGGATCTCTGCTCAAAATTCCTTCCCTTATCCTGCTTCCTCCTCAACTCCTCAACAGGCTCTTAAGAGTATCAGTAGCCAACCATAGATATACTTACTATTGTTTATAACTTTGTTGGGAAAAAATCTTTTCCACTCCTTAAAAGATCTGGGAAAAGACCACAGCTCTGAACTGTGTCTATTCAAGAGCTAAATATGTTTCCTGTGTTTTCCACATTACCTACCAGTTCAGGAATTCACTGGTACAAATACTTCACTAGTGCCAGTGAAAAACTCAGTCACAAGATTTTCACCAAAAATTACAGAAACATAGGATTTTTTAAGCAGTATTTTTTGAAATTCAGATGCTAGACTAAAGTGCTTCTTAATAGCATATTTACATGGTTGATGCTAAAATAAGCACTAGCCAAAACGTCTGCATTTTTAATGGAAAAAATTATTGACCTAGTTTTTAATCACACAATATGGTTAAAATCTTCATGCTTTTCAAAGAACATTGTGCTTTCTGAAGTTGCTTAAATTTACATCCAATTTGGTTGGTTATTTCTCGTCTCCTTTTTGGCAGTCTTCTACTGTTTTCCTTTAAAAGGAACTGGATGATGTGATAAATGCAAAAACCCAAACAGAATTTCAACCTGAAATTCACTTGAAAGATTTATGAAAGATTTTTCAAAAATAAATGCCTTATAACCGCTTTGGTAAGTTAATTTAAAATGTTTGCCATATGTATATTTATATACATGCACACACACTATATATAGTACAAAACATATGGTTGAAGGTACCTCATTTTCCTCGCTCCATCTCTGTAGTACCATCTTCACCACTTCACTAAGTCACCACTGAAAATAACAGCAGCATATTCAAGATCACACAGGATTCTTGAACAGTGAACTCTGAATCCAGGTATCAGAGACATTAGTGCTCTCTGGGACATGGATAATAGATACACTTTCATCCTGAAGATCTAAATAAATGAAAGATTTCCAGGAGATGCAAAGAATACAAAGAACTTCACTCTGTATTGACCAGTTAACTTGTTCTGAATGTAGTGCATCTTCAAGAGCTTTGCAGAGGTGAGTTTAAGCTTCTGCTTTGTTTTGGATGACACACTAATCTTTCCCTATAAACAGAAGCCTAACACCTATGGCAGGAACACAAGGTTCTTCCTTGAATCAGATACAGGGAGCATCCAGACAAGCAGATAAAAGCAGAGATTGCAGTATCAGCCCTATCAGGGACTAGATTTCTGCTGTTTTAGGGCCCCTGTTTCAAGTTTCCTCATAGGAAGCAGTATTTATCAAATGCTAAAGCCTTTTTTAACGGGTTCGAGTTTGTCATGTGCTAGTTGTCAATGACAGCATTTTTCAGCCTATAGCCTGTAAAAAGGAACAAATCTGGGAGCTGGGGTCCAGAATATATGTTCTGAGAGCAGGCTGGAATTTCATCCACCAAACTGGTTTCATCAGGTGGGACACTAAAGGGTCATGACTGAAAGCAAGAGAAAGAAGAAATGGTGACAAGAGGAAAACAAGAAGATACTTCTCCCAGGAAAGCAATTTCAACAAGAGATCCTAATTTCTGAGAGAAAGAAATTCCTAGACACAGATATCTGTCCAAGTCCTTCAGGACCAATGACATGATTAGAAAAAACAGTCACCCTCTAATGGTAGATATTCTGACTTTAGTGTTTGTCAAAATTAAGGTTTGCTTTCAATTCGACATTCAAGGCACTGAAAGGATGGGCTCTGTATACCCCTGGTCAAAACAGTTCCAGCCCTGACCTTTGCGAGGTGTGAATGTTCTGCTTTCTGTTAGTCAACCTCCTACTTAGATTTAGTCCCAAATGTAAGATCTGAAATACAAGACTGCTGTTCTGGGAAAAAACCCAATCAAAATAGGACAGTGGAAGCCTGCCTCTGTGACATGTATAGTCAACCTTTATGTATACAACATATGGACAGACAGTAAAACCAAACACTGTAGTATAAACATGCACTTGAATATTTAATTTATACAACTTTAGTGTTTTTCCTCTAGATGCCTATGTTAGGAGATCAGGAACTTATTGCGTGGCTGAGCAGGAGCTGCAGCCCATACTGACAGTGAGATGCTCCTTGCAGCCTCATGATGTACGCCTTTCCAGAGGAAGAAAATAGGGCACTGTTCCCTCCAAGCAGACTATGTTTATAGTGCATGAAATTAAAACATAGGCATCGTCCTTCCTTCATTTGGAAATTTTCTCAGCTTCAGGGGGAACTGTATAGTCATCTGCCAAAGCTGTGTAAGAGCATGATCTGTTCTTGACTTGCTAAATTCAAAATACAAATGCTTGCTTAAAGTATTTGCTTAGATCATTTAGCATCTTCCTGTTATGACAGTTGCTTGCTATGACTCAAATTACTGTCTATCTTCTGTTGTTCTTAGGGTTGTGTTTTTTTTACTTTAAAGTCATGCACTTTCCTGGAGACAAGTTCCAAAGAAACGGGTATCTGCTTCTGCCACCCTTACACCAGGTAAACACTACATGAACAGCACAAGGGGATTGATAGGCTAGACTGAGATACAGCTGAACTGGACTCCAATACAGTTTAACATGAATGAAAATCAAAACAGTCACAGCTGGATTTCAGTTCATGCCTCATTCAACACTAGTCAAGCACAAACTGCAAATTTTTTTATGCAGGCTATAAAAAAATTCAGATTGTTTTTGCACTGTGACTTCATCATATTGAATATTTAATAGCTACAGATAAACTTCAGGTAAACACTCCTGAAAGATACTTACATTTCCTATGACTGCTCAAGAATGGGAGATGTTCTGGGGTGTGTCACTACAAAGTATGTTT
The DNA here is from genome assembly GCF_003259725.1 of Athene cunicularia. Classification (NCBI taxonomy): domain Eukaryota; kingdom Metazoa; phylum Chordata; class Aves; order Strigiformes; family Strigidae; genus Athene; species Athene cunicularia. The sequence continues at coordinate 3,979,031 of NW_020799111.1, read as the reverse complement.
GAGAAATTAGTAAGTAGTAAAAATGTGTGTGGCTAAACTACACTTGAATTCAATATATTTATGAACATCATTTTTGCAGGAGTTTAATGCATTTAGTTTGAAATACTAAAAACTGAATTTGCTGGCTTGAAAAATCCTAAATATATTTTTATGTATTTCCATTTTCACTTTTTTAATATTTTCATTTGATTTTATACTATAAAAAAAGCACAGGGACTATTCTGACATTCTACAAAGGGCACTGACTGCAATCAAATACAATGATGAAATAAACTATGAATCTTACTTCAAATATTTGACTTCAGCTTTCTGAACTTTGAGATCCAGAATATACTGGCCTGAATATACTATACCTATTTTTACAGCTTCACCACAGTAAAGTGATAGTATCTCCCAGGTACACAGGGATCCCAGATGCACTGAAAACTGCAGCAATTTTTTAACATTCAACAGATAGTAAACTTTCTAAAATTAACTACTGACCTTCATAATAATCTTTGATATCAGTATCTGACAAGTTAAACTTAAATACTGAATCAACTCAAGTTCTCCTGCAGAATAGAGCAGGCCATTCAGATATACAGCCGCCAGCAGAGTTGCCCTGGTTTCTCTGCAGTTTTTGTCCCCAGGTACTACATTATGCAGACACACCTTTCATATATGTAGATTTTTTAGAATAAGAAGGAGTTTTGCACTGACCCCTAAACATGAAGGTGCATTATTAAAAAGCTCTTTTTAAGTCCACATCAAACAGAAAAAGGAGCTGGGTTAGGCTGTAATTATTTCCTAGCATCTTCAAACAAGAAATGTCAAAAGCTGCTCAGAAGTGTCGGTTTGCCTCTACTTCTGCCCTGTAAGGAACGGGACAACATAGGGTGCCTGATCCAAAGCTCAGATCAGATTATCTCCATTGATTTCTGCTGGCTCTGAATCAGGCACTAAACTGGGGAATGTTAACTGCCTTTAAAGTTAACCCACAATACACTACAAAGGCATTTAAGCAGCAGCCAAAGAGCTGCATGCAGAACTTGCTGTCAGATTTCACCAAACATGCGAAAACCACTGAGAGTTTTATTGCAAAAAGGGTAAGGATATGTTTCTAGATCTTAAATTATGCTTGCCTTGTTAAGTAATAAGAACAGATTGTTTGTACACAAACAGCTGGGGAACCCATCAGCTCTTCAGGAGTTCTGATCTCAGAGGCATGTGCACCTGGTTGGGAACCTTAAGCTAGGTTTAAATCACAAAATGGCCTTCAACTTTAGTAAAATATTTACTTCTTTCTGAGTGCTCTACTGCAGGTTTGATTTAGAGCAAAATTTACCTGGGAAATTCAGGTTGGAGGCACCTCACCTGGGTATCAAACAGCTTCCTTTAATCTCGTTGAAGTAAGTTTGCCTTGAATATCTTGCTGTTAAATCTGCACTTGTAGCTATAAACTAGCAACTCCTGCTGATTTGATGGAGCACCTCATCTCATGCTAGGCTACCCTGGGACCTGAATTTTGAAGCACTTGGCTTTTTTAGCAGCTGAGCACCATTCAGGCATTGCTTTTTCAACTCATTCTCAGGCTCTCCTTGGGAGTGGCACCGAACTAATATCCTCCATCCATAACTAGCGTTTTACATTCTTGGATGCTCGCACCCTGACTGGACATATCTGCTAGTCTGAGGACTGTTAAAACAATTCTGCAAATGTTCGCTATTTTCATACATATTGGCCATGTACACATCTGCAAAAATAACAACTTTTCTTTTTCCTAAAGTCCTTTCAGGCTTTTCAGGTCCTCCTTGCTTGCTGCTCAGCCTGAGGTTTTTCCGTCCCTAAAACACTTTGACCACAGTACGTGAATAAAGGATTTAAGTCAAAGTACAGGTCCCTTCAGCTGTCAGTGTACTAAAACTTCTCGTGTCCTGTCGAAAATTAGCTGTTGCTAGACCATCCCATTTAGACTTGGACAATGAGTTTCCTTTTATTGAGTAGATTCTTTTAGCATATTCATATTTATGAATATATTACATTAACACCTGCTTTGATTGTCCATTAGCTGCCTCCAAAGATGAAGTGTGACATGGTTCCTGTCAGCTCACAGCTGATTAAAAGCACAATGAATGTTTCTTGTACATGGCTCAAAAATCAGCATTCACAGTTTGCACAAAGATTCTATTAAGTATCACAGCAGGGTGATGAAGTTCAAGCAGCACAAAAGAAAGGAGCATCCTTCCCTGCAAAATAGCATTGTTGGCATCCTAGACTCTGATTCTCATAGTAAGTATTTAAAAGAAGTTGCCTTTTAAATGTTTTTTGGTACAGTATCATGCAGCTATGTAGGATATGTAAAGCGAGAAGTAGAACAAAGAGTTATATACAACTTGCAAGAGCTGGCAATCTGATCGCTTTGTACTTTTCTTGTCCATTGTCCTGAAGATGGAGGTTGAGCTAGATGGTGCACTGGTAGCTGAGAAGTCTATTGTTGATAGTCATGCCTAGAAGGTCTCACAAAGGAAGCATCTTTATAATAACAGGTCAGGTAAAAAAAGGTTTAAAAAAGACTTGCTTTAAAATGTTCTCAAGTCTCCTTATGCACTTGCTTTCTCATAAAACACTCATTTTAGCAGGTGGTTTATTATATAATCAAAAATTCAATTCAGCTTGAACGTTGTACAGAGAAGTCATTCGCTCTTGTGCAAAGTTTCAATGTACCCCTAGAAAAGGAAAGATGTGGACCTTAAATAGCTAATCCCTGTTCCTGCTATTTTATTTTGTAGTGTTATTTTCATACTGGTCACATCAGTACAAACATTCACACACAAATTAATTTCTGCACTAGAGATCTGCATAATTTGTAGGGGTGGTGGTTCTCAGGCCATCAAGTGAACTTAGTAGTAATCACACAGTTCATGCCACAAAGCTGTGTGACATGGATTTCAAACAGACTCTGACAGACAGCACTCGTTTTACTGTGTAATTAACCACAAACTTGGTACCCTCTTGCTTCAAGGCTGAAAACTCCTTATGTCAGTCAAAACTGCTTCACTGCATTGTACATCCTACAGCTCTTCCAATGTCCTGTGCAAATATCAACTACTTCAGCCACTGCTGATCTGCCACATGAGATAGTTGATGCCCGAGGCAGACAAGGTAAATTACATGCACAACACAATCATTTTTTTATGGTTTTGGATTTGAAGCCCAACATGTAGCACCTGTGGTAGAATGTCCTGAAATGGTGTTCTTGCCCCTGCAGAAAACTAGAGAAGGTGGAGTATCTTGTTTTGGAAGGCAGAAGCTTATCTGGTCAGCATGAGGTAATCCAGCTGAAAGGATCTAGAGGGGTCTATTAGGCATCCCTGAAGGGAGATTTCCTTAGAAAGTAGGTAAATTCATCACTGAACCAAACCTTTAGGTGCTTACTTTACATATTAAACCAAAGGATCCAGTCACAGTTCCTACATTTTCTTTTCTAAAAAGGCATTTTCAGATTGGCACTGTGGGATGAATATGAGCTAGCTATTTTTCTAAGTTTCAGATGAACAGTAAACAGGTGGCTCTTCTAAATCCCCTGATTTGGCTCCTCCATCATATAAAGACAGCATCTGACAGCGCATCTGCTCCACAGCCAGAACGTGCTATGAGAGCCACCCAGCTTTGGGTGAAACAGGCTGGACTTCCTGGTGTTCTGTGCACTTGACACAGTTTCCAAACCAGGATGAAAGCTCATCCTCATTAGAATGCCTTAGCAAAGTCTCCTTTGGATTTAGTTCTATAGGAAGGAGTTACTCATTGCATGAATATCTTAATCTCTCAACACATAAGGCAATGTCCATACATTTGCGCTCACTTTTTCTGCTTAGTTCTGTCAGAAGCCCTGAAAACTAAAACTTTAACAGAACAGGTAATTCCTTTGCACAACCAAAATCTAGTATCCGTCCCCTTTCACACTCAGCAAGGCTGCCGTTCCACATCACAGCTCTGCTCGGCAATCGACCTGGGAGAAAGACGGCTGATGAATAATGAATGACTGTAAGAGCTTTTGAATAATAGGACTGCTTAAGTGAGATGATGAAAGATAAATTTGCACTCCTGCACATCCTTTCAAATACCATCTGTTTAGCAGTTTGTTCTATGCAGTTTTCTTAGCCCATACGTATTTATTTAGGGAGAATGCAGGAAAGGGCATGGTGAGGACAATGAGGGATCTTTCAGTCTGACAAAATCACTTAATGTATGTAGAGGTCACTTTAGACATCACCTTCGAAGAAACAAACTAAAGCACTTTTCTGCATCCAGAGGAGGGGAGGCATGACAGTATCTCCCTACATTAGAAACAGTTATAAGCGAGCTAGAAGCTCAGGCTCCTGAACATAACCAATTTTCGGAACTATAAATAGTGCCCAGATTTAAGGACCCAATCAAGAGGTCTCCATTAATCTTTTAGCTTATTTAGAATAAGCTACAAAAGTTACTTCCATTTCACTGTTTAATATGGTTAATGTGGATCAGTTTGATATGTAGCAACCTCAATCATTTACAGCCTTTTGAAAATCAGACACATGCTACTTCCATGGTTTGGAATGCAACTGGTGCCCATGCTGAAATCTACCCTTAGTTCCAGGAACTCTTCTCTAAACGTCACCTTCTCCATTACTCTTCTAAACTCACTTACATATTGCAAATTTAAATTTGCTATATCTACCCAACTGCCAATTTTCCCTGCAAAGGATGCACATAGCTGCAGCTGCAGAAAGTAAGTTACAGCTCTGCCAGGCTCTTGTAAGATTCTGGAACCACCCAAGCCATCGGACAGATGCCAGTCAGAGGCTTAGGATGTTACATTACACGGATTCTCCACCTTTCTCTGGCTTGGGTAAAGAGCATTTGCTTACTGCTTGTACTTGAGGGGAGAGGGGACTATGGGGGAAAAAAGTGCCTTTCATCCAGCCCAAGGCAGGGATGCTTTCAGTCCCAGGCTCTGATATGTTAAAGAAATTGGAAATTATTTCCCAATTTCATTATTTAAAAAGACTTTCTTTTGGAGAGGAAGCATCTTCTTTTTCCAGCAAGAATCACAGAATGGTTTGGGTTGGAAGAGACTTTAAAGATCCTCCAGTCCCACCCCCCTGCCACAGGCAGGGACACCTTCCACTAGCCCAGGTTGCCCAAAGCCCTGTCCAACCTGGCCTTGAACACTGCCAGGGAGGGGGCAGCCACAGCTCCTCTGGGCAACCTGTGCCAGGGCACCACCACCCTCACAGGGAAGAATTTCTTCCTTAGAGCTAATCTAAATCTGCCCTCTGTCAGTTTAAACACATCACCCCTCATCCTATCCCTACACCCCCTGATAAAGAGTCCCTCCCCACCTTTCCTATAGCCCCTTTCAGTCCTGGGAGGTCGCTATAAGGTTTCCCCAGAGCCTCCTCTTCTCCAGCTGAACCCCCCCAAACTCTCTCAGTCTGTCCTCATAAGGGAGGAATATATCGGAGAGCTGAAGGCTTAGATTTAAGGTTCATTTCAGTGGGCCCTGAAATTCTTAAATGCCTCTGGAACACAAGGCTACGTGACTTGACCATAATCTCTGGTACAATTAAGCATAGAACCATGGCTGAATGGTGCATTACAGCCCTGGTTCATATTTAGTGAATGGAGCCTGTCTGAGTAGTTCTCCTAATGCCAGCTTGTGGAGGACAATACTGACAGACCAGTTTTGAAACTGTACCCTACTAATGTTTATGTGTGGGCTCCATGCATTTCGGATCGGCAGTCCTGAAGCGGAAACCTGACCAGGGACAGTGGCAAAATTGAGAAGACTACACAAATTTAGCAATTCCTGCCTTATGCAATATAGTTTTGTTAAGGATTTGAGCGTTATTCAGAGATAGGAAGACAGATTGGAATGGATGGCACACTAGAAAAAAAAGCCATTATCCATCATACAAGTACAGACATGGATTGTTATGAACCAGTCTTCATCCGATGCAACCAGAGTTGTATAAATTTGTATCTGCACAGTATGTAGTCCATTTTATAACACAAGCCAGGGCTCTTTAGGATGATAGCACACTGATTATAGGCCCTAGGCCCTCTAGCCTGACCTCCCTGCCCATTCTGCACAGGAACTTTTGCTTAGACTTCTGTCAGCATCTTGTCAACTCCAGCTTAAGAGCTGCAACAAACAGAGCCTCAGCTATCACCTTGAGCCACTCTAGCAGATGCTGTCGTGACTTCAGATTGTTTTTCTGATGTCTATCCTAAACTTTAACCCCTATCTGCTGGTATGAAACAAACATCTTGGCTAATGTGAGAGAGGAGCATTACTCACTTGTTTCTGAACTGTGAAGTTTCCTCTGTAGTTGAAAGGTATTTCCTCCAAGTATGTTTTACCACATCCCTTATTCAGAATTAAGAATGTCTCCTCTAACACTAGGACCATTTATACTATCAATCAGTTTGAATATTCAGAGTTTGAGTATCTGAACTTTTCTTCAGATCGCCACTTAAAATCTGAGAAGCACTCCTTGGCTGATACTTTATTTGCCTGAACATTGCCTCTGAAGTCTCTTTTACGTTATTACTTCAAGATCTCCTTGGAAGAGATGGTTACTAAAGGTGGGTGGCCTGCCCATGACTTCTAGGGCAAGTGGTCTGCAAGGCCTAGGTCACAGGTCTGTAAGAAAAGGCAGACCAGTTTTGAAATTATGCAACTGTTACTTGTGCATGGAGTTTATTTGCACAAATCCTTCCCTGTGTTACACTGCTAGTGTAGCAAGTGTTTGCCGGAGAGCAGCAATGTTCATTTTCTGAGGTCTTCTAACTTAGTGATACCTACCAGGCAGAATATCTGGAAAATAGTTAACAGTAAGGTTGGTGTAGACTCATTTGGCAAAGAATAATTTTTTAGAAGTGTATTGTTTGGGTCCTCTTTGGAGGTAACTCCTCCATAGGAGTAGGATCAGCCCTCACCTTCCCATGAATAAGAAATAAATTGCCTTTGACAGGTCCACACAAGCTCTTCCACCACCAGTGTTAAGCCTCACACTGAGATCGGCTACCAGTGGATTCATCCATTCAGCACAAGTGGGTTTAGCATTTGTGAAGGTAGATGGATAGAGATCCCTCCAGCAAGGTAACTGGAATTCTCCGCACAGAAATAGAAATACCACACTCTGCTAATAGGCATCTCTGGAGAAAAATTCAGGAGCCTGTGCCACTGCAGCATCCTACAGTTATTCTAAACAATGGGAACTCTTCAACAAACTCTTCTTGTTGCCCTGTCATTGAATAGCTAGCATATTATAACATGACACCTATTAGAGCCCTGACTGCTGGAAGCTGTTTTAAGATGCTTCCAGTGCTGCTCTAAGTTACTGCACAGACAAAACTAGACAGTCAAAGTGTGTGCTCATTCTGGGGTGCATCTTTCAAAGGACACTGCATTTAATTTCCCCGTTCACTGGGACCAGCATTCAAAGGGTTTCTGTCAGCTAATAGCTGGGATATCACAGAGTAATTTCAGAGAAATCCAAAGGCTGCCATCACAGTTATCACAAATATTAGTCACTGCTGACCTGGCTTGATTGAAGCCAGTAACAAAAGACTGAGTCTTAATCCCTTACTCCCAAACTGCCTATCTCTGTGTTACAAAGGAAGATAGAAAGAACAGTCAGACTGACACATTTTTGTGTGGTATTCCTCAGCCTATGGTTTGTTTGCACACATCAATTTTTGTTTTGACTGTTGCTGCACATGCCTCATTTTTATCCTAAAGTAAAGTACTTCTACTTTTCCTTTCAGTTTCCTGATTTTAGGGAATTGTCCTTTCATTTCTTGTCAGCAGATGAGCTCACTTTTCTCCCCAGTTGCTAATTTAATTTGTCCTTTCTTCTTGCAGCTGTGTTTTGGGCTAGTTATATGCTACCACCTGACCATAAAATTACTTTTTTTCTGTGCTATTTCATCTCCAAAACACTACTTTTTTCTTTTTCTTTTTTTTTTTTTTTTTCAGGAAATGAAAACCCTAATGACAGGTAATAGTAATACCTTTTGAAACAGCCAGGGCAAAGCCAGCTAGACACAGCTATTTATGGCACCTATTTGCTTCTTGTACAGATTGGGGCAAAGGCTGTGCTCCTATTTCCAATTTTATACCACCTTCCACTTGCAAACCATGGGTAGAGGGAACAGGTATGGCTTGGCTCTAGCACAACACACAAACAACACAATAAACAGGAAAACTGACCAATAAAAGCCCAGAGAATTGAACTGTTTCCACCCAAGAAACAAATTACATTGGAAAAGCCTCAATCAACCTAGCTATATGTTTACCTGTATCCAGACTTGAAAATCTCAGTTCTATTAATAGATTATGCAGCAGCTTTCTACATTTATTAATAACCCTGCAAAGCTATCTCAACAGGACTGTGCAGATAACTGACAAAGAAAAGGTCCACTGCAAGGAAGCTACAAATGAGAAATCTGATCTTTGCAACATTAGCACCCACGGAGCTCCCGATCGGGGGCTATCAGCAGCTCACAGGTTCTAACCTTGAGGTTTCCATGTGATAACTGCACAATCTACTAAACGCACATTCTGTGTAATTAAACATTAACAGATAACCTAAAGTCTCCTAACCAAATGGGTCCAAAACCCATTAAAGCTGGCCAGAACTCATTTTACATGTAAATCTACAACCAAGCACCCTGCAGCAATTGTGCATGCAAAATGATTTTTGCCTTTGCTTTACGGAATGCTTCTTTCTGATGCTGTATCAACACAGCCATATGCTGTACCTCAAACACTGAGCGGTATATGGTATCCTCCGCCTCTGGACAGCCCGTGCACAGTCAGGTGCCTGCACAACGCCTTGCAAGCACCCCCATATTGTCCATTCAACTTGAGGTAGAGCACTCAGTATGAGAATACAATTAATAGGCACATGTACAAAAGTCAGTGTTAGAAATGTAAAAATTAACATAGAAAATATGTCTTATATACTGAAAGAAGTTCTAGAGCTGACATTTAAAATATGAGGTAAGCTGACTTCAAGGTATAAAGGCATTTTTAAATTATGACCTGATAAGTAGATTATTGAAGTCCAATAAAATGAATAGCAGCTTTAAGCACTTCACGAACACAGGTAGCAGAAGATAAAGGTGGTGTGCAAAGAAGGACTAAGTGGTTATAAGCCATGACTAAACTACTTTGACTTGAAAAGGTATTTTAAATATAAGTAATAAGAGCATCTTTAAATACGTTTTAATTAAGGACATTAATATTAATGTCCATAAATAATAAGACATGTCTTCTTGGGTGACTTGCATAATGGATTAGCCCAGCCCAAGTGGTGGGCACCACCACTTTGCAAAGCCAAGCTAGAGAAATTGGTTCCCAAAAGATGCTTTCTCCTATGTATTGCTGTGATTTCAGGGGCACATCCCAGGACAGGTTGTGCTACAGGGAGCTGAACTATAGGTTCTTCCTCCAGAAGAATGAGAATGGGAGAATGAACTATTTTGAGTATATGAAGAGACTATAGAAGTCATTGGATTATCACCACCTGAGCAACCTCCTCTTCATCTTAAAGGCACAGTGGGAAGATTAGCAGCCTGCAGAGAAAAAGGATCCAAACTCTTACCCACACCAGCTAGTCCAGACTAAAGGCACCACCAAGCTCAGAAAACTGTTTTCTGTGAATGGAAGACGTTCAGGAACAGAGCCATTCGCTGGGATCAGAGGAAAAGCAGACACTTGTGCATCCTTGCTCTGGAGGGCTGAGCAAGTAACAGTTAGAAAAGTTGATTTCATGCCCTCCCAGCTTTTACTTGGTATGTTATGTCGTAGGGAAACTCACTGTACGAGCAGCCTCGTGGCAACTGGTTCACATTGCAGATAAAGGAGGCTGGAAAGAACACAGCCAGCTTGTTGCCAAAAAAAATGCTTTAGGTGCAGTGACACATAAACACATGGGTCAGCCTGGCAATAGCACCTCTCCAAGGATGACCTTCTCAGTTTTGCATAATGGAGTAGAAACGTCTTCGGGTTTATAAGTAAATTAAAACTTGAATGTTGTGAGTCTATGCAAATTATTTTCAAGCTTGTCAAATGTAAAGCCACTTAAACTTGTCTGCAGCAACCTCGCCTTTCAGTGCTTTCCAGCTAAAGGGTGAATGTCAAAGCAAGCTCTTGGTGGTGGTTTATCCTACATACTTCTAGCATAAAATACAATTGCTTAGTTGGGAAAATGGTGTAGAATTTTAGTTCCTCTTCAGACACCTACTATAGCTGAAATACTCCACAGACAGTACACACAGACCTCTTCAAAAACTATGTTCTGGAGACTTATTTTAAAGGTCAGATAGGGCCCTGTGCAGTCATCTGAGTTCCTCACTGTGTATTTCTTAACCTCTGCTTAAGTTTTAAAATCCCCAGGGAGAAGACACATCCTTATTGAGAATCAGCTCTAAGTTGTAACACTAAGTACAGCTAAGTCTCTTAACTAAGTGCAGGACAAGTCTCTGAACTCTCTCACACATCTTACCATAATTATACGCACCATAATCTTTCAGACAAGCATAGCAAACCTAGTTCTGTCCATCATGATACCTCATTTGTCAAAATGCTTATCTTAACACAACGCAAACAAACAAAAAGTATTCTTAAGAGCAATGGAAAGGAGTAGCTCAGTATTTACACAAGGAAAGTAATCAATGAAAGGTGCAAAGTTAAGTTTGCAGACATGACACAAACCACAAAACAGGATGAAGATGTGTTGGACAAGGAGCAAGAAAGTAAGAGTTTTCTTTTAAGTGTTCTTGGAACAACACTGCTTTGGCATTCATTCCACATGTGATGTTTTTAAAACGGGTCTGTATATTGTGAGACACACAAACATTGCCATGAGTGCAGATCATTACAAGAAGCTCTGGGTTATCAGTTTCGGTTCCATAAGAGTAAGAATTTCTGTGAGGAGATAACAGCACCAAGAACACAGAAGAAGGATGAAGAAGAGAAGGCAGCACACGTAAGGCGACCTTAAGAAACACCTGGCAGCCTCTGCTCAGCTACTTTCTTGCCCTTGATGCAAAGACACTTCCCAGAACTTCAATCCAGAGTCAGAACACCCTGATGCACTAGCACTGAAACTTGTTAGGCAAGGAGCAGAGCTCAGTCTTCAAAACAGCAAAAAGTATTTGTTTCCTCAAAAGCATAGTGAGCCATTATATGTGGACTCTGTACCCTCCTGAGAAATCTCCTAGACATATTCTTAGAGCAAGAAGGAAAAAAAAAAAATCATTTCTATAGCTCCTACCACTACACATTTGCTTCTCTATATTCATCACGAGTAGTCTACAAACTCCTGAAAATAAAGACTGAATTTAAACTGTGCAGCACAGGAAGAACACAGCTGCAAGAAAGGATCCTGTAGATCTTCCCAACAACAAGACTTCACCTACCTGAGCAAGGCCTCAATCCACTGCATCCCTAATTCCCCCAGGTTTCATGGGTAGGTTCTCCCATTACTTTAGTCAACAAAGGTACAGAGATAATTGACTCCTTGAAAGCACATCTCTCGACTGCATGCAGCTTGGGCAGGTGCAGCTACATTCAGAAAGCTCTTACAGCTAGGATCTAGGAGCAGTAGTGTTTAAGCAAACAAAGACTTGATTACAGAAGATGGAGACTTGATGACAGAAACAAGGGATCAGAAAGATACTGGTCATGCTTGAGCTGATGCTGGTCCCTGGGATCTATAAAGCATCACTCTGACCCTTGGGGCAGTACATTTGCTTTTTAGCTCAGGCTTCACTTCAGTCAGACCTTTGACACCTCACAATAGCAAGTAACTCTTGGAGGAGGAATGTGAGAAGCTTCAGGACTCATTAGCAAAGTTTCATGCCTACTCATGAGGGGGCCTCACCAGTTTAAGTGCTGCCTTAGGGAATGTCTGCTGCAGTCACAGAACTGAGTAAGATAAAGATATCCAAGTTAAATTTAGACCGCAGTTGATACCAGACTACCTAGTTTAGCCACAAGAGCACAAAGCTCTGCATGAGCTAACTTGCCTAGCAGGCCTGTGGGTTATGCTTTTATTAGCACATCTTATGTTCTCTTAAAATATACCTCCTCAATTCTTCCAATATACTGTGTAGGAAGAATATGCCTCACAGTAACTCAACTGTTAAGTGGATTTGTATGCATACCTCCCACGCAACTTGAACATTTAGAGAATTTCCCACATGCCCTCTCCTATATCTATTTATCTATCTTGCTGCATTAACTGAATCACAGTTTCAAAGTTTTTTCTTTCTCTGAGGCTGTGCTAGGCCAGACTCTGGTTTGTTGCTTACTGGCTCTCCACTGTAGGAGAGCTATTATAGTTTTACCCTTTGGAACTACTCTATCCATAAATGCAGAATGGGGAAACCTATCTTAAAATTCATCCTGCTGTTCTTTCAAGGTTGAGATTTTATAATTATGTAGTAGGAGCATCAGAGAAGGTAGAAGGCTTCCCCTTCCTCCAGCGTCCTTTCTGGGGACTGCAACTAGTCCCCATTTCAAAGGAAAATCATGGGGTATTATAGTGCTCTCCCCTCACGCCCTGCATTGACCAAGAGAAGGGAATTGGTTTGGTAGTGGTATCAAGAGAAATCCAGAACCAAAACAGTGGCTTTGAAATACTCCACAAATGAGACAAGATTAAATGACAGAAAGTATGCTGTAAAACAACTGGAATACTCAGGTCATGGGAAAATGACTTAAATGATGTCACTGTGGCAAATCAGCTAGGACCAACTGAATTACAGCTTCCCATCTGCTGTTGCTCATGCACGTGTAAAAATGGCTTCCTTGAGACATACACTTAAGGGACAGAAAGCATGTCATATTTTTTGCTCTTTATATGTAAATTTAATGCATTCATTTAGTAAACTCTAATCTTATAGCTTGCAAAGATTTTCTCTATTTGCAACACTGAGCTTACTATTACATTTCTGGATCCTTGGTTTTGGTAGCCTGTATGCTGCCAATACACATCTGGCAGATAAACTGCAGATGAACATTCACAGATGGCATAAAATACCTAAGCAAATGGTTTGCCCAAATATAGATGTGCATGAAATGACTCAGAGAGCATTGCTGGCAAAGTTTTGCAAGTCTGTGAAGCTCTACACGAAATTTCTCTGCAAATAACTTTCAGGCTAATGCCTTTACCCAGTGCTTAAGGAAACCAACAGCAATTGATCACTGCCTGGATTAAATTCATATGCCTTTAAATTTCATATGGTGTCTAGATATTAAGTTTCTAAAGACAGACTTCTAAGGGAGAAATGTTTATAACTTACATGCTTTTGTCTTGCCATTGCACGTTCATTTACCATAATTACATGGACAAGACGAGCAGTTTCTGTCTGAATGACCAAGGATGTCTGCATTTCACCACCGTACACAAACTGTACATGCCTTACATTAGAATGCAGTTTTGAACGGTGTATCCCAAATGTTTAACCACACTTGAACCTAAGGCAACTATAGTATGTAAACACTAATTAAATATTTTCACCTGTGCTAATATGTGAAATGGATGAGGAAAGCTGAAAGCATGTGGCTAGAAACAAACACAAACATCAGTACCTTTATCAAAGAATAATGTTTTGAGTTTACTGTTCACCATCTGCTATATAGCCTTGGTTTCTTCTGTTCCTTCATGTCTAACAAGATTAAAATAATTTTATTCTCAACATAAATCCTATTAAGTAAATTCTCCACTATAGAGTGTCTCTAATAAAAAATATATATTGACAGTCAACCCCACCTCATCCCCCACCCCCAAAAAAAACACCAAAAAATCAACAACAAAAAACCCAAACACAGTGGAAAAGCCATGCCTGAGTTCCAGGATTTTGTCCTTAATGAAAAGCCTTACTCAAAGAGTGGTTCATTCTTTAGGAGAAATGGCATAACTCCCATCTGGTTGCCATACTGCAGCAATTTGGCAGAAGTGATAACGGATGCTGGGACTCCAAACTGCTCCCACACTCTTTTCCCTGTCTCTAAAGGGAGTTGCACAGAGCCATCACTGAGCTGTTAATGGGTGCAAGATGTGTATTTCTGCAACACTGAAGACTGTGAGTATGTTCAGGAAGTGAGGGGTGGCAACGCTTTTACAGCTAAAGGAACCACTTAAAATTCTGTTAGTATTCAACTAATGTGTATTTTCCTCCCTTCTCTCACTAGTAAGGCATCTGTCTTGCTTCTCATCCTCTCAATGTGGCCATGAAATAGCTTGAAACTCAAAACAGACTAGCAAAGCCTGTGGAATGAACCATAATCGTTGCCTATGCACTACTGGTCCCCTGGGGAAGATTCAGATCAGACATGGTGCAAAGCTGGCTAAGTAACAGCTCGTAGTAATCAAGCAGCTCCACCACACAGAAACAGACACTAAATGTGTGTGAGCTGAGACACAAGTGTGGATTTCTCAGAATTTCATTAGGCACCATAATCTATGCTGCAGCTTCTTTACAGACCATCTCATTACTTACCAGCCCTGAGCAGAGAGTATGATCGAAGCCAGGGACTGATGGCTGTACAGAAAGCTCACTGGCTTCAGGCGCCAGTGTAAGAGATGCAGAAGGACTGGGGGAGGGAGCACAGTGGGTCTTAAAATCCGCCTGCCAGGGAACAATTAGAACACTTGGACTACACAGGATGCTGTTGTCTGGATTTATGCAGGTAAAAGCAAGTTGCAATCATTAATCCACCCATCCATAAAGATTCAACGGGTATCCTGTGAATGTTTTCATAGTGTCCAATTATGTTTTGCAAGAAATAAAATAATTTGAGAGTCTACTTGGCAGGTCTCGTACAAGTGGGAAGTGTACCAAACTTGGAGCTGGTGATTTTCAGAGATCTAAGGAGGCATGTGAATGACACATTAATTTCAGGGGGGACAGAAACTGGTAATTCTTCAAAGTGTAGACTATTTAAACTTTATCTGGCACAAAAATAAACGTTGCATATGCAGAGCAATCCCATATGAATGCCCCATGCATCCTGGGTTTAAGGACAACCCTGAATAGAAGCAGTTCGCTGAGATGGTACATTCTTACTTCCAGTAATAATGACTCCAAAACAAAGCCACTAGGTCCTAGGATAAAAACTTATCCATAAAGATTTCTCCAAGTAGTATTAAAAAGCCAGTAAATTCAGTCATCATTTCTGAGTATTACAAGAAGAAAAAGATCTCAGCTGTTTATTCCCAGAAGGAATTAATGACAAGATCATGGGAATTTTTTGGCATTAATCTGGTTTATTCCCTTAAAGCAAGTAAGAAATTATGATTGGATAGGAAAAAAAGGTGGAGTTTTTTTCCACTATACCATATGTTCTGTAAAAGTTGCAAGTTGGTTCAACCACATACAGCATCTTTTGGATCAATTTGATCCATACAGCTGCTTCCCTCTGGGTGGTGAAATTCAAGAACAAATTTAGTATTGTGTGCAAAACAGTGACAAGCTGTAGTCAAACTCAATTTGGTGCTAAAATTAATGGTGGATTTCCTCCATTTTCCCCAGGATTAGTCTGTGATGTTACTATTGTTACAACAGAAAAAAAACCCTGAATTCTACCAGAATGTATCCCAACTTCAGTGATGCCTATAATAAAATTAAGCACCCAAAGGTTCCTCAAGCCAAAACCAAGAAATGATACAGTTAAAATATTAACACTGCATGTAATACAGTTGCTTACCCACGCTCCCTACTTTCGGACATGACAGAATGGTGTGCAATTTAGGCTATGCTGTGTGATCTCAGCAAGAAGATGGCAGTAAAGCATCCTGCAGGATTTTGTGCTATTTCAGCCTAGGGAATTGCATTTTTATTCCATGAACTCTACTTCCTTGGCTTCAGCTCAGACAGTTCTGGCTCTTACGTGCTTTCCAGTGTAGAGCACTTTGCATGACCTCCTTGCAAACCAGTGCTGTATCACTGAGCACCATCTGTTGGGAGGTGCTCCTCTGAGTACATGCTGGGTTAAATCTAGCCCACTGATTCTGTGGTGCTGTTGCTGTGGATGTCAGTAAGGCTTCCCCAGGGACCACCTTGTTCAGCGGCAAAGCTCTGCACCGAAATGCACATCCCAGGAATGACCTTAGTACCGTGGTTCACCAGCTGCTCTGATCTCCCTGTGAGGCCAGCCCTGGAGAAAGGCTGAAAATTTCAAGAGGGAACACACTGGGACATGGTGCTGTGCCTCTGCCAGACAGCCTCTTGCCATTCTCCACCAGCATTTCTAACAACACAATACTCTTCTGCAGATACCACCTAAAGTCACCAACTTTTAAATAATTATTTGATATTACAGCCAAAGATACCAGATTACTGACTTAGTTTGGTTCCTGTGGGTGAACACAAACCTAATTTTGTGAGGCATCCAATTATTTGTAGAAGTGCAAGAATTTTGTGCGTGCACCTATCCTCTGAGACATGAGACAACTGTAGGGAAATTCTACTGTGCAACTCTTCTCAACTATTGCATTACAAGCTGATTATGAAGCCAGTACTTTGTCAGATGAAAAACAGTCCCAGATTAGCACAGACTTCATCTTTTCAGCCAGAAGTCTTATCTTTGATTTTTAAAATTTTACTGAATTACGGGAAAACTCTTAATATATATGTACACTAACATTTCCTAATGCCCACATGCTTCAAACCTAAGAAACAATTAGTGTGTGAAGAAGTCCAGTTAATTTTATTCCCCA
This sequence comes from Athene cunicularia, assembly GCF_003259725.1. Taxonomy (NCBI): domain Eukaryota; kingdom Metazoa; phylum Chordata; class Aves; order Strigiformes; family Strigidae; genus Athene; species Athene cunicularia. The sequence continues at coordinate 3,962,274 of NW_020799111.1, read as the reverse complement.
GCTATCCTAGGCTGTCTGAAAATCTTAGTCACAGAAATTACATTCTGTCCAGGATGAATGACATATCCCATTTCTTTGAAAGTAGCACATAACCAAATTCCCCCCAGCAGCAGCAAATCCATTTCTGCTGAAACAACGAAGTTTGACTCTAGATTTTTCACTATAAATTTCCCAAGAGATAAGTAGATTCACTGGTACCCTGACACTCTTTGTAAAGCAGTAGAAAAAGCTTGACCAATTAATTATGTTGATTGCTCTATACTGCTGTAATCTAGTCCCAGTGCAGACAGATGCAGTTAGATTCCCCAAAAGTCAAAAGTATCTATGTTCAGGTTAATTCCTCAGAATCCTCCAAGTACTACTCCCTGACTTGCCAGAGCTCCTACTCCCAAACCTGCTCCAAAAGCAGAGAAGCTCAGAAATGTCATCCATTACCACCATCAAATCATGTTCACAGATTTTCTCACTGACATCGGCCAGTATCATGTTTTAAGTGGTGCTGGCTAATTCCCTGCTGTTCAGGACATTAGGCTTGAAGTGGAGAAACTTTAGAAAAATATATTAAATCTCTTTGCAATGTCCATTATCACATTAGATCACTTCTACCACTGTGATACTCCTGCAAAAGAGCATTTAGAAATTCACTCCTAGAGAAATACTTTAACCCTAAAGAAACCCTGCAAGAAGTAACATATAAAATAATATGTGGGAGAGATATCTTGTTAGGAGGAGAAGCCTGGTGATGTGACCTGGCACCAGTCTTGGAGTGATAATTAACAGTGACAACAGAGATGGAGCCAGACAGTTCTTTACAATGTTTACCAGGAAAGCTTTCATCCAGGAGACACACAGGAGTCCCTGAGGGTTCTCAGTCTCTTAGTGCAATTCAGAGGGAAGGGAAGGAGCTTGTGGAAGTTTCTCAGGGATTGCAAAGGCTCTTACATTTGGTCTGGTTGGGAGAAGTGAGTGCCCAGAGTGAGCTGCTTCTCATGGAAATGCAGTAAAGACAACTAAAACCACTGGTACAGGACGGGGATTCCTGAAGTATCCCACAATCCAGAACATCTTCAAGGGAGCTAAACACTATCCTCTCCCTGTACTAATGGGATGTTTCTACTAAGGGGAGGGAGCCCGACAGTGTTGAAGTACACATACATCTATATACAGCCCAAAAAGCTCAAGATATTTTGTGCACAAAGATTTCCAGCACTGTTGGTATATGCATAAATTAACAATTACACTTTGGAATACTCAAAATTAAGGTGTAAAATCCTGATTTACTTGATTTAGCAGGTGAGATTTCAGTCTCTTAGCCACTTGCACTAGTTGTACAATTTACTGACTGAACCTTTTATTTCCCTTCTGTGAAAATCTGTAGCATTACGGGTTTTCATTACCTTATCAGTACTATCTCCTACACCTGTAGGTCTTGCCATGAAAAACTTTCTGTCAATCTTGTTGTAACATTACCTCCACTCCACCACCCCCTTGACACTAAATAAATGAACAAATTAATAAATGAATGAATAACACACAGTCTGAAAGAGGCAAATAACTTGTCATCTGATGCTGTCATTAAAAACACCAATGATAAATGCACTTAATTCAGTACTAAGAGAATAAACAGAGGTAGAAAACTTTAAATAAAGCTCCAGTGAGGCTTTATGCTATCCAGCATTGCAATATGCTGAAAACAGAAAAAGAAGATTGCATCAGCTATTAATTGTTTTGTCCCAGAACCTTGCCTAGTCACAGTACATTCTCACTCACATCTTCATTACAGCACCGCTTCCACATTCAAAGAATAGCAGAAACCATGTAGATCTACACAATTTTATTTTTGGACGGCAAAAAAAAATGAGTGCTTGGAAAACATGAAGGGAAGAAAGCAGATGGAGAAAAATGAAAAATGAGCTCCAAAGAATGCGTTATTTTCCAAGGTACTTCTTATATTTTTTTTCCACAAACAATATAGTGCTACCTTAGGGTTTGCTTTATGTGCATTGTTACATTACTTTATCACCAGGAGTGTTAATGTCCCTTTTACGAAATATTCGGAGAAAATTATATTGCTGCAGCCTACAACTGGAGGCTATAAAACTTGCTAATGTAACAAGGAATATTGCAGTTGTCTTGATAATTGTAACTTCAATTAGCATGTTAATACAGTTAAGAGCCCCAAACTTGTTCAAACTAAGGAAACTGTAAACAAAGTATTGGGGTCTGTAGGCAGGAGTGCTGCAGTACATCCTGAAGGTCACGCAGCGGCAAAGAGCTACACAGTCCTGAAGCCTTCTCCCACTCAGCACTGCAGCTGCTTGAAGCCCTGTTATGAAAAGGCTGTACCAAAGGATTACTGTTTACAGTTGTATTTATTTTGTTTGCTTCCTGTCTTAATAGCTTACATCACTGTTACTAAATTTCAGCCCAGCACTCCCAAAAACATCTCCAAGTTTACATGTCTTCACAAAACTAATGTTCTCTAGAACTACCACCCTTTTCAGAAAGATTTAGTGTCAGTGCTGAAGAGAGATTTGGGGATTTAAGAAATATCTGAAAACAAATGAGCTCCAAATACGTAAGACCTTTACACACAACTCCTAGTTGAAAAAAGTGTGAATGTAGACTTATCATTTCACAGATTTTGACATGTGGCTAAGCTGGTTTAGCAAATGCTCCTTGATGTTTAGAAGAATTTAGGTTACAAGGCCAAGACACAAAAAAGTTAATGGCATCACCCATAGCAAGTGCAACCTTCCCTCTTGAATCTTCCTGTGCTGCGAGCTGGCTCTGGAATCTTTTACCCTCTCTTGCATTTAGAGCTACCATGTTGCATTTCTACTCCTGGGGATAACCAAGATGAATAGTGCTCAGTCTTTTCTTTCACTGCTTCATCTATGTCCTCACAGCTTTCAGCTCTGTATTCAAACACTGCCTATTCTGAAATGACTGTGATGGTTAAATTTCGTACAGAAAACCTTTAGTCCAGGCCAGAGAGAATAAACCCTGAAAAAAATCAGCCTTTGATTGTATGGCATGCTACTGGTGCATATGGAAGCTTTACCATTATCAGTGAACTTTTTCTGAAACTCTTCATTACTAGACCCAATTTTAAAAAGGAAGCTAGTGCAGTTAAATTTGGAATGGGCGTGCAGAATGATCTAGCAGCGGTAGGAATCCAGCCAAGGCTTCCTGTACCTCAGTTCACTGCCTTCATCTCAGAACTGCAGCAGCGCTGCACAGGGTGCAGGACTCCAGCTGCGTGAGTCACATCTGAGGAGCAGGGTCAGCTAAATGCATATCAAGTACTATAGCTAGGTAAGCGAGCCTCTGGCACCCAATAATACTCGGCTTCATGAACAGCCCTGTTGATTTCAGCCCTGGACTTGTAAAATAAGAGAATAACCACAGGATTCACCATCTGGCCCTCTGTGGATACCCACAAAGCCGTAACGCTGCTGTTCCCGGGGAAAATTTAATTTTATGACTTGTTAATGGTTTTACATATCAAATTTACCATTTGCACTAATGCTCATTAAATTTAATATTAAACCTGGCTTGCTAGTTGTACCACCACCTTTCTGCTTGTCAGAAATCAGTCCGACCCCTTCTAGCTTGCTCAGTCCCCATCCCCCAGGCTGACTTGCAGGCATTGCTACCTTACGGGAGAACAAGCATGCAGAACTGAACCTGACTAAGGAAATAAGTTTCAGATAATAGTCCTACCAAAATGATGAGAGGAGCGGCTTTAAAGCATGGGGTCAGTCAGGCCACAAGCTTTCTGTGTAAACATCTGAAAACAGGGTTTGTAAATTCAACACCTAGAGCATGCCTGGGTTTTAATCTCACTTCAGCTGACTAGACAGTAGAGCTGAACATGTGATCTAAGTAAAGAATTGGAAAACACCTTTAAACCATGGCCGTCAAAGCAGTGACCAATAACGCCATTTGAATGATTGCACCTCCCATATCTTTTTTTTATTACCTGTTCCTCAGAGGTTGGCAATTAGTTGTTCCTTGCACTGACCCAGGCTGCCTCCACCACCTTGCCTGAGAGGCTGCAACTGCATTGCCAGCACTTGTTATGTTCCCAGTTACACTCACTTGCCCTATTTTTGCTTTGAATGGGTTTGTCTGTAGCTATCACACTCATTTCAAGCTTCAGTTTCCATTGAATAACAGAAGACTAAGTCAGGAAGATGCTGGCTTCACATTTTTCTCCTTCCTGTAACCTTTCTGAACACTGCTCCATAGCTTCACCTATAAAAGTCATTACTTTTATCTACATCAGGAATGTTGTGCCAGAGCCTTTATCCAAAGTGCAAATGGGTGATTGATTCCCTGCTATGTGAAACCTCATGGAAGTATAGGATGAAAGTTCTCAGGAAAATGACCTGATAATAATTTTCGTTTATCATTCATTAATTTCCATTTAATAAGAGCTCTTTCAAAATTCAGCATATCTGCAACAGGGGCTTCCCATCTCTCACTACTGTCAGCATGTAAAAGTGCATCAGAGTCAACTTTTAGATAAGGATAAGCAGAGAAAGCTCATTCCTTACTCCTTCCCAAGGACAGGCACAGTCCCATTAGTGTGCTCCAAAAATAAACTCAAACTGCCTAAGACTTCACCCGATTTCTGTGTTCTTCAAACTGGATGCTGAAGTAAAACATAGCACCACATACTTTTCCAGCACCAAGAGCTATGCTTAACCCTCTCTTAACTTCATTCCAAGTAGATCAATCTGCAAGAAAATTCTGCCATCCAACTGAGCAGAAGCATGAAATTAATATCAGCCATCTGGGTCTGTAAGTACTTGGTCTTCACTGAAGCTCTTGTAGCCAGTGACTGTGAATGGCTCACTACAGTTATCTTGATCTAGCCTAGCTTTCAAAGTGAACTCACAAGAAGAGAAATATCAGATAACCAAGATATCAATTTCAATTTCATCACTAGTGTGTTCCGACCACTGCAGGCATACTAAGAATGTGAGCATGAAATTATTTGGCAAGGGTACCATGGAGACCATCAGCAACACTGAACCTGTGGATACCTCAAGAAAGAAAAAGAAAGTTGCTTTATAATAATGGTTGATATGCTCTGTGTCATACATCTTCAACAGCTCTATAATTGCAGTTTTCCATTACTTAGTGAGATTATTCTAAAGAATAATGTAAAAGTTTGAGAAGAAAAGACTAGTGATAGCAAAAGGAATGTCTGTGTAATGTCATTTCTTCATTGTGAAGTATTGCCTAAAGCTATACAATCTAAAAACATGAAAGAACCCAACAGCCAGACTCCCTCACAGCTTATTTTTAAAACTCAGTTTCTGCATCAATTCTTCAGCTTCCACTACACAACTGGTGTCATTCAAAAATGAATCATTTGAGCAATTCCCACAGGAATATTAGAAATAGTAAGATTTGTTCCCTCTGTTTGACACAAACACTACCCAGAGCTATGACCTAACCTGGTCTTCTTGCTTCAGTAAGTGCAAACAGACCCATTCTCACTAAAAAATACAGTCTTTTCTCTCCAACAGTTTCTCCCAGAGGACACAAGCCATGGGGGAGGGTGAGCTAATTTTGCCAGGTCTTCATGACAAAAGATTCAAGGTCATTTCACCCTGCACAGATGCTGTAGAAAATGTCTGGCAGTACATGATTTCTGAGATTTGAAGCAGCACTCTGATTGTGCTAATGTGAGCAGTTGTACTGCATTTTTTGCCAAGGCCTGAATTTGGCTCTGCATAGACCAAGGAACAGCAGCCAGCATGGGAGATAGAGCAGTAGAGTTTCTTCCATTTCCTAACCTCTGCCTTAGCCAGTCTTTGCTGGCCTCCCACATCTGAACCAAAGCCAACAGAACCAACAGACTCTGTATGTTAAACACAATGTCATGTTAGAGCACTACCCCACTCACTGATAACCTGTCACTTTGAATGACCCACAAAGCAGATCACTGATTTTACAGCTCTCCCCCCTGCAAACCACTCTGTTCCTGAATTGAGTCACTTCATTTACATCACCTTGCTTGGATTGGCCTTTAACTATACATTGAAGTGATGCAAAAATATCCATCCATACCCACAAGTCAGTAAACGTAAAAGCAAATTATGCTTTGTAATTCACAGACAGTCCCCTGCACTGTATTAAGCACTGAACATCATATTTTACTGCAGGTGGCAACTGAACTTTTGTTTCAAATGCTGAGTTTTCTGCAAGTAAGAATACAGCCAGTGAAGGAAGGAAGCTATGACTTGCTAATATCATCAGCAGAAACCTTTAAGTTCAACCGACAACAGTTACACAGCAGAAGGTAAAACCTTGCCTATACTAGTAACACAGTGGAGTAGATTTTTTGCTAATATATGTAAGTCTATACAAAATGTTTTACTTTGTAAATGCAACTTGTTATTAAGCTCGTATCTGCCTAATGTAAAAAACAAAGCACTCAAAGCCTGAAGTCAAGGAAAGCTGCATTTTAAACCTCCAGTACAATAATAAAAAAATACAAAAGACCAGCTTTTATGCAAGTAAACTTCAATGTACACCCCCCCTTCCTCTTCTGTAAAATAATAATCCCAGAAAAGTAAAAACATATTTAAAAGATTATTTTTGTGCATGCCTCCATGATGACATGTTGTAGAAAGGCTTTAGAGAAAACCCTGTTTTCAGAAAAAGTTTGAAAGGCATTAAGTCAGAAAGCTACACACTGAATATTTTGGTAACAATTTTAAATGGATACCTAATTCTATGAGCAACATTTGACTGGAGCAAAGCCTTCTAACTAAAGGAAAAACTTGGTTTTACTTCAGCCGCCTTCTCTGTAGAAATAACATTCCTTTCTTTAGACAGAGCCCTCATACTAAAAGCCACAGCCCAAGTGTCTCCTATTCTCATCACATGGCACCTAACCCCAAAAGTAGCCTCTAACAACCTGCCAGCTTTCTGTACGGAACAGAAAGATAATTTCTAGTTTGTTGCTTTTTAAAGGAGCAATGCTAATTGAGCCAGTATATGAAATTCCACTTCCACATAAGCCTGTATTAAATGCTCTTCTGGTTTCCATTCCTGGATATTTATCAAAATGCAGTTCAGGGCAATGTAATTAATTATACTCGCCAATACAAAAAAAGGAAGGTGGCAAGAGACATACCCTCATTTTATCAACCACGTATGCTGAAAGGTATGATAATGTTCTGCCTCTAAAAGCCACTTCTGTCTCTGGGTGGCCTCTGCCCTAAGAAATAAAGGGACATTGACTCTGCATAATTGTTTGCACAGGCACACTATCAAATTCAAGGATGGATATTAAATGGTTCCCTTAGCAACAAACCTTATCAGCATTCTTTAAATATGAAGAGAGGATATTTTTTCCTATAGAAAAGTTCCTTCTGCTTAACAGCAGCAGACGGAGGACTGTTTTCAAATTCCTGCTTTACAGAGTGTTCTTTTCATTTGAGGCTACATATTAAGAAAGTAACGGTACAGTTCAAGTACTTTGAAAGCAAAGATAGAATCTCTCAACTACAGGTTACCAGACTCTTGCTGCACCATTGTCCCCATTTGTGGGGATGTCTTAGGCCACATCATTTCACTCAGCCACTGTACAGCACAACCCCACCTACACAGATAATGCACAGAAAGAGCAGAGGCAGGCATGGCTGTGTGGAAGAAGGGACGATCTCATGCTAGCTTTGTTGTTGCAGACATTGTAATGCCAAACTGCACCTTAATCAGTTCCACCCGGTGAAGACAAACCTTGCATCGGATTGAAAGACCAGAATTCACATCAAGCAGAAATGTAGATTTTAAATCAAGACAGCATATATCCTTTCAGCATCAACTCAATCTTAAAAAAAAATAAAAATAAAAAAAAAGGGTTCCTCCTGAATGGTACTGCACAGGTGCCATTCAGCTTTAAATTCTTGGCACACTCCCTCCTTGTTTAGGGATTTGATCGAATAGCTCTCATCAGCAGGCCATTGCAGTGGCTTATGATTATACCTCTTTTTATTTCTTTAACTTAATTGTAATCGAGGCTTTTTGTTTCTAATGCACAACAGCCAAGCATATGGATACGTCCTTTAGGCAGCTGGGTTAATGTTGCTTTCACCTCTGTTTCACTCTTCCAAAGCATCTCCCTTTATAACTGATGGAAACGTACCAAGATGCTGTTCTGAACACAAAGCTCCCTTCAAAGCTTGCTGCCTAATGTTGCATTGCTAAGTAGAAACTATTTGTGATAAAATAAAGACAGATTCTTAACTACTTTTGAATGCTAAGCCTCATGCTGGGTGGAAACATTCTGTGCATCTGTCAGCATGGATGCTTTCTGCACACTTTCATTTTAGAGCACTTAAGATGCAAGCCATACCTGCAACCTTCACTATCACGGAGTGTGCTGACCCCTTGGTCCAGACGCTGCCCCACATGAAGCCGAGTGAGTAAACAAACTCATCAGACAGCATCAGCGCATCACTGCCGTGCCTACAGATGGAGACAGTTGCTCCCTCCTCCTACGCAGAGCATGACTACGGACACAGGGAACAGCAAATGCAAAGAAGGGAAGGTAGTCAAGAAACCTGTTCTAACACTGGAAAATATATTCTCCCCCACATTTCAGTGGTTTTACTGCTGACGAGGACAAAACATACTGGCAGAATAGAGAAGGAGCTGTATGAACTCATCATTGCCCAGAAACCAAAACACAGCTGGCAGGTCTAATTTTAGTCTGCTAGCCCTGACAGTGACCTGTTAAACCACCCAGCTCTCGTATCAAGGAAACTAATGCAGAGAGAGCTTTTGATAGAAGCTGATATGAGCTTTGCATTGGAATTAAAAAAGGATGTAAAATGGTAGGAGGCTGATAAAGGAGATGGGGCTAACCTTGACTGTATTTAGCGAACAAACGAATACATGAGCGGAATTTGTGTAGTTGGTCTTCAACTACCAGAGCGTTGACAGATCCTCTGCTTCCACTGTGAGAAGTCTAAAGTGAGAGTCTTCTTCAACTCTCATCCCTAAACTTTAAGATACAGTTATAATACATAACAGGCTCCACCAAAGCTTTACTAAAGTATAGTAGCTACAGAGAAAAACAGGATAGAAAACTGAATGTTACAAATTAAGAGCAGTGCCCAACTTTCACTTTGATCACTTGACATTAACTGACTTGAACTCTCTGATACACATACCAGCAGGAATCCAGTCAGGCCCAGTGATCTGGAGGTCCAGAGCTCAGAGAACAAAGCAGAACCAGTTCTTCTAGCTTTATGAGAAAGCTGGTTTTGACAACAGGCATCAAAAAGCAGACCTTGCAGTATAGCAGAGTTGCTCAGAAATGGAAACTCAAACGAGCAGAAGTACTAGAGCCATTTTTCCTACCAGCTCAAGAATATTTCTATATAATGTAGGTGTTCATAAACAAGGTCAGCCAGCCCTTCTTTTGTTCCAACATATAATCACTAGAACTAGGACATTGCTGATAGATACTTGTCTAACATGTCCTCAAAATACCTATGATAGATCCTACAGCTTTCTTGAGAAATGTTTTCCTGTGTCTTTCTCCTAGTATTACGGATCATCTTCCACAGAGTTTTAAGTTCCTCTTTTTGTTCTGTAAATCCTCCACAAGATGACTACTTGACCTAGCTACCATGTAATACTTGAACTTCTTCACGAATTTTGTAGCATTTACTACTTGTAATTAATCTACTTTCAGAACCTGGCCTTTTCCACATCAAAAGCAGGTCTAACATACTTGATTAAGCTAATCTGAAAACACACTCACTGCAAACATGGCAGAGAAAAAATTCTCTTACTTCCCAACCTCAGCTGCTTCTGAAAACACAAGTGTGCCCTAGAATGTGGTAAAGAATTATGGCACTTTCAGTGCTTTAGCCATCTACAGGGAATATGCACTGGCTGGTAATGGAAGAAGTGTCCAGAGTGACCCCCAGAGCATGTAGGAGGTTTGGTAGTTTTGCTAAGGGAAATCAAGCTCTTGGCATGCTTTGTTTCATACAAGCCTTCAGAATACCGCCCCAGTCTGGGAATGTCTGTGCCCACCTTTAGATCTCTTAGCAGATACTTAAGTCTGAATGACTGGTTGCCCCCAGGTATGGGGGCATATTTTCCATCTGCATATACCAGCACAATGGGTTCAACCTTTATGGCAACAGGATAACAGAAGACATAGCCACCTATTATATGATACCAGCTCTCCTATTTCTCTGCAGGTTTAAATACTCAAAAGGAAGGAAAGTGCAAGTCCTAAAATTCTGAGTTAAAGGGACTTGATGCTGGTGGCAAGCTAAGGACTGTTTGTATCCAGAGTACACAAAGTACTAGGTATAAGCTACTTAGAGTCACTTGGGAATCCCCCTTCTTTTAGAGAAGTCAATAACATTTTGAGGCAATGCATCTAGAGATAGGATCAGTAGGAGTTCAGATGATTGAAGGACCTTTCCCTTCAGAATTCTATTTCCTACTTGATTTGACATGGCTGAAGAACCAAACCAGACCAGATCAGAGGTTACACACCAAGGGACACTGGAAACTGTCATCCTGAAGTACAGGCTCCACTGCCTGCAGCCCTGTAGTCACACCAGGATAGAACAGGATGCCATACCAGTGAAACAGATGTCAGGATAACATTTAGCACCTGCAGATACCACATGTGTACAGAAGCATGAACACGACTAATGCCAGTATAGGCTGGCTCACTAAGCTAGTTCTATGTGATCAGAACACAACCAATGGCAAACAATCACCCTACACAAGTAACTCAAAATTTCAAACAGCTTTTTATATTTGTCAGATAATAGTAACAAGGAGGTTTGATACACAACTTCAATTAGTAACACAGTTCAAAATCGAATCCCATCTCTGTTACGTTTGAGGCACAGGACTATGATATCTGGTCACTCAAAAGACCTGTACCTTTGTGACTTTGCAATGCTAAACTCAGCCATTAAATGTCTTCAGTTTTGCCAGACTTTAAAAGACTTAATACACTTTAAAAGACATGGTCTGCTGTGTTACTATAATTTTTTTACTCTTTTAGTGAAAATAAAGAGTATTGGTAGGAAGTTTTTTTACCAATACTCTAAAGTCTTAAAGATAACTTTGGCAAATTTGCATCTTGAGCTATCAGGAGTTTCTCCTAACCACGCACTGACATAGCTTCACCTTTAAAAACAGACATGGAATTCTAACAGATGCAGAGGAAACAGAAAATTAATGTTTAATTCTAAAGATATTTTGTCACTTCCTTTTTCAGGCAGCTTTTCTCCAAGTGCAGAGCTTAGCAAGCTTATATGGAGAAAAGGTGCCCAACTCCATCAGATACAGCAGCAATTAGTATACCTTTCAATTGAGGAACGGATTATATGGTATGATTTGTTTGGTTATAAAAATCTAATGGACTTAAGTCTCAGTCTGTATTACATTTGTCATTTTCAAGGAAAAAAATTATCGGAGTACTGTCTGATTTCAATAAAAATCCCATGTTGTGTAGTGTATAAGGTCGGTTTGTTTATAAAGTTTCTATTGAAGTTCAATTAAAATAATGTGGATAAATGTATCAGCTGACCAGCTGTTAGTACATATGCAAAATTAATGCAATTAGACAATATGAAATACTTTCTTTTTTATAGTAGTCGAATCAAAAATATCTGATTTAGCAATTATATTTTTCATGATGAAAATATAACATTAGAAAAGGTGTTGTTTCTGCAAGTCTATATAAACTAAACAAAGTTACATATAGAACTTTGGGTTTCTTTACAGGCATTGATTTTATTAGTCCTCTTGGCTTTAAGAAAAATGCATGAATTGGAATTAAATTTCCTTCACTTAGAGCATAATTGATTTCAGAAAAGTATTGAGTTTTGTTTGATATGCTCTGACTTCCAGATAAACTTGTTAGTCCAAACTTTTTAAAAATGTGCAAATCAGCATGTTGGCAGTAGCTCAGCAGAATGCAGCTCCCCAGCAAAGCACTGTAAATAGTGGGAGGTCAATACAGAACTGCACAACTTAAATGAAAATCAGAACCCATGAAGCCCTATTTCATTCAGATCTCAACACTGTAGACTTTTTAATAAGTTAGATATATCAACCTAAATGCAGGTTTAAGAGATTCTCTCCTTGGCCGAATCTATTCATTCCAAAATTGTTATTAAGCAACTTGGACACAGGGAATCTTGTTTTCTCAGGAAAAGCACAGAATAAGCCACTTTTGAAAGCCTGTTTATTTATTCCAATGGGAAGGTTAATGTAAACACATATGGGCACCTCAAAAGTGAGGTTACAACTGTAATTTGCCTTGCACATTCCTGAACCTTCTAGGTATATTTTAATTGCCTCTTAATTTGCTCCAAACATTAATGGCTAGCAACTTTCTGTAAAGACATCATTGCACATACCAGTTTTCAACTCAGATTTACCCAGTTACATAATTTTTAACAGTAATGGAAAACAGAAATCGCAATTTAAAAATTGCTACAGCAGTTCAATATATAAATACACAGGACAAACCACTCAGATTTCCGTAACTTCTTGCCAATGTTACATTCAGTAATATTATATTCCAACAGAAGAAGAGCTACAAAACCTTCATAAGTGAGCTATAGCTGCATGCAGCGTACTACATCTTAAAGACTGATGCTTAATTTCAGTCAACTGATGTTTAATGACAGCCAGCATGGCTTCACCAGGGCAAACCGTGCCTGACAAATCTGGTGGCCTTCTGCAACGGGGTTACAGCGTTGGCAGATGAGGGAAGAGCAACTGATGTCATCTGCCTGGACTTGTGCAAAGCATCTGACACTATCCTGCACGACATCCTTGTATCTAAATTGTCCCTAAATTGGAGAGACATGGATTTGGCAGATGGACCGCTCGGTGGATAAGGAACTGGCTGGATGGTCACATGCCAAGAGTTGTGGTCAACAGCTCGATATCCAAGTGGAGAGCAGTGATGAGTAGCATTCAAACCATTCTGTGATTCTATGCTTCTTCAGTGTGAAATTTGGGAACCCCACCTAGTAGTAGCTGTCACTCAATGACAACTTGTTAAACAAAAAATTAATCCCCCTCAGCTGCACAAGCCTCACACTTTAAAGTTTCCTTTTAAACAAGGCACCTTTCTGATTTCTAACAAAGCCTCCCAATGCAAGTCCTGCATTTCTAAGTTTCTGGGTAACGTTGAAAAAATGAGTGATTTACACTATGCTGTTTACCATCAGCTAATTCTTTTCTACTTATCTTTTGTTGGCTCTATTCAAGACTTGCATCTCAGAAAAATCACTTTTTTTCAGTTCATCTGAGATGGACAAGAAATAATTCTCATTCTTTATATACTCAATTTTCAGCCAAAATTGACCTGATAGAACTCTTTCAGTTAACCAGTTTCTGATATGGACTGAGATTGAACTGTTAACCCAAATTTTCTTTAGCCTAGGGAAATTTTTTTTTCCATATTTTGTTGCTGAAAATCCTCAAATACACATATGTCTTGCCCATATGCAAAATGCATGCTTGGCCTTAGATTAGTACTTCCTGTAAGGAACCACTAGAAGTTGTAGCCACCCCATGAGAAGGGTTATATTGAAAATCTTTGATTTAGGGGCAGCAAGACTAAACTTCATTTGAGATATAGAAGCATTATAATGTGCCTGACAAGCATTACACTATAATTTTATTTGTAGCTACTGCAAATCACTTCAGCTAAAAAAGATAACCCAAAAACTTACACAGAGGTGGAATATCTGTTTTGCTTACTTTCACATAATCTCAAAGATCACATTAGTAGCTATAGTCCTATGAAGGGTCTCCACTGCACAGCTCGACAGTCTGTGTCTCAGAGATCTCACAGATGTGAAGGTGCCACTTCACTAATTGTCTCCCAACACTGCTTTTACAAAAAATTGATCACAGAACACTTCTTTCTGAGTTTACAGAGTTAATTTTAATGTCCTCTGGTTAGCAGAGGAAGGACATCACTGATATCATGCCTATTTTATTTCTCAAAATATTTCAGTTTCACTGAGATGTATATGTATTGGAAAACAATAGCTTCATTGAGTAAACTACATTACTATTGCAAGCAATATGCAGTGTGTTCCAACCATCATATTTATATGGAAATTAGACTTTCTTTCAAAGAGACATGTTTCCATAAACTCCAGTTGCTGTCCACTGAACCCAGACATTTCCTGTAAAATCAATGCATTTAAATTTGAGATAATATTTTTGGTTTGTGTCTTTCCTCACAAGTTGTTTTACTAAAGCAGGGGCTAGTTACTGTTTACAAACCGACCCTTTTCCTGAAAGCAAATTGAAGCAAATGGAGTATTTTTCAATTTTACATTGGACAACATTCTACAATGAAAGAAGCTGATCAGAGTATGAGTGAATCTTAGCATAAGTAATTCATTTTAATCCCTTGGAAAATTCATCATAAGAACAACACTAAACAGGCAGTCAGGCAAGCAAGCTAGAAAGAGTACCAAAGACCTCTCAAGATTTCAGATTACTGGAAAAATTTAGTTTTCCATTTTTACTTAGGAGAAAACTCACACTCCTGTTAAATTAATTCAAAACTCTGTCCCTTGCAAGAATAAGAAAGATGGAGAAATTCTTCAGAATCATGAGTTTGATAGTAGTAGCAAAAAGTAGCTTTAAAACAGAGTGAATTTTCCTCATTCTAGATGTTAAGGGCTTGATATAGAACAGTTCTCAGCTGCTCCATCCAGAGACATTCCAACAGCACAGACAACACAAGTTTAGGAATATACAAGCAAAACATCTTGCTCACCTAACTTAGAGCAAGTGGGTAAAATAAGGATAGTCAGAGACTTATAAGGAGAATTATAACATTACTTGAGATCTTCTGCATAGGGAAATGGCAGTTGTCAGCCCAGCTGCACCCAAATATTTGAGCAGTTTTATATCTTCATAAGGGAGATAACTGCACTCAACTGTGTACAATTTCAACTTAACAGTTAAAGCATTTCTCAAGTAACTCTCAAAACACAGAACTAGATTTTTACAACATGCCAGAGAAAACTACTTCTGCTTCTTTTTAAGAAGGAACATCTTAGGAGATGACTTAAAGTCCACCTGGCTTGCTGGAGTTTAATCAGCAATGTCCCACTGCTGCAAACAAACATGTGGCAGATCAGCATTAAGCTGAAGACAGGGATAAGCAATATGTTGCTTTCCTCCTCTTACTCTGTTTGCCTGTACAAATTGAAGAGAATACATTTTTCTTGAGTTTTAAGTCCCTTGCTGCCTTCCTTCACATTGTGTTGGCGCAAGAAGGTTTGCCCAAGAGCCATGAGTCCTACTTCCTGCTGTTTGGTTTATCTTCCTTTTGAGGTCAAAACACAGCAACACTGTATGAATTAAGAGCAATTTTTCCACTTGAACAATCTTGTTTATCTTTTCCTAAGACAAAGGAGTAAAACAGAGCAGAGGTCTATACAAAAATAGTGCCTAATTTGGATTATGATGGTGGAACATATGCCAATGTTTTTATATCAACCAGGTAATAACTGCACAAGTAGAGGACTTGTAGATAACTTTGATATACTTAGAAATAATTTCTTCATGTTTGGAAATTCAGGACAGTACGGAAATTATTACAGTCAGCTACATGCAGAGACACTTGGCCAAGTGTCTCAGTAGGATGGGAATATGAACTGTTCTTGTTCTGTACAACAGCTTCCCACTTCTGAGACCTATTTGAGGACATGGGGAGTACTCTGACATTCACTACGGAAACAAAAATCAAGAGATCACCTGTATTAACAGCATTTTATTCAAAGAATCTTAGAACACCAGGTTGGAAGGGACCCCAAAGATCATCTGGTCCAACCTTATTACAAAGCGCTTCATGTACTACACTCAGGGCATCCTTTAACATTCAGGTAGAAACTACACCATGCTTTGAGTCTCATTGATTCTTGCCATCCTTGCCATCTCTTTCCTGATGTCCCAATTTGTCAGCATTCGCTATATATGTGGAGCCACCACCTGCACGGAGGACAAGTTTTAAACCTGATTTCCTATGTTTTCCAACAGGCTAAACTTCACATCAAATAGCTGCTGGACATAGTACTTACACATGACACATGCTGATACATGATATAATAGACACACTTACTACAATGCCTGTGCATATTACAATAACACCATTTTTGTAATTTGGCTGGAAAGAAACTGTGCAAGAACATTATGATAGATATTTACAAGCAGATTTAAATTATACCAACACACACAAGCTAGTAACACACAGAGAGCAGTGGCAAAAGCCCATACCCACTCTTAGGCAACAGGACAGCCCTCCCCAGTGAAGAACCGTAACCTACATTTCAAACAAGCCCCTGTGTAAGCAGGAATCTCCCAAAAGGGAGTAAATGTGCTCACCCAGCAAAATGGAGGTCAAAGGGGAGCAACAAAAATTGAAGAAGCAGAATTTTTAGAGATGTGTGCCAAATGGGAAAGGCCTGCAATCAACTGCAAGAGTGTCCCCACCAGGAGAACACAGCCACGTCAACATGGTGAAGACAGAAAGCAGACTGACTAGCACAAAGGCAAAGAAACATCTGAGTGGGACTGAGAGCAGCTATCTAGGATTGGGATGGAGTGTATGGCAGGAGATTAGGTTAAGAACTCAGCGTGAGGGAAGAGATAGCACTGAATGTAAAATAAAGGTTTAGACCTTGACCTGCTTGAAATGGGACATAAACTTGAGATATATCACCACCATTCAGTGGTCGCTATTCCAAAATTTAACTTGTCCACTACAGAAAGTTTTCGTCAGTACACACAACTATTCCCCAGGCCTGGACATTAGCCAGTCAGTCCAAAAGCAACAAGCTTATCTAATGCAATTTTCAACCACTGACTTATTGTGACAACAGCGAGAAAGGAGCAGCAGGGAGAGAAATCACCGAACAGTTTTTCTTGTGATAATATACAAATCTTTTGTGCCTTTTTACAGATCACTGCTGGCTGGAACATATACTGCAACTAGTACTTGAGTTTCTGGCCTTGCTAAACTACCAACAGCTTCCATACAGCTAGTTGGCACCAAATACCCCAAAAGCTGGACTTAAAAAAAGGCTGCATAAAACCCAGCTGAAGCAAAGTTGCTTGTTAAGAACAGGGAGATCACGTCTGTTCTCTCACATCAGTGCCAGTGGGCTGTTGGTTTTAACAAAACACTTGGATGTTTAAGCAAAACATTGGAGAGTAATCAGATGGGGGAAGGGAAAACAAGTTTTATACTCCTACCATTTTATTATGCTCTTGTAAAAGGTTGGGTTTTTTTGTGACATTGACTTTAGGTGACTTTACCAGAAGACAGCAGGCATCAGTCAGTGACCTGCCACTATCATGTACATAAACATTAACATTCAGCTAATTCTGCTCAGCAAGAAAACACCTTATCTTTTCAGAAGCAGAAAGCTCATAACCAGCAGAATACAAATCCTTCAAGCTTCATTATTCTAGCAATTGATGCTTCATTATGGTAAACATGTTTAATGTTTTAATCCTTTAAAGAAACATTTTATTAAAGGGTGAGAGAGTATGCGTATGATAGCTTAAAACACTTCATCACTCCTAATCCATAGGGTAGAAGTAAAAAATTTGTCTTCAAAGTGACTCAAGCTTTTAAAAGAAAAACATGAATCTTACTTATGCCCTTATCAGAGCGTGGCCAGACAATCACCTGCAACCCTACAGGTGTAGTTCAGTCGAGACCTCCAGACACACAAGGGCTCTGTTTCGCCACACAGTCCATCCCCGCAGCACAGTCTTGCTTCCCATGCTCCAAGATGAGTCACTTTAAAATCAGTAAATAATGGCAATGCCGTCCTCCCAGCAAGGTATCATGACACCTCTCCCCATATGTGGCTTCTTTCATCACTTCTTTGATATTTAGGGCTAAATTAGCAGGTTGGTTCTGCTATCACAGAGTACAGAATTTTACACATTATCCAAGGCCTCAAGCTAGTCTGCTAGCCTATTTTGCTGGAACCTGTGCCCTCTTTTATTCAAAGAAAAATTCTTTCTTTAAGCTAAGAGGAAATCCATGCCCTTTCTGTATTTTCCTGCTCTTTGCCACTAACATCCATAAATGGTGGAATCTTTGAAGAAGCTAACAATTAGGAGGAAAAAAAATGTTTAAAAAATCTTGATCCTTATATAAACACATAAGAAATCACTATTTTACTTTAGTGTGAAAATGGTCACCTAAATCCCTCATTGAAGCACATTTTATAGAACAGCAAAACACACGGAATAAAACAACGTTCCAATGTCAAGACTATCCTGATGCACACCCAGCAGAATGGGTCCAGAATGCCTCCTATGAATCAGTTCTGGTTTAATATTTAAAAATTCAAAATAAGAATTCATGAGCCTTATAAATACCCTTTGCTAAATAGACTGGTGGTAAACAAAGTACCTTTAGCTCTAGACACAAACAATTCCTTTTCCTATTACTTTGACCAGTGTTAACAAAGCACATAACTGAGATTGTTAGGCATTTGATTTCAATCAGAAAAGCAACTGTGACCCATTCCAGTACTGACTATCAAAGGTCAAATAACCCATATAGGCTGATGCTCCCAAACAAAATCAAGGATCCATCGCACAAAAATCAGTGACCTCCATATGTAAATCCTGTATCAACAATTCCTGTACTCTGAAAAATACAGAATACTCTGCTTTTGGCTGAGCTAGTGCCAAATTTCAAGGTTCTGCAGAATTACTTGCATTCAAACAAGAAATGCACAATACCTGGATTCAGATAAAGGAAAACCAATTTTAGTGTAATTCATTTCTCTGTACTTAACTTAGAGCGAAGATAATGCTATTGCTAGTAAAAAAAAAAAAAAAATCACTACAAAGGTGGTGGTACATTGAAACAAGGGCCTAGGGAGACTGTACGGTCTCCATCCTTGGGGATATCCAAAGCCTGACTGGACAAGCTGCTGACCAGCCTGATCTTACCGAGTCCCATTTGAGCAGAAGGGCAGAGAAGATGACGTGCAGACATCCCTACCGATTAAAACTACTCTATGATTTCAGAACTGAAAGTTACTAAAGCTCTACATCTCTATTCTGGGGATATTTATGCTTTGAAGAAAAACATGATCAAGGGTAAGAACCTTCCATGTTGTCTTCCCAGTCCTTAGACCAGTCTGATCATGCTATCCACCACAACACACACGCACTAGCGACAGACACTTATCTCCCTCAGACGCTAACACTCCAGTAAGTTGACAGGGCCTTTGGTTCTAAAAAGCAGAAGTCAAATGCGTGACTGTCCTTTCACAGTGAAAAGCCTCATGCTTACAAATCTTTGGGGCCATATGCCCAAGAGTAGAGGTCGGATGTGTCAGGCATATGTGATACTACTCACAACAAAGACTGGCCTCTGTTGCACCGTTAAGCATCCTCATTAGTGCAATCGTCCTACATGATCCAAAGGTTACATGAAAAAATACTTCCTGCAGTGTAGAACAGAGATAAGAGGAAGTAAAATGCTAGTATCATTAGCCTGATCGGATGAGTAAGATTCATATGAACAAATCAAGTGTCTTAAGCCAAACCAGTACAAAATAATTTTACAACTTGCATGTCCCTTAAAGGATAATGAAGTAAGTCAAAGAATGCTGCAGTGTGAACTGAACTGCAAGTTTTGGGTAAGTTCAGTGTGAGCCAAGACTAAGTGTTCTGAGGTACCTGCCTCCCAGTTGTACGCGTGAAATGCTGGGGTTTCAACCCCAAGCCCCAAATGAAGGTTGACATATGGGTGATTCCCACAGCCTTTCCCAAAGAGGGGGTGAGTTTGCCTTTAGGCTTCCCCCCAGGGTGGGGCCGGCCTGGCAGACAGAGCCATTGGGTAAATGACCCCAGGTGTCTGCATTGAGTAACCAAGGGTCAGGTGTCCCACTTGGGGATGAAAGCTGGGACCACTTGCAGGCAGGGGCAGTGTCTGTCTGTGAGGTGGAGGTACTGTGCAGAGTTCCCTGTTGGGGAAGGACCTCCTGCCTCCCTGGGACTGGGCTCAGGTCAGGTCTGGCTTTTGTAAATGTGGGCTGTGTGGAGATTCAGTGTGTGGCTTCCTTGGTCTTATGTGTTTGGTTTGTTGACTTGATTGTTTCCTGTTCCTTCTATGAGAGACTGCATTTCACCATTTCTTCCACCCATTGTTGGTCATGTGATGTTGTTGTTGGGGTCAGTGGGATTGATGTCAATTATGTCTAACCTGACTGACTTGTTTGTACCCCCAGCGCTCACCCATGTACGGACCCTTCTGTATCAAATACAGTTTGGTTATTGGTTCATCTTTATGCTGGCTGTGTCCTTTATGCTAGGCCTGATAACTGGCAAAACAATGTGCTAATTCATCAAATACCTTGTATGTTTTTCATGTTTCATATATTAACTGTTGAGCTGTCAAAATAACACCATCAAAGCACTTTTGTGTTTAGAGACCAGATATGTTGCAATTCAAGTTTCAGACTGATGCACAAGGTGTTAGATCTCAGCAGTAAGCAGAGGTAGTTCTTTCCACTGTTCCCATCCAGAAATGTACTGCAGCTTCACTCACTTCTTACTGATGAATTAAGGCTGCAGGACTTCTGGAAAGAATCCAGCTGGCAGTTACACAAATAACAAATTCTTTTTGGTTGTCCTGAACAATTCGTTTACCCTTCAGTGTTTATTACTCTCAAGTACCTGACAATAGCTACTATTAATACTGATTTGAAAAATTAGTTTGCTAGGGCAGTTTTTGAGAGGGAATTGAATTTGCCATTATGATACATCAGCTTTGATGTGGATATTAAGGTTGAGTAAAATTCAAGTTGTGATTGTGATAGATCTGAAAGCATAGTTATCCAAACTGTCACTATCACAAGGTGGCATTGTTCTGCAGTCGTCATTTTTTTAAATGTTTTTGGCAGGGTGGTAGGCACTAGTAGGGGATTGGGTAAGATGGTTTGGTTGTGTGCTTTTTATTTTTAAAGCATGTAAACGATGTGTACATGGATATAGTCCTAAAATGCTAATCTGCCAGGATGCTTGACAACCTGTTTCTAGGACTCCACATTCCAGATTTAAAAGTAAATAAATAGAAACCTGGCTATAACTTGGATAAATAAATATCCAAGTTTAATAAAGTTCTACTACATGAGCTCAGACCAAAGGTCCATGTAGTATCTTCTCTCCAACATTAGCCAATAGCAGACACCTACAAAGGGACTGGGGAAGTATGCCATCCACTCTCTCAGCCTATTGGAATCTGAGCCTCAGGGGTTTCATGGATTATACTAGATAGATTATTAACCCAGAGATGTAAGTGGAGTCAGATGATTCTTACAAGCTTTTGGCACCATATCCTGATGCTAATTTTTCTGTTTGACTACCCTGGACAGGTTTTCCATCTACAAAATAATCTGTTTTTCCAGGGTCTTTAAGCAAAATGTTGTTTTAAAAAGCATGGATAGCAGCAGAATAATGTAGTATTTCACTAATGACCTCCCTCTGACAATACTGATCTTCACTTTCTGTTCTTTATCTACACATTTAGTCATATGAAGACTAATCCCCTTACAAAGCAGCAGTTCTAGGAGCCCTTTGATGGCTTTGGCTACAGCATTTTTGTATATCCAAGCCATCTATAATGGTCAAATTCCCCTTGCCTATAAAATCAATCACTGAGATTCCCAAAACTAGATGAGACTTCAGTCAAACACATGGTGTCTTTCCTTCTACTTTACAGGTAAATCCACGAGTATTAGAAAAAGGTAGAGTAAATAGAATATGTAGACACATGAATGAAAAAGTGTGTTCTGCATATCCAAGGCCCCAAATAGCATAAAACATTCTTGACCACTTGAACTCCCACTTCATTTCTTCAAAGGATTGAGAGAAGCAAAGGGCTCTGAATAATAACTACAGTAGCGTACGCTACACAAACCATGAGGTAGTGGGAATGCAGTGTCAGAATGTCAACATCTACTCTGCAGAGGCAAGGAACCTGTGTGTATGGGTACAGCCAAAAAATATCAGAAGTAATTTCGGGAAAAAGCTTATGTTCAAGTTAAGTCTCAGCTCATCTACTTTCTAAATTAAGCCTCAATTTTCAGAAGCTCATAGAAAACCAATTGTTGTAATTATTTCCACTGTTAAACTTTGCACTGGATATCCCTACAGACCCATGTTTTCTGTAGATGAAAACTTACATTAGTTCAAGGATATTTTTGCCTTGGTCCTATTTCTATTTTGCTTTCATCAGTCAGCTTGTGTGGAGGATGCATCTGAAAACTCACCATCTTAATGTCATTTGATTAGTTCTAACATTGGACACCTACAGAAAGTTCTGCAGTATCCTAGTTGAGATCATAATGATTCCTTCTTCTAATTAGTATTTCAGAAGTCTTCTGAGTATATGGAAGAACAGAACCAGAGCTGGTCTAGTAGGGAACATTTGACACTAACCACTGCAACCTTGAGTGCACCATTTCCCTTCTTTCCCTTCTTTCCTTTCTTCCTCTGCTGTTTTGATTGCAAGCTCTTCCAAACCACCACCACACCTTCACAGGATACCTACAGTCAGTGTTAGGTGAGACTTCTAGGACAGTGAGAAATAGCACTTGTCTGAGACCTCCTTGTGCTGTGTAACTTACACAGCTAGAGCTTAAAGGCCATTAACTTACACAGCTTTTACATGGAGGTTATTAAAGTCAAGATATCTCTTGCTGGGGATAATTAAGACACCCTGTTAAAGGCCCACCAACCTGTGACCAGCTGCTGAATTTTCAGTGGCAGTAACAGCTATATGTGACAGGATACTTGGGGAAAAACCACAACCAAGTCAACAGCTCAAATCTTTCACAGTAGAAGAGGATTACATCGTGGTTCAGTACAGAAGGGGCAGTTTCACCAACAATGTGATAAGGCCAAGAAAGAACATCACATCTCAGCATATATTCAGGAAGCCCTTATCTCTCTGCTCAGAATTTAACAAAACCATTAATTTTCTATACTCTCGGTAATCAGCTTATAGCTTTCCCTTTACCATACAGTAGCTCAAATGCCCCACTGATTAGTCAGCTCTCCAAGGTAAATGGAGTAGTAGGAACTGGATTTTTGCCTGAAACATCTTGATAAAGCTGACTCTACTCAAAGAACATTAGAAGAAAAACAATAGTGGTTGTTTTATTATCAGAGGAATAATTAAATGCAAGCTGGATTTAGCCCTACATCTGAGAAATCAATTGGATTTTTTCATTTTCTCTCTGTTTACTTTATTACATGAGTGCTGCTGAATCCAAGACATCAAGGTGAAGAATTAAAGGGCAAAAAGCCTTCATTAAAGTAGTTTAAGTTAAATCCTCACTTAAAAAAAAAAAAGTCAAGAAAATTCAGACAAGAGACTGCTATTTGTTTTCTATCTCACCTCATAGTCATGCAGTATAACAGCCAGAAAAACAAGGCATATATGATGAGTCTGTCATGTTTTGTACCCCTTCACTATTTAGGCATAAACTGTAAGAAAAGACAAGCAGAGGACACATCTGCTTGGAGATGTGAAAGATACTTCCAGAAGTATCCTGACCTACTTAACCTCCATATAGAACTTGTATCTCTCCCCTTTGCAGGGGAAACAGAGTTTAGGGAGGTTTTAGAGTACTGTAGTACCACAGCACAGCAAAAAACTAGTATGAGACATAAACACAAAGTTTGAAGAAAAAGATTACAGTAGGAAACGGAGCAGCAGTCCCACTGCTTGGGTATGGACCTGCATGTCTGTCCATATCACAACCCTTGAGGGAGGGAGGAAGGGAGAAGAAGATTCCTCCGATTGTTGTCTTCATGCCCTTTAATTCTTCATGCCCTTCATGCCTGAGCCTCAACACTGTATCATTCCACAGCCACTAGTTTCCCTACCCCTATCCTCTCCTGATTTTATCCTCTAGGCTCTTCAGTCTGCTCCCTAGACTTGCTTCTTTTTTCCATCTTGCAGTCATGAAAATTTCAACTTGTCTATCCTATGTTCTTATTATCTCTAAATATGTACAGTTGGGTACAGACAACCGAGTTTAGCCCTGTGCCTGCCTGCCCTTGCAGAATGACCTGACATTCTGACATTGCCTATGGGGAAGAACTGAAGAATCTGGACACCAGCAGACCCGGCCAAAAAAATCTGCCCAGAACAGTATCCAAAGGCAAAACTGAGCCTTTCCATAAGAAATCAGATGTAATAGCTTTCGCTGGGGTTTTTTTAAATGCCTTTTTCCTCTTTAAGTCTGACCAAAGCTGTTATGTACAAACAAGCATTATTTTTAGGGAGATAATAATTTCTATGCAGATGCAAACTAGATTCCATGAAATTTTGAACAAAAATATTTATATTGAATGCATGCAACTTATTTCTCCTTCTTGTAGGTCAGGCTGCATTAACAGAAGCATCAAAATGTCTATCTCGGATGGTCAGTTTCTATTTGCCTCAGCACTCTCTACAGGCAACAGCTCCTTTTTATTTGAAATTATATGCCATTTGCATTGTGTTATTCAAAATTGACTTTATTTGACCGTCTAACCTTGGACTTTGCTGTTTTCCATCTTAGAGAACTAGAAAAGAAACTTACTCTTCCACGGGAAGAAAAATCTCCTGTAGCTTTTTGCACACTTAGACTAAGGTTGATTTCATAAACTATAAAGGACAGGTCCCCAGAGAGGAAATTTTTGCCTTCAGTAGCACACATAGGGCTCTGGCGTTTCTTGAAGACATAGGAATACATGCACAGGCAAAACTTTTTATGAGCTATACATGAATTTTGTTTCCCAAATTTGGACAATCAGTCCATTTCTAACAGAGGAAAAGGAAAAGTAGGAAAAAAGCTGGATTCCTGTTACTTTAACACAGTATGCACTTTCAGTAGTTAAAAGGCTAAACAATAAAAGCAGTGAAATGTTCAACTCATGTCACTCAATCTGAAAAACAGACTCCTATCATAAAAGGGCTCCTTACCCGGAAGATCCTATGCCTGCACAGAGTGGTTAATTAAGCTTTGTCCAGGTTAGTGCTTGTATTTGCACTAGAAAGGCTGTACGAGTCCTCCCAAGGAAACAAGCTACGCTAGAAAAAAATAAGAAAATGCTCCATTGTGTAACAAAGGCATGAGATTCCCTCTCTGAGGTCAGGCCAGGGCCCCAATATTCTTGAGGTGTTCTGCTGCAGCACAAAGCTCTCAAGAGGGTAACTTTCATAACTCCACATAAGACTAGAGAAAACGGGGTTCAAACGCGCTCTGCTCTCTGTGTTATGCTTTGTCTTTAGGGGCTGTCACATGGAAGCATGGCATGAACTTCAGATGTTGCCCCTCATCATGTGTTAGAATTTCCTTATGAGACATCTCTCAGTAGTGCTGCAAAAAGATATCCAAGCCAGCTCCAACTGTGTATTAAAAAAGGTACAGTAGTAATCCAGTTGTAGAGTAGTACTGCTGCAGCTGTGCAGCTTCCAGGAACATCCAGGTGCCTTTACAACGTTGTTTCACACAAGGCAGGTAAACCCACTAAACCTAGAGCACCTTGACACATTTAAACTAGCTAAAGCAATAGAAGGTATTTAATCTCCTCTTACTGGGTATAGCAAATATTTTCACACAATAATGGAAGATTCAGCTCACTCATTTCCTGATCACAAGTGATAACAAACAGTGTGTTAGAAGAGTCATTGAGTTAAAGAAATACTGAAGCTTAATTGACTTGCAAGCTTTTACAGTGCATCTGAACTGTGCATTGGTGGCTGGATGATGGGCGCTTAAGGACTCCAAATAAAATGTGCTTCAGATTTAGGAACTAGATTCTCCATAAGGTGTATTATACATCGTCCTAACAGTTGAAGAATAAGTAAAATGCAGTTATAATCCTACCTTAATTCCCCAAAGTGCTTAGACAGCATTATCAGGGGTGCTGCATAGTTACATAACTCATAGACTAATAACCACATAGACTAATAACAAGAGGAGGGATAAGGTTGATAAAGCCAATGATGCCTTTTCATATTCAGTAAAGCTATACTGAAAATAAAAACTCTGATTTTGAGGTCTTTCTTGCTGCTTCATTTTCAACTGGGCCAGGGGGGTTATTTCATGCTTCAACAGTTGCAGTAATAGAACTGCACTGTGCTAGCTGAATGAGATTTTCCTAGTTGTGAACACCAATGGCTGGAACAGTTGGGCTAATCTGAATTAACCTATACAGCATAAATACACTTGAGTCCATGAATAAAAGATGACATTAGCATAGATTCTTAGTGAGCTAACTCAAATTTAGATACTGTAAAAGCCCAAAGGAGTAAGGGAGAGAGTTAATTCAAACATTCAAACAAGAAAACACACCCAACCTACAGTTATATTTAGAGACAGCTGTAATTTGTGTGCGTGAATACTAGCTAATTCCCTGGTAAAATTGACAGGGAAAATAAAAACCCAAAACAAGGGAAAAAAAATTACCCTCATAAAGATGCCAGCAGTAGGTCAGTCTTCTTCATGTAGAAATTCTAGGTGAGGACTAAACTTTGCCATAAGGAATCGAAGCAACTTAGCATTGGAGTTTAATTGTTCCATGTAATTGCTCAATAACCTAAGCTAAGCTTGAAACTGAAAACAGAAACTGCTGAAAAGAACAGTGACAATCCCTTTGCTTGCAATGAACAAGAAAAAAGCCAAAATACCAAATACCTGCTTTTGCAATGGCTTCAGCACCAGTCTATTATCATTTTACAACACGTAAAACAAGGTAGATCCTGGTGGAGTAATCAACTACAATCACCAAAAAACCCACCATAAAAATTCCAACTCTGAGCAGTCTAAGAATAACCAATGTTCTTTGCTTCTTACTTCAGAGCCTGTCTTGCAGAGATTCATGACACAGCAGTTGACACACTACTGCTTCTAAAACTATACCTCTCTGGGAAAAGTGCAGGAATGCAAGCACTTCTCTGAGTGATGTTTTTCAAATAAGAACAACCACTTCTTTAAACTGAGACCTTTTCCTTCCTCTGTGGTGACCAAACTAGAAGTCTAGGATCTCCAGGGTGACTACCACAAATCTGCACACTGGTCTCTTAACCATTAAAGAACCTTCCCTTCCATCCTCTCTCTGAGGATTGAACATTCATTTACTCAGCCCTCAGATGAGCTCTTTCCTTAGAACTTCACTTAAAATAATCTAAACTGCCATTCTGGTGATTAAGTGCCTCTGAGTTCAATTGCTTTTTGAAAGATGCTTCCTCCGGTTGTGAAAAAAAGGAAGTCCAGGGTGTTCACCTTGTTCCAAGGGAACATTTGGTCACCTAATTCTAAAAGCTGTCACTGAAGTTTTAACACTGAGGACATATCACATACCCACCAGGAACCGAAGAGCTTACTGTCCACAGTCCTGTCATTAATGCATATTTACAACCCCATTGGCAGAGCTAAGCACTTTGTGTATTAGATACTTCACAAATACTCATTTGAAGTCCTGTGATGAATGGTCTGTATAGGTATTTCAGGCTATGAATTTTTAAGTCTCAGCTGAAACTCCTGTTTCTGTTGCCATTTATGAGTTGTGGGGCTTTTTTAATTCTGTATTACTTACAGCATATACAATTATACAATCCTTCCTGGATGACTCCTAAACTTGCTAGGATGATTCCTAAATTGTGATGACAGCCCTTGTGTAAACACAGTTGCAGAAACACTAGGTTTATTCCAACCGGTATGAAAGTGTGGTTTATTTCAAGCCAGTTATTAACAGCTTTTAGAGTCCAGGTGATCAGCATGCACAGAAACTTGGCCATACACATAGTAATAACCACATGAGTGGAAGCAAAGAGGAAGGAGAAAGGAGGCAGAAGAACTGTTGTCATACTCTCCAGATATTTCAATATTAGAATGACTTTACACAGATAACATCAGCTTGGCAGCCTTACTGCAAGGAAGAATGTACATGTTCATTTTTTCCCCCCTGCTTTAAATTCAGCTCAGATCATCTAAGAAATATTATGTAAACAGAAAAGTTTAGGATATCTGTAAAACAGAAACATGCAACAGGAGAGGGCTGTAACTAAAGCATGTTTAGTTATATCTACTATAAGGGGTTCAGTGTAGCAATTACAAAAAGGTGTACTCTTAACTAATGAGATTTTCTAAAAAGGAGGAACTTGATCACGTTCATGATACAAAGTGGGAAACTGATTATGATTTGACATTTTCTTGCTCAGTGCGAGGTCACCAATGAGATTAAGAAAGAAGAAAGGGGGGAAATTAAACTGAGTTCTGAAATATCAAAAAGTTTTAAAATTTAGAAATATGGAAATAAGTTTCTGAAAAATGTATCTGGATAACATTATATCTACACTACAGTATTAGAACTAATAGCCAAGAATTCACAAGTCAGGAAAGACCCAGACTGAGTTACAACCACATGTACAACTACAAATTACCCCTTCTCTGTTTGTAGACAAGTTAGTCCTTAATTACATAATCAGTTTGTTTTCTTTTTCCTTAACAGAAGCCATACCTCACTGAGTGTGCAAGGAATAGATATGAGCCTAGACCGTGTTCCATCTTAGTTTTCAGTGACTTTGGTCTTAGTCAGCAATAACTAAACACAGGACCATCCCTTCCAATGCATGGGATTCTCCCTAACCTAGACTTTTCTAACCCGGGAAGGTGGGATATCTTGGATTTTTCTGTATTAGTGGGCAACAGTTTGCTGTACAGAGAACATAATCTGTCTGTAAGTCAACTTATGCAATAGGTAGTCAAAAATCCCAAAACTTATGTGTTCAAAATCAGCAGGATTTTCTGCTACTGTGCTGAACAGGAGATTAAACTCTAGACAGTGAGGTGGGGGTCCTCATTCACTTCCACTGAAGAGTACTTTAGAGAACTGAACGTTTACCCATCGTATCAGGAAAGGATGAACCTCAAGGCCATTTCCACTGTTCTCCACCATTAGAAATTAGAATTAGTCAGCATCTTCCAGAATGAAGACTGCTAATATTGGTTACATAGTCGTTGGAGAACAGAAAGGATACGCTTGTTTCTGTCTGTATATCAAGCCATGATCAGCAGAAAAGTCTTCAGATAGAGAGGAGTACTGCATTTATCAGTCTAAAAAGAATACTACTATTCTATTTTGTCACAAACCAATTACTTCTAAATTTCCATTAAGCACTTTTAGGAAAAATTGAAGTTTTCTTTGACAAAACTACTTATCCTTTTGAGAAGATTGAGAGTAAGTACAGTTGGAAAAGTAATTATGCATGGATGGAGAGGTACTGTGGTTTTCACAATGCTACCAAGTAATTTTATTAGGCCTTCCTGTTTTTTTGTACTGTGACAATTGTCCTCTACTTCAAAGAATTTGGCACCTAAACAAACAGCACTTGCCTGGACTTACCTCATTCTCATTTACTCAAAGCACAACTCTTCAGAACAAAGGCTGTGCAGATATGCATCATGCAACACTTAAAGTTGGAGTCTAATTCAACTTGGAGTCAAAGTATTATAGCGAAACAAGTAATGTTTCCTACCTGGCACAGATGGCCCACCACAGTAAATCTCATCCTTGTTTGTACCAGAAAGATCTTTGGCTTACTACCAAAATGTTGAGAGGGGAACTTAGAAAACTTTGCTGAGACTTATCTTTCAGCAAGATGGAAGTAAAACTAGTTTTACTAACATACAGAAAGTGTTCATGAAGATTTCCAGCACAGGTATTTGATCTTTTCTGCAATATCTTTACTAAATCACTGGGTGATCACACAAGCCTTACTTAGCAAACCAGAGCCATTTATAGAAAAGGAAGAAATAATTAATTAAAAGCAGACAAATTATGATGCCTTCTCTGTTGACTCTTCCGGCACCTCAAGGAGACTGACAACTTTAACAATGTCTGCATCATGAGGCCATGAATCAGGCTCAGAGTAATTAACGGATGTTTACATTTGTTTCATGACCCTATATGTCAGTCAGATTCCACCCAGAATTTGCAATGCTGTACTAATTTGATATGGCGTCCTTACAAGCAGTTGACTTACTCTGTATGATTAAGGAGGACCCAAAGAAAAAATCCCTGATCAGTATTCTTCAGCAGAGTAGGCAAACAATGCCTCCCACAGAAAGACAAGTTAAAAGAACTATTAGCCAAAGTAAACTGCTTGGCAACCAAGTCACAATCCCTCTTCAAAATAGATTGTCTAGAAAGCTTAAGTCAACATATTCCCCAGCTGAAAATATGTCACCTTGTAAGTAGACGAAAAGCAGCCGCCTTCCTTCAATGCAATATGTGTTTAAATGATGTAAGAAATGCTCATATGCTCATTACATTTGATACCAAAATATACAAGCTCCTTCTGGTATCAAAAGAACATTCCCTTTCTTCCTTGCAAAGTACAATACACAGCAAGAAATTCATTTGTAAGGAGACTGCATGCAGGAAGTAAGTTCTGAAGCACCTGCCATCTCAGCAGGCAGGTATGACACTGGAGTATTTCATTTTCAGCTGGCAATTGTGATGTACACATGTGTTCAAGAACTAATGTCGAAATGAGACATATAACCCAAGTGTTTTATATTCCAAACAGCCAGTGTTCAAGTGCTACCATTTATCTCTCCAAGCTTTTCATACAGACAGTTTTTGAGCCTTGACTTCTGCAACATCAAGTGTTTTATACTCACAGGTATGGTGTTCAAGTCTTGATTTATATCTCGGTATTTTATACTCACTAGTACACTATTCAAGCCTTGATTTATAGCTGAGTTGAGAGAACCAATTCAGATAAAATACTGTTCAGACAAACCTTCACCCTTTTCCTTGAGCCAATGCAAAGACTAACCTTTTCTGCAGTCTGAGATTGCTAAGCCCAACGTTTTGCTCCACTTTTGTGACAGCTGTTTCATAAGAATCCCAGTTTCTCTCTGGTTTCCTCTCAATAATCTACAGATTTACTGAAACTTTAAGGAGCTGAATCAAGTTTATTGAACATATGTTGGTATTTTTTCCCCCTCTCACAAAAATGGAGGTCAGTGGGTAAGGTAATCTAAAGCAATACTGAGAATTGTACAGATACTATCTCCCAATATAGGCTGTTTTAAGAAACATAATTGCAGCCAATGTCTTCTTACACCTATAGTTATGGTTATCTTATGGTAACACTACCTGGGTTTGCAAGAAAAGCTCAAAGCTTTTTAAATGAAGAAAATAGTATTTACTTGAAAATTAAAAAGTATTTTAAATCTGCCATTAAGCCTTTCAATCAGAAATTTCACTTTCAACCAAAAATAGAGAATCTGATGAAAACATGAAGAGTTGTTACCCAGATTTATTGCATTTGTCTAACCATGAAACTTTAACCATAAAACCATTAGACCTAGAAGGAATTCATTTTGACTACCGGTGGAGTATTAGAACAGATTACCAACACCCTCACATCACACTGGCCACGCACACAACTCATACTTGATTCCAGCACAGCTTCTCACTTCAGTCTCAGGTAAGGCAGGCTCCCAAGGCCATGCAGTAGGTTTCTAAAACTGTTGAGAATTGAGTTTTGCCAGACATCAGGTTTTTATTTATAGAGCCAGCTACTGTGAAGCCTCAGAATGCTTATTTTAAATGATGGGGGACTGAGGGGAGTCATGTTAACCAACAAGTCTGCTTGTTTATAGAAAAACAAAAACAAAAACAAAGAAAGAAACACGCTTCTCCAGATAGAGAGCCTTTGCTTAAGGGATTCTTTCTGCAATAAGATGATTACAACATCCTAAAACCCTGACACTACTTTTGCTCTTTTTGTTGCACTGGCTGAAAAAAAGCACAGTCTTATGCAAAGAAATGAAGGCAAAGAAAATAAACTTCAGGAAAAATAGAGGGACTTGACTTTGAAGACTGTAAGGTCTAGCTTACACAAACTTCCCCAGGTCTAAAATATGGGATAAAACCATCCCAGCAACCCTGCCACAATGAAGAAGTAACAGGATTGCAGATACACCTCTTTAATCTTACTTCATTTTTTCAGGAAAACTTGTCTTACACAATCATCCCATGCCAGCTCCTTATTACTGACTTTCACCCCCACTAGGGAATTTCTGTGAGGTTTGACAGAAGAAAAAAGGTCACCAAGACATAATGTTTCCACAAGCTTCATGTACATAAGCAGCAACAGGGCAGATATCCCAGCTGAAGGGAAATCTGCAGCCTCAGCCAAACCTTTACTAGGCACAGAATCTCTTTATTTCAGGACAAAAAGAAAAAAAAAAATCTTCTTTCGGTCTCCACTTTCATTAAGCAGGATCTGATCATGAGAACAAAGCCACAAAACAATATTCCACTAGGCCTGCTCTTCAGAGAATAGCTTAAAATAAAAAAAGTTTTGAAATCACCTCCAAAAGACTGGCGTGTGTGTGGGGATGAAAGGTATGGTGCCCATGAGGAAGTCAGAAGAGTTTTCTTCCAATTACTGTTTTCACACAGGGCACAGTTGACGGAGCCTTGGCACAACTGAAGGGTTAGAAACTGTCTTACACTAATTGTCCCCCACTAATAGACTTCATCTCAGACCTGCTTTAAGAGCCTTCCATCACTGTCTTTCCACATGCATTATGTACCAAGACAGAACTGTGCTCAGCTGTACCAGAAGGGGAAGAATGACAATAGAGACACTGAGCTTCCCAAATCACAAAAGATGCAGCTAACCAACCTGGGACATGAACTAAGGCCTCCTAAATCCCAGTACAAAAATCTTAACTGCAAGACTATTTTATTACTTTTCTGACTCCCCTCTAGCAGCTTAGTTACCCAATTATAGAAGTGCCCGTTATGTTACAGCCTCCTCATCACTTTCTCCTGAAAGTGGTTCTGAAGCCGTTTAAGCCTATATTCCATAAAAACCTTTGAATGAATTCCAGGTCATCACCACAGAATAGCACTGAATTCAGATAGCACTGTTTCCTCAAAGGTAATTTTCATACTTTAATTATCTCATAGCTTGAATCATCTTCTATAAGCAGCCCACAACAGAAGCACAACTCACAAAGCGGTGCATTTAAATAAAATGGAGAATAAGGCAAACGGTGTTCGCAGGAGTGTCCTTTGCAAAATCTCATTTGAACAGACTCTGAGGATGAAAAAAATATAATTTTCTTTTTGTCTTCCCTAGTCATGTTAGCTCCTTTTAGATATAAAATATTCACAATCACTCAATTGCAAGATCCCTGCAGGTCATTTTACCTCTGTTTAAACATCTTGAAATACTGTCACTTACTGAAGTTCTCAAATTCGCACTTTACTGGGGACAACTGTTCCAAAATGCACGGTCTATTCCGCTCACACATTTTTCCTCTTGGAGCATAGATTAACTGGACCCAACATGGACACACAAGAACACAAGCCGGGAGGTAGGCAGCATCCTTGGGAAAATAAAAGTTAAAACACTTGAGAAACTGCTGTGAAGTTTCAGGCAGTTGACTGTCACTGGCAGAAGGCAACTTGCGAGGTGTTGCAGAGGTACGGGGGCAAACAGAAAGGAAACAAGAAGTTCACAAGCCTTGATCTCTGAACTTGTCCGATTCACCTGACTGGTAGTTAATAATAAGAAAAAGAAAAGATATAAGCCTGATCCCCACTACCCTTTATGCACATTTTTAATACCATTATATATCAATTGTGCCCTATTTAGTGACAGTCTGGAGACTCCTGACATGCTAAAAGAACTATAAATACAAGGCACTGAAGATTAGGCCCGCTAGCCTTTAGGAAGTATTTTCTGTAAGACGTACTTTTAACTACTGTAGGTCGGCCATAACCTCTCTGCATCCAAGTACCTACGTTTTGCCCGGAGCTGCATGCAGCTGCCAGACAGCACTTTTTGTACACCCCACCTTTGGTACACCGATCACCTCTTGCTAGGCTATTCCACCCTTCTCTCCTAGTCTAGAAGTCTGGCTCCATCTTTCCAAGACTTTAACGTTCCTCAGTCGAAGTGAGATAGCCGCTTGCAGGCCAGCACTGGGGGAATGGAACTGGGAATCTGCAAAGCCAAAAGTTTGATTTACCACAGCTTCAGCAAAGATGTAACCAAGCACTGACCTTTGGGAAGTGCAACTGCCAGGGTGCTCTGTGTCTGGAGTGCAGAGGGAAACAACTGCAATTTGAACATCGCAGACGGGACACTGGTTACATAAGGATACCTGCTTGAAAAACACTGCCTGCTAAGTCCAGATCCCAGCTGCTGGGGAGTGTAATGGCACAGTGGAGTTAGGCCAGTTCACTGCAGCGGGTCTGGCCCAAGGGGTACCGGTCGGGGAAGAGCTGCCTGCCCTCTGAATGGCTCTTCATCCCCCTCCTTGCAGCAGAGAAGCACTGTTCTTGTGCTCTGCTAGATAATACTGTAGGTGCAGTGGGTTTTTTTTGCTAGGCCTTGTGTAGCTATGTGCTCTGCTTCACACATGTTAGCAGAGACCAAGGTAACATCCAGTGTGGCTGGATTGTTCTCCCACCCAAACCAGAGGCAAGTTTCAAAGCTTCCTGGGCATGGGACTGTCTTCAGGAGCTCATTAAACTGCTTCAAGTAAGAGTCCTGAAGAGGATCTCAGTATTTGGCATATAACTATTTCTTTCTGGATGCTGCAGGTTATCAATGAGGAGAAGAGGGCTCAGCCAAAGACTTTTGACAAATGCCCTCTGACAATGGCTCAAGGGCTGGAACCCAGTAGTCATATGGTAGAGGGATACATACAAAACTGTAGATTAAGCAAGCACAATAGCACTTAAGACAACTAATGCCTTAAACAGCAGTCATGGGTTCTCATAACTGCAGACTGGTTGGATTTCCTAGATTCCTTGAAACCTGTAGTAGTCTGACACATTTTTGCTACAGACCATTTCAAAATTCCAGAGACCAAGCAGTCAACAAGACATAAGACCTACAGAAAGGGCTGAACCTTGCTGACACCAGTTTAAATATTAGCAAAGTCTCCTGAATTTTCCTGCCTTACAAGAAGGAAATTTTCCATATTATATTTTATAAAAGATTTCAGGTGGTATGACTCCCCTTCCAAGCATTTAAGAACAGGAGCAGAGGCATGAAAGAATATGCAGGCTGAATTCAATAGCAAGAAATTTAATAACCTAAATTTTTTTGCACTTTGATGTTAGTAAGCAGACCATTTAGACTTTGCTTTGCCCATAGATCTCAGAGCAAAATGACTTTCACAACAATGAATAAATACATTCGCAGAACAAACTGCAAATTGAAGATAAATAAAAAATACTGTATCAGAGAAAAAAAATGCAGTAATGCATGATTTAATAGCAGGAAACTATTTCATCCTGTGGTTTATCTTTGGTTTTCCTGTATAAATTGACCAGATACAAAAAACATCAGAAAGCATGCCCCAGGACCAAAAATTTCCAGATCAAAGATGCTACAGAATGCTCCAGGGACCCTGCCTTGCTAAGAACACTGTAATTTGAAAGGGCACTAACAGGCTGGTTTTAAAGAGGTTGATAGCTGAATATTTACCTATATGAAAGTATAGGATGAGTCAACCTTAGCCGCAACCTCTTTAGACCGTTTCAGAAGGGCAAGGCAATAGTCCTAACCCTTTCACAAAGCTGAACCAAAGACAAGGTCTAGCCTTCTTAGCGCACTAAAGTTGTTTACAGGACATCCAACTACGGCTGGTGCAAATGATGGAAGCCATGAATTTTTTTCTGTCTGCATAGGGGAGAACATTGTACAAACTGGTCTCAACATTGAAAAAACAAGGCTTGTATAGATTCTCATCTTCCACCTATATTCTCCCACCTGCACCAAACTTGATCTTGAAAATCTCTGCTCCCCTTCTAGTCTAGGGGAGAAAGAAATAACAACACAAAGATGTCACCATGAAAACCTAACAGGCTTCAACTCCAATCTTGGTGTCCCTCTGCTGTCTTGGACTTCTGATTAGTCCTTAGTCACCTCCCATATTTAACGAGCAGCTATTTCTTCTCATGCATTCTTTAGAGACCCTTCCAAAACAACCTCCATGAAAATTGCCCAAGCTCATGTTCAGAAGACAGTTTCTAATCAACACTTAACCTTCACCAACCTACACAGGCATTTTGTCTCAGCCAGAGTCAAGTCTCCTTGGTGCATCTTTGCAGTCAGCATGTCAATGTATACAGCTGTATAACCATTGTGCTTCTTTGGGGGTCAGTTACAAATATTTACTGACCTCATCGAAATGAAATTTTGCTGTTGTAGGAACCTCTTACAGAAAAAGGCCGAGTAGAAGATAATGACATACTTCAGACTCACTTGTTTCTTAGTCTCTCTTTAGAAATCTCCCCCTGACACTCAGCTGATGCAATACATACATTGAGAGCAAAGTATCCAAGCTGCATTCAAAGCAGCCTGGTTGGCAAATCACATCTGACAGCCAGCAAGAGATGGACATACAAGCCCTTGCCACATCAGGTTCCCTATGCTATGTTGGCTATCACATAGCCAAAAGTGCCAGCACTAACAGGCAAAGCAACCTAACATCTTCCATGTTTAAGGCCTCATTTAACCACTCTTCCCTTTCCCAAGTCATTTTGGATGACATTTCCCACAAAGACTGTCTCAGACTTGGGGTTTTTCTTCAAGTAATGCAGAGAGAGCTTATTTGCTCAATGAAAAAATACTGTTTTGTCAACATTTTTAAACAACTGTTAAGTCAAAAAGCTTTTATATCCATCTGCTTTTGAGCAGAGACTAGAAATTATCAAGCTGTCAGGAATGTTTC
The DNA here is from genome assembly GCF_003259725.1 of Athene cunicularia. Taxonomy (NCBI): domain Eukaryota; kingdom Metazoa; phylum Chordata; class Aves; order Strigiformes; family Strigidae; genus Athene; species Athene cunicularia. Next base: position 3,925,405 of record NW_020799111.1, on the reverse strand, counting down.
TTTTTCAGCCCTATAAAAATCTTTCAAGTTTGGCAGTGTTAAGCCTCTGTAAAGCTGCAGCTTGCCCATGCTCTGAACTGACAGGTTAGAATCTGGCAACTTGGTTTCCTGAAGTTACCATCTGCCCTGATCATTCTTCAATCCAAGACTCACAGTTGCTGCTTTCAGTGCCTATCAAGCTGGACTAAGGAAAAGATGACTAGGTTTGTGTATTTTTGTACTCATATCAAAGTTCTGGCTGTTTGTGCACAGGAGAAAAAGTGCAAGTCCATTCAAAAACTGACTTAATGAACTGTAAGTCAGAGTACAAAGCTATCTTTCTCAATTGCATCTTCCCATTCCTTCGTGCATTCAAATCACTTTAAACTCCAAAGACCAATAGAATGCATTTAGTTACTTGCTGTCCTGCCTTTATACAATGGACACCAATACAAGGCTGTAACTCAGCAGGTAAATTCTTAAATATCTGTTTTAAGTGTTTTGGTACACAGATATCAGAGCTTTGAAAATACATTAAATTCTACAACAAAATAAGCATTAATAAGCCTTTTTATTTCAATGCATGCAATTAAACCCAGTTACATGTACACACAGTTTCAGGGATAGAATTACTAATAACAATAACATGCATTTCTAATTACACAATTGCTTTAATTGGCTCTTGTCAGCTTATGTTTTTATCACTCACCAAGTCTGTCAGTTTAGCTGCATTTTAAAACAGTAATTTATATAAATTGTACCTATTTTTACTGGAGATGAAAGGGAGATATGAGCCAGATACTCAAACTGCTGCACTTCAACAGTTCTGAAACTGTGAAATTTTCTGCTTCATGGAGATAGGGGGTCTTGTGCTGGACAATGAGCACAAGCAGCGATCATATTATATATACGTAACATTAAAAGAAAAAAACCCATCATGAACAGCATTATGCATCATAGAGAATCCTCAGCAAAACAAAAGCTTCCCAGAGAGCAAGGCTGCATCACCTGCAAACACGGTTGCAAACAGCTCTGCAAAACTGATACCAGCACAAGAGAGATTAAAATATCTAGAAAGTCGGCAGTTGTGTTAGCAAACACTTCAGACCTTCCCACTTCTGAAGCGGTTCTCTGATCACTTGCTTGGGAAGAGCCTGGCCACTCCAGCAGCAGGAGCTGCAGACAGGCCAACAGCTCTCTTCCTAAGCAGCTCTCAGACCTCTTCTTTCTCTCATAACTCCATTTCATGTCCAAGACTTACTATGTTGTGACAAGACCAGCTAGCTGCTTCTCTAGCTTCAGTAACTTGGTAACAGCATTTTTCCCCCCTCCCAACTTTCAACAGGTTATTTAGGATGAATAGTGAGCAAGTTCCTTCTTGTTTAATCACATATCTTGACAAAATTAGTAAGGTCTCGTTACATAAAATGGACTAACAGCACTTCATCATTCCAGAGCAAGTCTTCAGAAAAGACAGTATTTAGAAGAGTTGTCATTTTATTTTAGCTGAAGTCTCAAATTTGTCTTCTTCACACCCTTAATATGGCTAGAGTCACACCTTGTCCTCAGACACCTCCTGAGAACATGGTTTTCAGTTTCAGGAAGGAGAAGGCAGCAGAGACTAATAATGGAAAATTCCTCTAAATCCACAAGGAAGAAAGGACAAAACCTAAACTGAAAGCCTGGATTCCAGATGCTAGAATTTTTTTTTTTTTTTTTAATAGCAACCTTAAATGATTGGCCTAATTCCCTTTTATTATTATGGAATTCCCTTGTCAATACTGAATCCAGGTAGAATATGAAAAAAAAAAAAAAAAAAAAAAATGCTCTTGTGACTTTACTGCTAGAACCATGCCTTCAGCTCCTTTGAAACGAGATCAATGGTGCCACATCAGCCCCTTCTAGATAGCAGTTATCTTCCATCATGAAAACAATGTACATAATTAAGCACAGTTTGCTTGCAATGAGTAACATCTGCTGATGAAAGAAATGTCTATCTCAGCTAACCAAAATGCCTCCTGTGCTTTAATAAAATGTTTCTACAAGGTTATCATTTTTTAGCTTTGAATAAATTAAGTTTCCTATCACACCTTCTCTTCCCTCCCCCAAATCAAGGACAGACTAATCAAGGACACAAAATACACACAAAATCTATACAATCTACAGTCTGGATTGGCATCCAGAATTGAAAGGTTCTCCTCCTTGCATCACTCTCTGCGTAGGATTAAATGTGTACCTATGTGTTGACAGAAGATCTACATCTCTTACAATCATTTACTCATATCTGTTCAGAACATGAAAGATCTCAGGGAAAGTATAAAGTTCAGCAGTCAGCATGAATCATGGAACATTTTTTGACCTTTGCTTGGGGCCAGATGAGGGAACTGAGTTTGAATTCAGTGTTGTCCACTGAAAATAGAGAATCCCTGCTGTTCTTTTGAACTCAGAAGCTAAACTCATGGTTCTATAACCCAAAATATTTCAACTTAATATAAGACCACTTCCTCCCTCACCCATGAAAATTTACCCAACAAGTAATCAAAAATACTAGATTAAATGCTCCTCCACCACTAAAGGGCCCATAGTAAATTTGCTTGGAAGCTCCAGAAGAACAAACAGAAATGCAAGCACAAATTCATACAGCATACATGGCTGGAGTGCTAGCACTGATGCTAAGATCAGTGAGTTGACCCACACATATGGAGAAGCTTCACACTTGGATTTGTCTTTTCTGAAAATAAAAAAGTTGTAAAAGGCAAAAAAACTGAAATTTTCTGAACATGTCTCTGATTGATCTTTTCTGGACTGGGGCTCAGGAAATGTCAGTTTCGTGCTCAACATGGCTACTGATAAATTCTGTGACCCTGGGCAAATTCACTCCACTTTCATCCCTGTGTCTTCATCACACACACACACACACACACACACACACTTTTTACTGATACATTCTTCAGACAGAATTTGTCCTTTAATATGCCTATATACAATATCCCAGCAAAATGAGGTCATCATCAAGCTCTAACATCAGCTTGAGCCTTAAGGCACTCTTAACACTATTTTTACTCAGACAAACTCATTTTTAGTTCAAGAGTGCTGGAAGACTGTTGAGACCTATTGAACTACAAGAAAATTAAAACTTTCTTGAGCAACACTGAAGTTTTATGATTTGAGTATAGAGCAGTAAGAAATCCCCAAACTACAGTGAGTTGTAAAATTAAATGTTTGTTTCATTTGTACATATGTTTAAGTATGTTGTCTGTTAGTTGATGCAGTTTAAATTATTTCATAAAATAACAAGTTTTTTATTATCCATTTGGAACATTCCATAGCTACTCTATAGAAGTAAAAGGATTTATTAATCACATGTAATTGCTTTTGGTGTAAAGATGTAGTTGCATAAATTAAGAAATATTTTAAGCTATTCAGAGAACGTATTTCTTTTATTTCTTTACTATCACATTTACAGAGCAATCATATCTGTAATAAACATAAACCCCCCAGAATAACAGGTACTTGGATAGGTTATTACAGGTACCTCATATTATCACATCAAAGACCCTTAATCTTTTATTGGATCTCTCTCACAAATCCCTCTGAGGTAAGAAAGTGCTGTTATGCCAGTTTTAAAGGTCGGAATTTGAGGCAAATAAACTAAACTGCCAAGTTGCCTGGCTGTCCCAGACTGATGCCTTGACCAGGATGGAAAATCCCCTTCTGTTTTTGCACAGAGCCCTGAGTCTGCTTGCCAAATTTCATTTGTAAATCAGGGCCTTCAGCTGATCAGATATGATGAAAAAGTGATATATATTTAGTGTGTATATATATATATATATATACATACACACACATCCACCCACACAACCCTCCCCCCTCCAGTGGTATTTTCCATTCCTAGGTCTGACTGATAGGAGGTTGAACACCCAAAGACCAAACAATTCCCGTACATTTTTTCTTCAGGTATCCTATTAACCATTTTATTACTTCCTAAGTTTAGAGTTAACCCTGAGAGCATTTGACACAAAGGAAGAAACCACACAGCAAGAATATTAGCAAGATGCACTGCATGAATTCCTGCTAAGGTCTATCCCCCCAGAAGGAAGCAGTATGGAATCAGCAAGACTGAAGTCAGCATGAGGGTACCTAAGTGGGTACTGCTAATAGCACACTATGTTCCCAGCAGTTTAATATGGCATTTCAAAAAGGTTGCTGTTCAGTAACTCCACTACTTGCAATGCAAGGCAACAACTGGAGGACTGGCCTCAAGCTATCCTCTCAAGGTCACACAAGATTTCTGAGAACTCAACTCAGATCTCCTCTGATTCCAGGATCACAGATCTTGACCTTAAGAAGGCGCTTCTAGAAAACTTGACCTTCAAGGATTCTCTTCTCCACAGTTTGGAAGGCTTCTTATTTAAACTCTTGTAATATTTTAGAAGCACAGTAGGCAGGGAGCCTTTACACCATAACCCAGCATGTTAGACTCCATGCAGTCAGTAGAAAAAGGCTACTGCAGAGAACTAATTAAGGAGTTCAAAACGATTCTCTGAAGAATCTCTCTCAATAGAGATTTACAGGCAGCCCAGAGCAGGATTCCCCTTCCAGCTGTCCCCTCCATGCAACTAGGAAAAATACTGCACAGAGAAAGCGTGCTGCAGTCTGCAGCAAATACAGTGGGAACAGGCAGCATAACTGGTCCATCACTTTCAGTGCCAGGAATGCTCAATTTCATTTTGCTTAACTGACAGAAATCAGTGCTGATTCAAAAAAGTAGAATCAAGCATTTAAGTTTGATTTCCACTCAAATTCTGTGAAAGGAGAAGAAAAGAGCAAGGTGGTAGTGAATGAAAACAGAGAAACTGGGAAGCAGCACAGCAGAAAATACACAAAGAGGCAAGTGATTTGACTCCGTGTCTTATCACACTTCCTCCTAATAACAGTGCACAATGCCTCAAAGCGTTGGTCATGGTCATAAGTGAAGAAATTTCATCAGATGATGTTGATCTCTTTCTCTAATGTTCTTGGAACTCATGGAGATGCTAATCATTTGCCCTGTGACTTTTCTTCCTTCTCTGCGGGGGTATGACAAAATCGCCGTCCTTCTCTGCCAGTGCAACATTGTTCTTGCTTTTTAAAAAAAAAAATAATAAATCAGTCAAGTAGCATGATAGAGCAAGTCCTCAGTGACATAATCAAGGAGTTTAAGCAACTACTTTTGTTGCAGAGATTCATTTACCTCCTCGTTTGAAACAGCATCATACCTCACCAGGACAGTATTACCTGGTGAAAGCCAAATTAGCAAAATGTCTCACCCACCTCCACATGCTGGAGTCAGACTCCAACCCCAGATAAACAGGCACAGTTCCTTTACAGGTCAGAGACAAGCAGCCTGGCAGCCCCAGGGAACCTTCAGCACTTGAAGCCCCTGTCTGTTGTCTAGAAAACACTCCCTAGACAGACGGGTATATTGCTTTGTTCAGTGTTTGTATAACAGTTCAGAGTCTTTGTGCTTTTCTTTGGTCCATTATAACAAAACCAAAACTCCTCAGTTAGAGCAGGAGATTCCAGACCACTTTACAGAAGTAGTCTGAAGAGTTCCACCCATTATTTTGGTCATTCTTGTCTATATAATTTGTCCCGTGAAAGCCTGAAGCTGTTTCAGAGCTTCGCTCAAGTTTGAGTGGTGAAGGTAATTCAACAAAACATCAGAATCTGGTAATAATTTTGGCCAGGACAGTTTTAATAAATAACAAATTAGCTTGTATCTATTTACTACTACTACTCCTAACAGTAGCAGCACAGGTGATATTTTTTTAATAAACATACTTCACTCTTGCATTATTTCCTTAATGAACAGAGAAATGCTTTATTACTTCAGAAATTCAAAGATATTTAGAACTATCATTTACTAATTAGACCCAAATTTAAAAATGAAACAAGACAGCAGCTAGAATCAGCAGGTTTATTGAAGACTTGTCTACAAAAGTGAAGCCCCTTTCCTGTGCAGTCAAAAAGGCATTCAAGGGGAATAAAAGAAAGTGTGAAGTCCAATTTAAGACAGTAGTCCTTGCAAAAGATGTGTCTTCCACAGTAGTTACTCACAGGCTGGTTGAGCTAAGGTCAGTGTTCTTACATTTCTGAGATAGAATATAACTATTAGGTATCAAACGGGACTCCACTCTTAGTACAGTATTGGTAAAATTCCACTTTTTAAATGCTAGCTGGGAAAAGCATTGTAAGGAAGTGATAAAATCTAAACCACCATTTAGTTTTACAGCTGATTACAGAGATATATATCTCTGAAACTGAAGGTTTCAGAACTTCCTCAGAAGTCAAGATATAGGGTTCTCTTCACATACCTTTCCCCACATTCAGAAGTTTCAAGTTAGTTTCATACCATCGCAGTGAGAAGACAAACTTACATTACAGATCTGATTTACATGTCAGAACATCATTGCCTTGTAACTTCAAGACTGCTAAATAGGCAAAAGCAGTAAGAATAAGAATAGAACTTTAATCTATTTTAATGATGAACATGTGCACAGTTTACCATATAGCTTTAGAGCACAAGTCCAACTAGACTATTTAGACGGTACATTAAATGCTTTCATCTTCATGTATAGTTCAAAGTTGGAGGACCATTGCTCTGGACTGAAGACAAATTGAAAAGCATTGAACGATTTTGTCCATTCATTTATTGATAAATTAATTAAACTATGGCTTTTTTGCTTATTTGCCTAAGTGACTTCTCTGTCTCCAAAGCTCTATGCCAGCAATGATAGGCCACTTAGGGGTAGGAGTGGGGTGTAAATTGTTAAGAGCAGAGGAAAAGTAGGACTAAACCTACTTTTTCCACAGCTCTAGCAACTTCTGCTTGCTTGCTGAGTTATATATTCTATACTCGACTTTTCTCTGAGGTGATGTTTATAAACAGCCTACCCCTTACAGTTTTATCAGTTTCCCATATGCTGTTTCTGGCTTGACCATTTTTATCTTCAAATTTCTTCTAGAGCTTGTAGGATAGTGGGGATCTTTCCACTCCCTCCTCCCCTGGTACTGTTGGATAACCTCGGTGCCAGGGCTTAACCTAATGGGTGCTGTTGATTTGTTTCATTATATGTTGGTCTCAAGGTGAGGGAAACTAAACAATTGCTTCTAATATACATCAGGCAACAAAGAGAATATTGAGAAGGGGACACACCAGAACTCATCATTGCTACCCATGTTTTGTGGTTAGAAGAATATGTATACAAATTCCTAAAAAAAAAAAAAATAAAAAAAATCATCTTGCCTTGCAGGCATTATTCTGTCTTCTCATGAAGACTGACAACAGCTTGTTAACATGAAAATTGAGCAGAACACGAAAGAATGCTGCAGAGCTGTTAAGTGTTAAAGCAGGCAACTCCCAAAGACAATTTCTAAAACAAGCTTCAGATGAATGGTCACATACTGTACTACACAGTTTTACCTCACGATAAAACTTTCCAAGATATTCTTACTTCTTAACTCCCTTCTTACATGACGTAGAAGAGAGCTGTTGAATCACATATCTTTACCAGTGCTTTGTAGTCTTACACTGACTATCACCAAATGTTGACATCACTAACAAAATAGTGTTCCTCTTTAGAAATGAAACAAGATAGAGGTGGGTAGTTAGTTTATAGGGAGAACTAGGACTTCTGTGCTATCCTGGGGTAATCAGTAAAAGATCCCCAAGAAAGACTGAATTCCACCCATTGTCATAGATTTATTTAGACAAATAATCAGAAGTGTTTAGAATCCTGATGCTGTTGCTTTGACACACTTCAGTGCTGTAGAAGCTGTCTTATTAAAATCTTCACACATGCCCAAATACTCAACATCTTAATGTTGGCCTGCAGGCTACCGGTTGTGCCATACAAGGTGCCACAGCAGAGCACTAAACACGAACAGAAGGCTACACCTTCTCCCCTTGCCGTTACTTCCATGTCACTGGCCACTCAGCAGTGAAGAACTCCGTTCACAGCAGGGAGTAGCAAGCACCATGCTGCTGGCTTCTGACCTCGAGGGAGAGAAAACTGCAGGGTCAAATCACTGTCTACTTAGTATTGAGGGAAGGCAGAATCATGGAACAAGGTAAGCTTTGACCTTTCAACAAAGATACTGGTTATCATCCTGACAACAGGCTGATATACTTTAGAGTATACAATATCTGAAACTGTTTTAACAGTTGCCTCCTTCAGAGCAACATTCTTGCTTAATTTTAAGCTTTCCTAATGGAGAGCTGCACTGAAGTTTGCCAGAGGCTAAGGTTTGCACACTTGCTGGAAACGCTAGTTCTCTTTTCAGACCCAAAACCAATAGTTACCAATTTCTATGCAAATTCTCAGATTTGTTTCCCTTGAAGTTGTATATATAAAATATACCAATAGAGATTAAAAGTAAACAAGAGATCAAACTCCAGTTTTTATCCCTTTGCTGCCACTTTCCTAGAAAATCACAAGGGAATCTTAAATGCTACACTGTAATCAAATAAGTTGAAAAGCATGAAAAAAAAACACTTCTCTCCCTGCAGAGATCAATTTTGAACTTCTAAATCTTATCAGAACAGAAGGGTAAAGCTAGGATTAAGATCCAAAAACGTGTGGCACATTCCCTTGTTACCAAAATGCTGCATTCTTCAGCCAGCCAGGTTATTCCTGTGGCAATACGGTCTCCTTGGAGGAATCCAAGATCAACAGATACTTCATGAACAGCAACAGCTAGATTCTAAATTTAAACAACCATCTCCCCCAGCCCTGCCTAGCCTCAGAAAGAAAGGACTACTACCTTTGGAAGATTTTTCTATAAAGGAATAATGTGTATTAATGCACAGGTAGAATATCTTAAAAATGTGATCACAGCATCAGAATACTGTCAGATCGCAGACACTGGCATAGCTTGCTTCTACTGACACATAGCTTTATTAGCTCAGCCTATGAGACCAGACTCCAGTCAAAATTATGTTCTTGCATACAAAGAATGATCTGACAATTTATAGGGGACTAATTGTATTGCTAGGAGGAAGGTGATGATGATTTATTATTACAAGTGTTTTTTTGAAATTGTAAACTATGTTGCCTATCATCCAGCAAATGGCTGTTAATATTACAACTTTGGTAAACTGTCCCTAGGCCTTCTTTGCTTCTCATCTGAAACTACGGCTTGCCTTTACATGCATGCAAATTAACAAACTTTTCCTGCAAGCATACATAAACTGTAACAAGAATCATCACGGGTCCACTGAAGACAGCAGTTTATTTATATGACCAGTTTTAATGGTAGACATACCAGAAAGAGGAGCTGTGAACTGAGCTTGACTGACTTTGCTGGAGCAGCAACTAAGGAAAAGACACAGGAAGAGAAACCCACACTCCTAGCAAACCCCGCAGCATGGTGCTTGCTGCAGGGCTCAAGCAACTCAGCCAGACTTTACAAGGGTTTCCCTTAACTGGGCAGACATAGCTGGCTTGGGTTCTCACTTGAGAATAGCAAATGCCAAGGCCCACATTCACTATGGGCTACTATCCTAAGAAACACCTGGCTTTATGGAATGACTGTTAAATAAAACCTCAGCAATTCCATGAAAGAAAAATATTCTTGACAAAATACCCTATGGTTTCAGCACCCTCACTTCATTCTATGCTATAAGACCAAAATTTACTTTCTGTAGCACAGCATTCCTGATTCAGCACAATTACATTCCATATACGTAAATAGTAACACTCTTGATACAAGTGGATTTTTCTGACATTCTTAACTGATGCACTACTGATTAGGTCCACTGCATCAGAAATAGTTTGCCATACATAATTTCCACAGTGTAGTGTGTTTCCTGAATCATCCCTCAAGTAGCAAGTATTTTCTTAAAGAGGAAATTTGGACCTTGTACTGTGAAGCCAACCTAATTTTGGCTAATCAGAAGTAGCACTGTAAACTTGCTTTCTGATTTGCCACAGAAGCGTTTCTAGTAATTTGACAGCTAATAATGGAATCGTGCACATACCTGAAAGCAATTTGAGCTTTGCTCCAACTGCTGCCAAAAAAACATCACAGGTGGAAATGAAGTTAGCATCATCTTAATCCATCTCATGTTAGCAGCAGCACAGAGGGAACTAACAAGTTTTACTAGCCTGTGTATAGCCCAAATTGCTTTAAAAAACACTCTCCTTTGTTACCTGTTAAAGATTTTATTTGCATACCTAGGGGAGAACTAGGGGAGCACAGCACCAGACAACTTTTTACTTATGAATCACTATATTTTTTGAGTGTTCAAATTTTACAAAAGTTTTCATATAACCTGTGTGCAAAGTGGGAAGCACTCCTGTTAAATGTACTAAGGCTTGTCCTTTCCAAGAGGAACGGTAGAAATGGCCTGGACCTTAAAAACATTTGATACTGTTACATAAGTTGCTCAGTGCAAAGTCTGATGCAAAGATGAGAATTTTCCACTGATCTAATGTGCAATTCTAATTCCTTGATTATATATATATATATATATACACACAATGTTTATGATATATGTACCACATAATCAATATGCTCTTCCCACCCCATCCAGTTACAGCAGAACCACAGCAGACTAGTCAGCTTCAGAGCTATGTAATTTGACAGACAGTACACAGGTCCTTCGAGGATCCTGCACATGTTCTAGAAACAACGACTGATTTTCAGTTTGGTGTCTGGTTACTTAGAGCTGTTGGATTTCTCCTTGAATCTAAGCTAAGTTTTGCATCTCCAGCTTTCAGCTAATCATTTTGTCTGCAAGGGAAGAGTGCAGAAGTACTTGCAGAGAAAGCAAACCAAACCAAGAAGCTCATACAAGAGAATGATCTAATCAGGTGAAATGAGGTTGCAGTATGAAACACTGGACAGTTATCACCTATGCAGCAGCTGGAGCTGCTTTCTGAGCACTTCTCCATATGGTGAAAATGCATGTTGTTGGGACAGGCCTCAACTGTAGTACACAAAAACAGCTGCTGACTACAACAAAGCACAATAATTTCATAAACTTGCTTGAACTAATGTAGTAGAGACCAAAGTAGATGAATTAATGCTTTCCCTGGCTTTGATCCAGGTAAAGAAAGATCTTTTTAAAGGTGCTCCACATATTCAGTCTAATAAATTAATGACAGAGCAGGTTATCTAGAGGATAGGTGACAAGCCTAATAACATGCTGTGCTTCCCGGCCCCCAAGCATGGCACACTAACCCCGGGGGAGTTGGGAAGGGAAGGGTTACTGCAGCAGCACAGCCCGCGCACGTAGCAGCCTGTACAGCAAGAGAAGGAGCTGCTGCTTGAACTGGGATTCTTCTGGGCTTTGTGTTCCTCTCGCTCACAAAAGCAGATCCACATAATATCAGGTGAGTGTTTACTACTTATATCAGACCACCATCTTCTGGTCCTTACTTTCATCCTGAAAGCAGACGATAAATAAGCTTTCCCTATCCTTAGTTTCTCTTATACTGGAAAAAAAAAAAAAAGTTAGGGGAAACAGAACAAACTTTTAAACTCTTCCTTCAACAAGGAGGAGAGTAAGTACAGCAGAACTACCCAAGTAGCTTTTGTTGCAGTATTCGAGAGAGGCATTAAATCTTTAACATCATGCTTCTTAGCAGACACACTAAACTATTCCCTGGTTTACCACCCATATGACAAAATTAACTTTAGTCCAGGCAACAGGCATCTATGGTTTTTAGCCTAATGAAGTAAAACCAATAGCCAAGAGCCTCTCATAAAGTGAAACTGTACTACAAGGGCCTCCTGGATCACCAGTCCTGTTGTTAGAGGCAACCATGCAATATTACTACTTCCCTAAATGCTCCACACTACAACCAGCTGGTTTGGGGGCTTGGGTTGTTTTGGGTTTGGTTTTTACCATGAAAAAATTGTTACAAAGTCAACCAACTATTCAATAGGACTCTTCTAGCTTGGCAACAGATTTGTCTTCATAATTGTTTGCACATGCATGCTCTTGGGCCATCTCTCACCAGTTCCCTTCATTACACCTCTTCCATTCTCAGAGTTATCCCTAATGGTTTATAGTCCACAATCCAGCATTCCGTTCACTGAACTAAACATTCCAACAAACAAGGCTATCTTTTCTTCATTGATCAGATATGTTCCCTCTAATATGTTAAGAGCTTTTTTCCTCATTTTTACTTATTCTACTTTAAATCTTGAAAATAGTTTACCAAAACTTGTACATCATACTCAAGATGAGAATCTCAGAGATCTTAATAGAACTCCACTAATTCTTTCTACTCTACTCTAAGAGCATCACCTAAATTCAGTGATAAATTTATTCTCGGCCATGTTCTACATCATACTGTCTGCTTAGACACCTCCACTTTAGGAACAAAAGTGCTCAAATCCAGCTCAACTCTTCCCCTAAGTTCCTAAGTTTTCATTGAAAATTTATATCGAGAGATGTTTCCATCCCAGTAATTCCTCAGATCGCTTGGTTCGTTTAGCAAAATTCTCTACATTTACGCCTGTAGACCTCCAGCTCAGAAAGATCTTTTCCGTCTCCCTCAGTATATAGCTGTATGTAGTGACAGTAACCCTGGTGCCGAACAAAATTGTTTGCATTAACAGCACAGCTGTCCCAAGCTCACCACAGAGCCAACTGGCACATTCGGTGGGCAGTATGATGACAACATTTTGTGCTGTGGGACAGGAGGATGTGCTGGCTGACATGGTACAACATGAGAACTGCATCATGTTGGGCCCAGCAGAAGGAAAATAAACTGCCTTCTTTCTTAAGAAGCAGTACCAGATAATTATTCATGATGAAGATAAAGGGCTAGTGGTACAGCACTAATTTCTGCCCATGGTCAGGTTTTCCTGTCCTGAAAATAATTATCATTGCTCTCCAGCAACAGGGGAAATGCTTATTTAATTCATCTAAGATCAGTAACTTATCACAATCAATAAGCTTTTTCCACAAGTGAAAGAGATAAATGTGACTCCAGGCCTACAGCCAATTCTACTTGTTCTTATTAAATTTTTTGCATGTTTCAACTCAGTTTCACAGAGGGGAAAAAACAAAACAAAACAAAACAAACCCAAAACCAAACCAAAAACCAAAAACTCAAAGCATATTACCAGACCTTCTTTCTATCTCATATAGCTGTGCCACTTGACTAAGGATACAAGCATTCCTGTCTGTTGTGTATGCAGGGAAATGGTCTTGTAGCTTGGGATCTCAATCTGGCCATTTTCTGCAGAGGCACGGGTGTCTTGCAATACGCTACTCCAATAACTTCCATTTCTGGCTCTGTATCAGAAAAAGACCACTACCAGGATCACTGTCAACTTGTGAAGTACAGCAGCATTTAGACGATCATCAGAGGAAGAGTCTACCTTTAGTAGGCCTAATGACTGCACTTTGAATTCCTCCGATGGCAGAACTGGAGAAAAACAAGTAGAACCATGTTTCTGCAAATCACGAGATGAATTACAGATGCTGGAACCAGACAACAGAATATCTGTAAATGCTAGCTACACCTCTATTCATTATTGAGGAAAAGCAACTTCCACTTCAAGAGAAAGTAGTTTTAAATTTTCCAGTTAAGATTTTAACAAATTGAGGAGGAGGCAGAACACAAAACTAGAGCATTAGTATTTGGAATACACTGTGCCAAAGAAACTTGTACATTTTTGCTAACTCACATAAGCAGATACTAAAGTATCCACTCAGGTTGGCAGCAAAAAAGTAGCAGTTGCTAAACAGTGCAAAAGGAGATTATTTCCGCTATACATCTTGCATAACAGCGATACTACAAATAGCATCAGACAAAAAAAAAAAAAAAAAAAAAAAATTAAAAAAATTGACAGAAAATTTGTTTTGAGATTATATTTTTGTCAGAGCACAAGCTAGCTTTAGCCTATCCTGAAAGGCTGTGAGTCTCAGGAATATCTGAGAAATTAATACACAGCCATGAGGCAGAGGACCACAGGACTACCAGCTATTTTTCTCAGTCGGGATGCCCTGAGTTTGATAGCCCACAGTGTACATGCATTATCTTCAAGTTAATCCTGGAAGTGAAGGCAACTGCTGAATGCAAACAAAATAACGTCCACTTCATACAGGGAAGACTCAAAACATATTATCCTGCAATTGAGCCATCAGCAACTTCAGAATGTGTTTCCTCTGAAAATGAACTCTAGGCAGCTTTAAGTGTCCGAGATCTGATCTAAGTTGGTAGGACTTTCAGGCTATACTGGCTAAAAATCTAGAGCAATGAATTTACCAACATGGACATTCTGAAACACATTAACGGCCTGTTCATATTTCATGTGTCCAGCTACTTTATCGGTAAAGACAAAACTTTCATCCCTCTTTGAAATTTTTGCACACTTTAAAGAAAAATATTTCTGCACAGATGTCTGTTAATCGCTGGGTCAGCCTCCCAGTTGGTGTGAGATAGGGAGCCACCAAACAAGTTAGCTGCAGACACTGCTCATATGCCAAACAGTGTACCAAGAGAGAATTTAAAATAGCCAAATTATACCAAACAGTTCTATAATCATAACAGGAGGGGGTTTTCCTCTAAATTTACAAAAGCATACTTTCAACAAAGACACAGCAAATATAATTCAGAAGGTACAGTGAATAACAGAGTTCCCACAAACTGACTGGCTCTTCATTCCTGCAAGTACAGACTCTGCTCTGGTACTTATCCAGACAGGAAGAGACCAGGATGGATTGACTTTGACAAATGTAAGCTATTCAACGTATGCTGGCAGGAAGTGTTTACATCAGACAACCACAATTCTGCCAGGACTGCTAAACATCTTGTCAGTCGACACCGTGAATGTAGTTATCACAAGGTAAAACAGAATGCTGGAGAACAAATTTGAATAGATCGCTCTAATTGGAACTAACAGTATTTTCAAAACCTAGGCAACAAATGCTCAGGCAGATCAAGTTCTCTAACTGCTTGCCCCTTCCTCTCTGTAACACCATCCTCTTTCACAGCGAGTCACTAATTTGCATATCAGTCTCTAGACAAATCTTTCTAAATAAAAGTGATTTAAACTTTACTACCTTAAAAATACTCAGCCAGCTGCATTAGCCTATTAGCCTTACAAAGCAGGACAGAAAGCCTCAACATAGATCTTGCCTGATCTGCAGAGACAATTAATTATGCTGTGAAGATGCTTCTGTAGTCCAGCAGTAAACATGCTACCTAAACTGGGAGCACTATCCCCCCTCTGCCAAGGGCACTCTGCCTGAGGGGTGCAAATTTATTCTCTCCACCCCTTGATCTAGCGCTTTGTATACAAGTTCCCTCTTCCTATCCTCATTATACAAAAAGGGATATTGCAAAACCCAGATGAAAGTAGATTCCAGGTGTATGGAGTTGTAGTCTTTCCAACAGAGCAGGATGTAAAAAGCTGACATGTCATTTCAGGATCAGGCCTCTGACATCAGCAAGTGACCTAAGGCCTCTGTCCCACACAACTGAATGGGCTGACTACAGGTGCTATCTTTAAATAGGCAGTACTTAAGGTTAATGGCTGGCTGTATCTGCTGACAGCATTTAAAAAAAAAAATGCATAATGCACAATAAGCAGTGTTCAGAGGAAGACAAAAATAGCTCTGTATCAAAGAGGTTGGTTCCTTTTTTGCCTCCAAGGGCAGATGAACATGCTGGTCTTGCATGTAAGCAAATAACTTTTCTTCTAGAAAGATGTTTCATCAATTCTCCTGCAGATAAACATCTGCCAATATCAATATTCATTGCAAAACACAGACACAAGAAATTCTCCTTAGCCGGAAGGTATAACAACTTACTTTTCAATCAAAGTTATGTCTTAGAAATAATAATAGACTTTCCTTTTTTGTGACACTGGGCAGATATGATCATTTGCCAAGACTCCAAAAGACCTTAAAGACTATGAAATCCAACTGTTCTGTATTTGATGGAGCTATTTATTTTTTATTTGACAAAGTGATGTCACAGTGTGACATCTCTTCATGAGATGAGTAAGGGAAGTGATCAGAATTCTGGCCAATTATATGGCAGACCATTTGGTGAGTGTAGCGAGCAGGCAAGCCCAGGCCTCTGCCCACTGTCTCCTAGGGAAGAAAGATCAGAAGGTGTTTTGGGACTTAAGATAAACACTGATGAGAATCTGACCAGAAAACAGACTTTTCCAACCCAGGGCAGACAAGGACAGATTAAGCCTTTGGAGTCTCCAGGGAAACAGTGCATTGTGCCAAAAATAGACAGACATGATCTGCACGACAAATCTGATAAGGAACTAAATACACTACTAGGCAAGTACCACCAGAAACTGATGAACTAATGGATAAAAATCCACATAAAATAAACCTGAGTTGCTACCACTTTCCAATGAGCCTCAAATGCCATGCTTTTCTGCATCCAGATCTCTTACCAACCAGACGTTAGACTGAATTTAAACTTGCAAGTGAAGCCTGATGCTATTGAGGGTCAGATCCACTCTTCAGCAGACAGTTTAAGACAGCAAGCTACAAAGGGTTAGGTATGCAACTAGGCACTTTTTCTGAGAGTTATTAGTTTTCAGGTCTTGGGAATCTGCCAGATTGACAATCTTAAGTATGTCACTCAATAAGGCAATGCAGTAATTTTTATTAAGGCAAAGTGTAACTACTACCCATGGCTCCATGTTCTGATAACACCACCTGAGATGACTTTCTGTAACACCCTTGAATTCACTCTTGTTATTTTTTCAGCTTGCACAGAACATGCCACTATGAGAGCAGATGTTTCTTCTGCACTACAGTGTTTCGAGGAAGTTTTTTGGGGGCTACCCTGGGAACTTTACAGGTGGTAGATGACAAGAACCTGGGTCCTCCCTAGAGTACTCAGCTGCCTCACAGATGGAAAGAAACAGCTTGTGATATGACTAGCAAGATGTCCCAAGTAAAGGTGCTAGCAGAACCAAAGCTGCAAAATGTAATGGTAAGGGGTAAAAGGAAAGAGGATCAGTTGTGTTCTGGCTGCTTTTGTACAGGCTTTGATTGGGTACTCAGGTAGTCCTAATGGTAACACTCCCCACTTCATTACCTATACTGAATGCTGACATAACACTCTATAAAGCTTTGTATAGTAATTCAGCATTATATCAGATATCCTGGCTTTGAAAAAAGAGGCATACTTCTGCTAAATGAGGGAAACCAAGTTTACTGGGGTTTTTTGAAGGAGTCAGACAGCATGTAGACAAGGGTAAAAGCAAACTCAGATTTTCAAAGGGTTGTGTCAAGATATCTCAAAGGCTCTTAATGAAGTATAGCTGTTACAGATAAAAGGCAACAGCCTTTAGGCATTAATTACTGACTAAAAGTTAAGCAACAAAGTAGAAAGAAAAGCAATTTTTCATGATAAAAGAAGTTTACTAGTGTGGTCCCAGATGGACCTGTGTGGGAACAGGCACTATTCAGAGTATTCAGAAGTGATCTGATAAATGCTGTAAGTAATAGAGAACAATGTAGAATAAAGTGACATATTAATGCTTTCTCTATAAATTCACAGAGCAAATCTTGAGCCTTTCCAGTTCTCCTTATTTCAAAATGGGTATAACAGAACTAAGCCAGTACAGGAAAAGCAACAAGGATGAAGGATATGTATCAATTCCTGTATGAGGCTGGATTATAGACTAGGAATGTGTCATCTGGAGAGAAGGATATGAGAATGTAACACCATGAACAGCTTCAACAAGGCACAACTAGTTTTTCATAATTTTACTGCATGCCTTTTATTTTCCCTATCATCACAGAAGGTTTAAAAATTCAGAAAGCAGTTTTTGACACTGTCTATAACTTCACTGAAATGTATTGCTGTAAAAGGTTGTGAATATCAAAGGCTTACATGATTTATTTTTTTTCTCTTTCGTGACTTTGCCTATATACCATCTCTGCACATTCAGTCCTGATGCGCAGATTAAAGGATGCTACTCTTTTACACTGGTCCTAAATAGCTTGGTCTGAATCACCAAAACTATTCTTACAACAGTGTTGACCTTTAGTTAACAACCATAAACTGGCTATAGCTGGAAACCATTAGTTCCTATGTTAAATCTAGTAGTGAAAACTGAGGTTTACAAACAAGCTTCCTAAGAGACCAGCACAAAGAAACCAAAGCTTTACCATAAGGCTACAAATTTCCATAGGAGTTGCATGTGGATGGCTGCCTGCAAAGTCACCTGTGCTCTGACTCCACACAAATTTCAAAGGCTCGCTGGGCAGAACATAGGTCTACATCTAACACTTCTCAATTCTTCCCTAATCTCTAGCAAGTACCTCAGGATCTAGCTGCAAATTAGTTGACAGATGGCTTGTGGAGGAGTTATGGGTGGTTACTATAGAACGGCATGTACTTATCCTCACAGCAATTTCATCTAAAAATCCTCTGGGAATGCTATGCACTTCCAAGATGTGCTTGGTTCTGCCTCTGCAACTACTACTAAGCTAGGAACCAAAAGTATATTCCCTACTGCATTCATGGAGCATGATAGAGAAATATGATAAATGTAACAGGAGGAGCAGTGCTCTTATCAGCCGAGCAGGATACAGTATCTCTTCTCAGCCTAATAGAACACGTGTGGGACCAATGCAGATGAGCCTCTTCTCTCAAGTGCTCTTCTCCAGAAGTGAGGTAGTCCTAATAGAAAGGTTGCCTCCCTACTTTGTTCTCAATTCAACAAGACAGAAAGGAACAAATAATAAAGCTTCACTGTTCCTAGGTCAACAACAAAATACTTGAATGCCACCATTCTCTCTTGAACGAGAAATATGAAAACACAGTTATGATTTTTGAATTTTTGCACTACCCAAGTGGTTTGACACACAGATCTAGAAACTTTTCAGTCCACCTGGGGACCACCTCTCCTTTTAATTCTTATTGTTCAATTTATGTCAATATTTCTTCTTTCTTCAGCAATAAATCCCCTTGCCTTCATGAAGAACAGAGTTCCGTAAAGCATTCACAGTTTAACATTCTTTTCAGCAAAAAGCGTGTTGAGAAGTCTTTACAAATTAGACTTGCTACCTTGAAAACACTGCCAGCCAGACTTTAAGCCAACCAAGGTGAATTATCTTAGTACATGTAAATTCTGTAGTGGTGTTGTGGTTTAAACCCAGCTGGCAGCCAAACACCACTCAGCTGCTCTCTTGCCCTCCCTTGCCCTCCCCTGCCTGAGGAACAGGGGAGAGAATTGGAGAAGTAAAGGTAAGGAGACTCATAGGTTGAGATAAAAACAATTTAATAATTGAAATAAAATAAAATAAAAATTGATAATTATAATAGTAATAATAGAAAGTAGAAACAAATAATGCACAATGCGATTGCTCGCCACCCGCTGACTGATGCCCAGCCCAATCCCAGCTAGCGATCCCAGAGAAGTGAGAAACCCAAAACCCCAATCCTGGAAGCGAGAATGAGCTTCCTGATCAACCTGCCTCCATATACTGAGCATGACGTTGTGTGATATGGAATATGCCACTGGCCAGTTTGGGGCTGGAGCTCTGGCCGTGCTCCCTACCAGCTTCTTGTACACCTGCACACGGGCAGGACATGGGGAGTTGGAAAGTCCCTGATGTCCTGGTTCAGCTGGGATAGGGTTAAGAGAGAGAGGGGGAAGGGATCTCCAGGCAGGTTTTTCATACCATGCTGACATCAGGTCTGGGCGCAGGAGCACGGGAACTTTTTTCCTTTGTGAGTTTGGTGGCGGGGAGTATCGCGAGCGAGCTGTCTGTAACCATTGTGGTATTTCTAGGTATATCTATTGTCTTGCTTACTGTTATTGCTGTTTATTGTTGTTAGCATTGCTACTGTTGTTGTTCAGATTGTTTATCACACTGTTGTATTAAATTTCTCCTTATTTTAACCGGGGGTTTGTGCCTCACTTCCAGCCCAACTGGCTGAGGGTGGGGGAGGGCAGGGGGGGGGAAATTAGCTCTATCCCAGCCAAAACCAGGACAAGTGGGTGGGGGGTGGGAAGTCACTGGTATAGAACTTGTCATCCTTCTCACTGCCACTTTCCAAGCTGCTTTTCTGCAAGTTTCATTTTCTATGTATATGTATATATGCAGAAGTCCAGGATGGCTACTCTGCCTCACTTCCAGAGTCCTTCCTCTTACAACAAGCCCTATGCAGTCAGAGAAAGCTATTCACAGACCTTGTTGCTAAATTACAGCAGCATTAACATGCCACTTTAACCTAAGAAAACACATTTATGTTCAAGCTCTTCTTACACAAAATCCTTCAGATTAGATCTGAAGTGCTACAACACAGGAGGTAAGGACTGCGAGCAGGTTGGCCCTCGTGGTTAAGTACGAACATGTCAAGTCTCCTTTGTTAATACAGAAGTGTTTTCATTGACCAGACTTTGTGAACTGAGAGGTAGCCGGAGTAATCTTCATTATTTGTTGCTGATACATGGCAATACAGTGAAGAGCTATTGTTTATATCTAGAAGTTATAAAGCCCAACCCACCTCCAAATACAAACACTAGACCTTAAATGTAGCCATTCTTTAACATGATCTTTGCTTCCCAAGTACTTTTCAAATCAAGAGAGCTGAGTCTAGTACAAAATCCCAAGCCATTCAAGACACTAAGACCATTTCAAAATAGTACAGGTAGTAATTATTGGCCTCGAATGCATCATGTTGTGCTGTCAATGCTCCAGTACAGCTAGCTTAGCTCAGACACTACCAGCAGAGCACCCAATTCAAACTCACCTCAGTCCACATAATTTCCTCCAGTCCGTAAGAAGTTAGTAAGACACAGGGAAATGGAGTTTCACTGCAAAGGTGCTACCCCAGAGCATATATTTAACATCAGGGTATGCAGGATCTGATGGGCTCAGCTGGTCTTGGAAGAGTGAGGTTAACATCCCCATTGCCTATTTTTTCATCCTGTGCAGCCTTTCCTCAGTACTTTTTCATCTCCATAGGAAAGGCTGGAGAAATTTTAATGTACTAAGGCTCTGATTTTCAGCCAGCCTTTTCCTGGATTAAAAAAAAAAAAAAAAGTGGCATATGGGAAAATAGAAGTAGTGAGACTGAATATGTATCTCTATCAAGAAAGTCAAGACCTTGTAACAAAAATTTCAGCTTAACTCAAGGGAGCACATTTTCCTTTAATTCAGGCACCAGTTTCCACCAGCTAAAGATCAACATTTATGATTGCTCTAGATGGTTATTTCTTCCTCTATTAGCTTCCTCAAATTTTAGCCCTCTAGTCAATGTTTTTTCCAGCATGGATGCTGGAAACAGCAAGGATTGATGTGGGTATTTCATTCACTTTTCAGGGACACCATTAGCCTGGATTCTAACAGTTTATTAAAAATGGTTTTGCCACAGGTCAACTCTATCAATTATTTATGAATATTAGTGTAGTCTTCTAATATCCCATACTCCCTTGCTTTCATTCCTCTGGGATAAGAAATGCCACCTTCCCCAGAAAATCTCCCAGGTTCAGAGATTTAATTCACATAAGACAAGCAACTGCACAACTCCTTTTTGATATCCTGTGCTAACACAATGTTCTGTTTCACCTTTCAGGGATGGGAAAGACCAGAGGGGCTTTAGTCAAATGCAGTAGCAATAACCCCCATGTTTCAGGTGGACTTGTCATTGCAAGCCACTTCAGACCACACGAATACAGTAACCTTTCTCCTCCCAGCTGACACAAAGAACGTGTCCACCCGTAGAGCCTGCGGCTGTGTCCTCCCTTGCCTAAAGGTGTCCTGATCAAAGACATAGGCATTCAGCACAGGGGAGTGACTGCTGGAAATAATAATTATCTCCTAGATACGTCTGGATTTAGAAAAGGTTGTGTCCCCGTTAAGGTATGGGCTACATGACCACTCCGACCAGTCTGTTACCTAATGTAATACAAGAGGCTTTCCTGCCTTGAACAGACAGCTGAAAGCATCCGTAACTACACCTAAGACAGCATTGGTATTCACTGCAGCAGCTCTCACAAGGCCTAATAACCTCAGAAAAAAGAACATTCATTTTAAAGCCTTTTTCATTTGAATAATAAAGGTAAATTTCCCTTTAAATAAATTAAAGAGAATCAGGAATGATACAAGAAAAATTCAACTATATTCTGTAGTTTACCCATACAGTTAACAGTACTAACTTGTAACGCCACAGGATTTTGAATAATGTGGTCATCTCAGGTAATTAGAACTGGGCTGTCAGCAAATCTAGCCTGCCTTTATGTCATTATTTCACTGAATGCCTAACCCAAAACTCCTATTGGATTTAATGTGATCAGCGAGTTCACAGCAAAAACAGAAAAGGCAACAGGTTGTTTCATTCTTGCTTGCAGTTGAACTAATTATCCATTGTGCTCTTCCTAGCCACTGCCAGTCACTTCTTCCTAAAGGGTCCACACCTGCTTCAGGCAAGCAGTCCAAGCACAGTATACAAGCCTAGAGCCAGGTCTAAATCCCCTAAAGTGACTGAGGAGACCTCTTTATTAAAACCAACTTTCAACACAAATCATTGCAGCGAGCCTGGCGCAGGAAGATATGGTTTACTGCCTACTCAGCCATCCACTGAGCAGGCTATTACATGTGGATCTGTTTGCTGTTCCTATGGGCTGCCAAGCCCAACAGGTCCCAGCAGCAGCTAGGCTCCATTTCCAACTCTACCTCACTAGGACAGACTCTAAATCCAGGCCTTTTATTTAGCCACCTTCCTAGGCAACTCCTCCCTGTGATTTATTATATTTATAATACACATAATAAAATACCTGGGTTTATATTTTTGCTTCATACATTTAATACAGTATTAGAAATAACTGTAATCCCAGCACAACGGTAGGATATTTTTAACTATGTTCACAAAATACCCAAATTATAAACATGACATTGAACTAGCTATGAAATGTACCTTCTCCTTGCCTGAATTTGCCTGATGTGCCTAACCTGTTTCAGGCTGGACAGACTCCTCTCACAACTCCTTTTTACTCATGGTATCAAATGTGGGGCACAAACTCCTTTACCAAATTATCAGTAGAAAGTTTCTAATCCACCAGTTACCCTCCCCTTCTACCCTGGTCAGTGTTTCATATGTCTGATACCTAGAAAGACCATTGTGCTTCCCTGTGTAAATAGCTTTTTGTGGCCTCTCTAGAGACACACAAAGCACTGCAGAAACTTGCAGAAAGCTGCCAGAAAGGCCATCCAGCACTGGTTCTTCCTTTCTGACGTCAGCTTAGCACACTTCGTTTCCAGCATCTGATATGATTAGTGGGCTCGTGCTTTACAACACAGGGGATTTCAGGTCGTTGGCCATTATATACAGGGCATACTACGTGAGCTTTCAAAACCAGGAGTAAACACTGTCAGATTAGAAATATAGATGTTCAAGATGAACCATTGTGAGGCTGCAAACTATTTACTTGTACTGATTCAGGGAGTTATAAAGGGCAGCATCTCCACAGAACACATGCCCAGCCTCAAACTGTGGTGACAACCTTGCAGGCAATCCTTTACAGAGGCCAGGCTGGCCAGGCCGTCGCTGGTAGAGATCTGGTACCTGATGCTATGAAATGCTACTTTCAAATTACAGCAGCAGCCACTCATGCTGTGGGTAACTATAAAATTTCCACTTAATGCATGTTAATTGGATTATTATTTTAAAGACATGCTTACTGCCCCCACATTAATAACAAATGAGTTCTCTCTAATTATTATTAGAGTAACTCCCATACAAATTAATGATTAGGCCATTAAGGCTGTGCAGCTGAATTGCCATTAATTCTCACATTTGAGCAAATTAGCTAATAAAGTGACATTATAAAAGGAAATTCCCTTATGCATTACTGAATTCCTTCACTCATACCAAAGGCATACAACAAATGTCTGTTAAATGCTTTTTCTGAATTCCTTCACTCATACCAAACGCATACAACAAGCGTCTGTTAAATGCTTTTTCTTTTTATTAAATGTTAAGCTGAAAGAATTCATTATAATCTGGAAAAAAATTACTACAAAAACCTGCATTTTTAAGTTTTGTGTATTTGTAGGTAGTACTAAAGTGCATTTTTTTTTAACTACTGCTGGTACAGTGTAGTATAACATAGACAGTCACAGACCTAATGTCAGAATAACTCCAAATTTTAGAAATACTTCTTCAACATCCAACAGCACCAAATAATAGATGTCATGTGATAGCTGTTGCAGGATTTTCTACATGTTTAGGACTTCTAAATCAACACAAACTACATTTTTCGAAGAGATGTAACCTAATCACCATTTGCAGTGTATTAAGATTATACTACTGCACATTTAGGAATAAATGACTGAGTTTCTAAAGTTGCATGAATGAATTATAATAAAGATAGAAACCTCCTTCCTTGCTAGGCACCACACACACCTTTCTGACACAGTTGGTAGTCATTTACACATTGTGTAGTCATTCAATAATTCAAAAAACAAAACATGGTTTACAGCTGTATGTCTGGCCACCAGGCGCCTTATAGCTGCTTCAGACTGAGCTTTCCTACCCTGCTAAACACAGACATTTGAAAATGTAACATACCGATAGAAAAGGGACACCTTTCCCTCCATCACCCCCACCATTTCTTTCTAATCCCAGTTTTAGATCCTGATTTGTAAATTCTGAATATAGTTGCTAACATTACTGAGCACACTCTATTATCTTTACATTTCTACATTATGAAAATTAGAACTTGCCAGAAATATGCAGTTGCACTGCAGAAACCAATATCCATTAATTTTCCAGGCAGAATACCCATGAACTAGAACATATAAAAGATGCATAGCTCTGGATATGATTACTGTGCGCTTTGGTGCAGAGGGAGTAAAGATCTCCCTGGCATTAATTTAAATGATCATATTGCTCACAGTAGCACAACCACATCATTTGATATTAATACCCTTAACACTGATATTAAAATCACCCAACTGATGTAATTGAAAATGTTCGGTATCTCCTTCAAGAATGAAGAGTAGCAGTGGTCAACATTTTCTACTGCTTTTCAGAATGATATGTATATATGTGGATTACCTAGTAATGCGATTTCAGTTTAGCACACTATTCATGTGCATGTGTAAGTGTAGCCAAATGGGTAAATCAGTGAACTCTATGCATGGTTTATTAGATCTAGCGTGCTCAGCAGTTTGCAAGAGCAAGAATTAAATGTGTAGACTATCTTCCTAACTAGTCACCACAGCAGTAGAATAATAGACATGTTTTATAGACTCCAACTGGGTACAAGAAAAGCAGAAAAAAACTACAAAACATTAAATGAAAAGATGCAAGTGTTCTGATTTGAGTGACACACTGGAATACATTCAAATCATGCAGTGGCAACTGTGGTTTAGTCCATTTGCTCACGTTTAATAAAGGCACCTCAAAAGACTCTCCAACCCACCTGAAGCCCTCAGGGAGTTTAGATTAGTGCTAAAGCAAAACTTCCTTATTACTGGTTTGGTTACAATTACTACTTTGAGGTTTTATATCTTCCCTTTCCAGAAGACTGAAATACACTGTAAGTTCTATATCCTTTTAGCCACATGGCTACAGCCGTGTCTTCTGCTATTGCTCATGATCTGAACAAGACCAGCTCAGGAACTCTGGTCCAAGTACAATGTAAACGCTCAAACCTGCAAATAATTTAAAGCAACAGCAGCTCTTAATCATTGTAACTTCCTTTCTCATCTGGGAGGAAAGAACCGTCGCTTCTACATGAAGTGAGTGTTTCACATTGATAGGACTTTACTGCTTCACTATGCACTATAGTGGAAAAGCTGAAAAGCATCAAAGACTGGATTTGGAAAGCATCAGACATTTCAATGCTTCAGCCACAGCTCCTTGTTACGCTGCCTGCTATAAAGAAGCTCTGGATACAGTAAATATCAACTACTCAGCCCTCTCTCATCATCTAAACAAGAGAACGTTGCAATCTGCCCCAGCACAAGCCAGACCTCACCACTGACTCCACTGGAACCCACCTATGACCACAGAAAAGGGCTGCTTTGCACCTAGGCCCTGCCCTCTCTCCTGGGGCTCTCAGGGATACCTTAGCAGGGGCCTCAAGGCAGCTGACACTCCTTTACCATGTTAACCTCTCTGCCTCATCACAAGAAGTAAGCATGTATAGCTACAGATCAGAGCTTTCAGCTGTGACCAGTGTGAGGACATGGACCCCTCAGGGACCAGCAGCCACACACCACCCAGCTCCCTTGGGACAATGGCAAGAACTGCTCTAGTGGTGGGCCAGAACAAAAAAAAACCAAACCAACAAAACCACACCAGAAAACCCAGAGAGGTTCTCTGGACCCCTTCCTGCCTGCCAGAAAACTTGAGGGAAGATGCTTCTCCTCAGCCCAGGTGTGTGTGTTGCTACGGTGGGAAGGATCCACATTGAGATGTAAGCCTGCCGGGGATGCTGGACCTAGTTAGACAGGTTCCCTGAAGCAGCCCACTTGCTGACAAACTGCCAGTGTAGGTTATTGAGTCTCTCCCCAGTAGATGCTAAATAAGAGTCATTAAAAAGTAGAGTTGACTAAGGCTTATTTTTGAGAGCACTGTTTCATATATCTTTATTTTCAATGTATACATATGTAAGCATATGATAGTGAGCTTTTACAATGCAAAAACAGTATAAAAGTTTCTGAATTCTATCAATTATTGTATATTATTCCTTATTGCTAGTTATACCTTGATTGTGAAATTATGTATGTGATTCAAATGAACTTTTGCCTGTGATTGTTCAAAGTTATCCGATGTCATGACAGCCCTCAGACTTTATATCTTCACGGGAAAAGGTGGTGTGACCATGGAAGAAATCCAATTTTGCTTTGCCCAAAATTTCTCCTACTTAGGTTAGAAATGGTGGCTTTTGTGAAGGAAAATGTCCCACGTGTGGGTTGTGGGATTTCTCACTATCATTGCCCTTAATGCAAGCCCCGTTAAAACACCTATTTTATTGAAAATTGTAAGCTTATTTATATAAAAACTACTATGTCTTTTTAGTTTAGTAGTGTGGTAGCTTGTGTTATGTTTTTACCCTTCATCTCTGGCTTGTGAAACTTAGTTTTGTACTCTGGCTCCATCTGAAACATTAACACCTACTGCTGATAGGGTAGAAACAAATACCATAAATGTCACAATTGTTGAGTCACAGAGAGTGACAGGTTGGGGTTTAGGTGCTTAAGTGTAGCACAGGGAAAGGTGGGCAACTATGTTTCTGATTGTCACCCCATAGGAGCTGGGTTCTGTAGCCAAGAAGAAAAGTCTGTTGGCTTTGTGTTTGGAGTTTTCCTGCTTTAAACTCCTCTGTCACCAGGTGGAGAAGGTAAGGGAGCCCCTCCAACAGACACTGCTGTTCACCTCACCATGAAGCAGCATATAGAATGAAATGGGTCTGTATATCAGATGCACCTTTGAGCCTGAACTAGTTACAGTGACACTGAATTAACGTTTTTGATGGTCATGGCAAATCTACACCGTTCTAGACATATGTTCTGTAGAAGTCTTTCTTGCTTTCCAGGTGGTAACTACTTTCTTTTACTGAAACTACTTTCTACATCTCCCTACCCCCACAGCCAAGCAGTTATATTAATATAACATTCAGGTTTTAAGATAAAGTACTGGAATTCCCTACACCTCAGAAGTTAAAGTTGTTCTGGCAGTGTCAGCCTAGCTGCTTTCCTTGTTCTGTATGTTTTAGACCTGTTTGGCTATTTAGTTCTGAGTGAAGAACAGCAGCTCTCTTTGTAGTCCGAATTAAGAGGGGGAAAAATAGTGTGTGAACTATTCTGTCATCCTGTATGACAAAGATCAAATTTCTTACCCAGATCTGCCTTACAGTAATGCTTTTCTAATCATAATTCAATATGGCTTACAATCATGTCATGAGAAATGTGTCTCCTCTTAACCATGACTTGCATCTCAATAAATACCCTAATATCAAAGTCTTTCTTAAATGGGGAATGGAAGAGGTTGTCTGGAAAATGCTGACTTTGCAGGACAAAGGCGGCCACTTTGTTCTGCAGCGAACAGTACATGACTACACAGTTGGGGGCTATTGTCTGTCTTCAAAACTGGATTGTTTGTGGAGCTCATCTCTGGTATTTTGCAGCTGATGTTAGAATGTGCCTATGCCCTGTACAGGCAGTGGGGAAATGCAGAGTTCTGCTGGGAGGAAGAGGGTGGGGGGCAGGAAAAGGTTCAAAGCAATCCTTCCGTGGAAAACTTTTCCTTTTTCCATTCATTGAAAAGGAAGATTATCTTATCTTCTTAAACTTGAACTCTAAATTAGTACTGAGAGCTGGATGAGCTGAAGATCCCTCTTTCAGCATCCCTTTTTCAATAAAGGCTTATATCTGGTATAATTCTTTGATATAAATTGTTCATTTCCTTCTCACTTAACCTCTCCTAATCAAAGTCAGCATCCAGCCACACCACAGCTGTGGTGCAAGAGCTTCTACAAGCCAAGACTAGTTAGGCCCCTGCTACTATAGCCTGCATGACTCACTGCAGCTAAGGATTTTCAGCATTTTTTGTGTCTGCCTTGATATAGAATTTCATAATTTGATGGTATTTCTGTATTTATTGTTGGACTAACATGCCTCACGTGTACCTAAAAGAATGAAAAATTAGAAGACTCTTAATGAGGAACAAAAACATGACTCCAGAGAGTAAAAAGCAATGTGTTCTGTGCAAAATAATAAATGTATTTTATTGTGAATTTCTAAAAGCCAGTGTGGTAGGGGAAAAAAAAAAAAAAAGGGTTCTATGGGGAGAACTAAAGAGGTCTATGCATCACCCATAATTTTTCCCCAAAGCTATGGAAGGGGGATAGAAGGCTGTATGCAGTGGTCCTGCTAATAAGGAAGTTTAATGTAAGCTACTCTGATGCGACTTTTCCCAAAGCTTAGATTTCCTCCTGTTTTGCTAATGGATGAAGTGATTCATAGGTTTGGGAAGAGGAAAAAAACACCTTTGATTTATTTGAAGACTGGTAGATCCAGCTTGAAAATTCATTGCTATTGAAACATTAATGCAACTGAAACTACGGTATTTTAGAGTGAGCTAGTTATAAGTAAATGCCTTGTTTTGTGAAGGGATTTCTCAGAAAGGGTTCTCTAGCATCCTTTAAATGCTAAAACTGGGTTTGGTGAATCTATATTTAGCTGCATTTAATCTGTTTTAAACCAGAATTGCCTCAATTAAAGAATGTGTCTTTTACTGTGCTAACATATGGTATGATTATTTTAAAGTCAGACAGAAACTGTCGGGAATAGGAGCCTGACTTCATAGCCCTAATGGGATCTGAGCTTCTGAATCACTTGTCTTCAGACTGCAAATCCAGTGAGTGTTTCAGCTTTTTTGTAGAAGTTCTATGTAATGTAAAACACATTAATTGGAGTTTAACTTTTCATAGTACTAATCTTACATGCTTGAAAAGGACATACCTAGGGCCTTGTTTTAACCATGTAAGTGTGAAAGTTTAAAGAAAAATATTTTTAAATACTCACAGGCCTGGACTGGGGCCTTCAGCATCAGCATTCTTCTTTCTGAGAACCACCAGATATCCAGGTCCTCCAATGTGATCTTGGTCTTACGTGAGTGGTAATTAGCATGTAATAGTTCTGTAGTTCTAAGGGTTAATGGTCAAGGGCATTACAGGGCAAAATAAGTCCCTTTCCTGATCCTGGTCAAGACCTCTAAAGTGAGAGCACCAATAGATGATAAAACATATTTTGATAATTTGAAAATTCTTGTCAGAATTTGTGTAATGTAAGAATTTAATTTGAAGTCTGAACTACTTATGGATTCCGTGCTTGTAAACAGTTTTCCCAGCAAGATCATACAGCAAATACTTTCTTTCGTCTGAAAGCTAAAGCAGCTTTCCCATTGTCCTTGTCAATTTTGTGAAAAGCAAGAGATGGTTCCTTGATTGAATTACAGCCTGTATCCTGTTTCAGGGCCTCTCCTAGTTCTTGGAAACCTTTTGCCTAAGACTTAGTACATAATGACATAAGTAAGTACCAGCCTGAGAGGACTGCGCAGTTTGACCCTAGCGTAGCTTAATGGTGATTTAGTGACTTTCCACAATGGATTCCTGGGAGGGGATTTAAGGACAGCATCCTAATCTGGGAAAGCTTGTTTTAAGGACCAACAAAATCACCAGTAGTTGGCAGTTATCAATAATCATGACAAATTTTTACTTGAACTTCTGGCAAAACCAAGTCCCTTTACAGTCAAATGGCTATCTGAATTAAGCTGTTGCTGAAGTGGCTTTGTGGGAGGGTGCTGCTTTCTCTGGGCTTTGGCTTTTATTCACAGAAAGGTTGGCCAACTTTAGAGCCTTTTAATAGAGATGATTTTGAATGTGGTATGTGGCAGAGTTCAGTGCTCTCAAGTTGAATACAGTAAAACCCCTTATATATTTTCTTGTATTAACTGCTCATTAAATATTGGGCTAGGATGTTTCTACTCAGTATAAATAAGCTGTAATATGGCTGGCACGTCTATATGCAAGCACAGTATAAGTATTAGTGAACTCTCTTTCTTGAACAGAAATTTTTTTAAAGTTAAAAAATGCAAGAAGCTGCCATCTTAAAGAAGGATAAAACTGAAGAGTAGGGGGAATGGAATTTTTTTGAACTTCCGAGTAGAATATGAAATATTAGCCTTCTTCCCTCAGAACTGCATTAAAGTCTGGTCTGCTCATGCACCCAGTACATCTTAGGTGCTGCATTCTTTCTGGAGTTTTTCTTACCAAAGATCAGGATCTTACAGTTGCCTTAAATAATATTCCCTCCACATTTTTGTTACATTGGTGAGAAAAGGAGATGATGCTTGAGAAAAGAGTGCTCAGGATGTTCATTTGCAACAGTATTAAGTCAGTTTTTGATAGTACCAGAACAAACAAGTTCTGTTAAACTGGCTTGTAGTATACTGTATTATAAAATTAAAACTTTTATTCCAAGTGTACAAGCAAATGTCTTGTCTGAGGCAGATGTTTCTGGAAATGAAGCTTTGCTGAGAAACAAGGGAAAGCAGGTTTGGGGAATAAAAGGTCAGCTGAAAAAAGTTCTGAGTGCCAGGAAGAGGATATTGATTTTTTTCTTGTCTATGTAAAATCATTCTTAATGTGATCTCTCCAACCACTGACAAGGCTTATTCTAATCACTGTCTGAAGAAAATGAATGGGAGGCTACCAAAAATCTGTAATATGGAAAATAGATTCTTTCTTCAGGGAAGAAAAGGTTTTGATTGTGATTAAAGGTGCTTTTACTGAGTGAGTGTTCAAGTAGTGTAATTTCTAATTACTTTAATTATCTCATCAGGATTATAAAGCTGGAGCTATTTTAATCAGGTGTATAACTTACAAAATTAATTTTCAAGATTCATTATGAAACTTATAGCCAGGAATATAAAGCTGTAGTTCTTCTGTAGTTATTATATGTAGTTATTTTTCTGACATTAAACTTCATTGACACCATATGAAACACCGGTAACTCAAGCTCATCAGATGAAGAAATCTGTTTATTTCTAAAGAAACAAAACCCAAAAAGCCAAAACGAAACAACAAAACCAAACCTGTGCTTTATGGCCTTTTAAGGACATAATGATCCCATTCTGATTTTGCTACTGTAGTGCTACAGAAATTCACCTAGTGGTACCGGGCCCAAACTAGTACCTTCTGGTTATATGTCCTCAAAATAATTTGGTTTGTATAGTTTATCTTTATGCACGTTCCTGCTGTAAAGTTCGCAATGAGAGAGCAGTAATCGCTTACAGCATGGGTAAGTCTTCTAGAGTTAAATTGTTCCTTGTTGTCGGGCACATTTTCATACCTGTGTTCTGACAAGTGAGGTTTCTGTGTGTGGTTTAACAGCCTCAGGTTAAGGTGTAATGTTACTGTGTAGCTGGGCATAATGACCAGCTGTAGAGGAATTTAGCTAAATGGTAGATGATCAGCGAAGTTTGGTTTCAGCAGGCTAGAGGTAGTGTTTGTCAGATTATGTAACCAGCAGTAAAAGGTGTGGGGAGGAGTGCTAAGAAGTAGGAAAACACAACTCTTAGAGCTGTGAAAGTTTAGATGTAAAAAAGATGTGATATTGTAGAGGCCAGGGTGAAGCCTCAGATAGGTGTTATACTGCACAACGTCCTTTAGGTACCCAAAGTTCTTGCTGTGCTAGTACAGTGGGGTTATGCAGAGAACACCTGAGTTCTTTTACCTTTACAGCCAAGACGAAGCAGTGGCGCTATAGAACAGCCTAAACTCCTGACTTAAGCCTCTAGGCTGTTAGAACAATTGTGCTCTCATTTTCACAGTACAGGTTGCTTCTCCGATTTTGAATTTTAAGTATTATGAAGCCTACAATATGAAGCTTAAAATATTAGAATATTGCCGTATACGTTAGCTGTTTGCGGTGTTTGGATTTCAGCCCTGATTCTGCTGCTATTTGGTTAGATTGTAAAAAAGTTACTGCCTTCCATAGACAGCACTGGTCCTTTATATTTGAGAATATGACATCCATACTGAAGATACTGTAGAAGAACATGCAACATTTATGTGGATAATGAAAGAAGTCATCATGATTAGTGACACTTCCATGAAGAGCAGACAATTCCATTGGTTAGACTAAGACATTCTTAGACTGTAAGAGTAATTATTGGGATTTTGCCAATTTTGACTAAATCTGGAGAGCTCTGAGGAAGAAACATGAATCCTCGCTTTAATGGAATCCATTGTGTGGCTTAAAGCTGTCAGAATCCAGATGAATTATGTTTGCAAGAAGAGTAAGTGATTCACTGCCAATGCATTACAGAATGTTATATTGATTCTAGTGCTGGCATATAGAAACCATAAAACTTCTCAGTAGGTATGGAAATCTACATTGCAAATGAAGATTTAATAACTGTTATGCAGAAATCACAAGTGAATTAAGCTGCTCTTAGAAAGATTTTAAATCTCAATTGACTTCTGCTTTCTCCATGGCAGGGTTCATGCTGTACAGTACTCCAAAATACCAATTCATGTTTCCCCTTTATTACAGTTGCTTCATATCCATTATAAATTTGCCAAATTATTCTTAAAGTGATCTGTCCCAAATACCTGTGGCTTTGGAAGGAAAGTAGTCTAAAACCACTAGCTAAAGCAAAAGCACACAGTTAGATATGCACCTTAAGGTGACATTTTCTAATGAGTACAAATCCTGAAGCAGAAATGCTTCCTGTGTTTTTGTAAGCATGCTGACTTATCTGTGGCTTCTTGAAATAATCAGATGGATATAGCCTTACTGCTAATTATTGATTTCACAGCACAAAAAGGTGCTTCAACAGAGAAGGATAACTTCATTTTTTGTTTTTAAAAAGGGGGGTTGGGGGGGGGGGGG